>NC_041232.1:74079867-74088225 GCF_002837175.3 Physeter macrocephalus
TGCGTCCAGAGCCTGTGCTCCGCAATGGGAGAGGCCACAACAGTGAGAGGCCCGCGTACCGAAAAAAAAAAAAAAAAAAAAAAAAAAAATCAGGTAGATAATGAGGAAAACAGTTTTGCTTTTTTTTTTTAAATTCTAAAGGACTGGCATTTGACACATCAGCTTAGGTGTGACTTGGGATATATTTTAAGGAAACAACCATACTCCAGGCACAATTAATATGAGACACTCAGGACACTTACCAGGAATAGAATATATACTGCAAATAGTCTGAGAGAGAACATGTAGCAATTAAAGAAGATCTTGTGATAAATTTGGATAGTGGCCTTTTTCTCTCCCTCTCAGTAGTTTTCACGTAATATTAAAGACTTTCTGAGATACCCAGATAAATATGATATAAAATAAAAATTCAAGAATAACATCCATAGTTAGGTTCTTTCCCTTTTAAAAACCGAATTTGCAAGCTTTTAGGCTGTCTGTATCTCTTGAAATGATGTATAAAAATGATAATGACACAGACCGTAACACAATCAGATAATTCAGATAATTACAGCACAAGAGTGGATTTCTTTTATTTCAATTGGCTATTTTAATTGATCAGATAAGCCTAATAATCAAGCAATTTCTACTTAATTTGTGCTAGGCACATATAATTTCAGCAGCCTAGAAGCATCACTATGCTCCCTTAAAAAATTTGTTAAGGCTCTTTGGGAAACTGTAATGTCGAAATTTTAATGGCTTTATTGCGGGCACCAAATCTTAAAAGCATTAATAGAAAAATCCCCTCATAGTACTGCATTGGTTTCCTTGGTCTTAAGATATAGACAGAATACACAAACTTAGCAACCTTTCTCCTTCTATTCTTCAGGCTCACAGTATAGTTTAATAAGAGTAAGGGAAAACTTACAAAATATTCTTCAGGACCAAAGAGACAGAATGTCTATTATTAACTAATAGTTTTTGGTACTGGAAGATAGTTCCCAGTATGAAGCCCAAAGATATCAAAGTTTTTAGTGTTCATTAAGTAGCTAAGAAAACATCAGAGGGGAAACCTAGTCTGCAAAACTGTGGCCTTAAGACTTATAATCATCTCCCCCATCTAGTCTTAGTATATAAAGTGCTTATTGTTAGGGATGTTCTAATGTGAGTGACCAAGGGTTTTGCTTAAATGAGATAACTGCTACTTAAGAAGGCTGCCAAGATGGAGAAAGCAAGTAGGTTTGCTTTTGCTGATTGCATTTGAATTTCATTTTCATTTTAATGTCATGAACCAGTTGCAATCAGACTCCAGGCCTTGTTGGACCAAGGCAATGAGCAAAGTACTTCTAAGGACTGCAGGCTCACAGTTGATACAAGCAAAGTATCCTTGTCAGGATTAATAATGCAGGCAGACAAGTGGATGTTTATTTTAGATCATTCATTCTGACAAGACTGTCGATTTGGAGTTGCTGCAACTGTGAGTAAGGGAAGTACTGAAAGTGGCTGCAGGCAGAGAACACCCCCTTAAGGGGGATTCTGGGGAGGAGGGTCAATATCCTGATGAAAAGTCTTCTTGGATTTATCCACAGTTAGCTTTGAGCTTGTAAAATCTAAAGTGAAATCAAAGTGTATTTCCAGGACTTGATGCAGTAAAGAAGTAACCATGGCAATTGCCTGAACTGCATGGAGACTGAGGGAGGAAGTACAGTCTCAAACTTCATGTACATTAGAAATACCACAGGGCTTCCCTGGTGGCGCAGCGGTTGAGAGTCCGCCTGCCGAGGAAGGGGACACGGGTTCGTGCCCCGGTCCGGGAAGATCCCACGTGCCGCGGAGCGGCTGGGCCCGTGAGCCATTGCCGCTGAGCCTGCCCCGCAACGGGGGAGGCCACAACGGTGAGAGGCCCCCGTACCGAAAAAAAAAAAAAAAAAAAAAAAAAAAAAAAAAAAAAAAAAGAAATACCACAGAAAATTAAGTAGGAAAAGCCTTGGAAAAAGCCAAGTGTGTGAAGAAGAGATGACAAGATATTATTGGTTGCTTTGTTTGGTTCACACAAGTCGAAACTACAGTTAATTCATTTTTCCCTGTTTGAATTTCTGCAATATTTGTGGTAAGAATTAACAAGACTCGGGCTCAGGAAAAATCAACACAGAAGTACTTCTTGGTCAGTTAGTGGCACGTATTGCTGAAGTAAGATAAATGGGTTCTGATTTTGAAAAGCAATTATTCTGCAGAAAGGATATAGCCGTCCCTCCCCTTACTGTGATGAACAATGTGTTTACTATAAAATGCTAATTAGCCCTTAAAGTTATTAATGTAATTATTGTTCATCTAAGGACATAAATCTGACAGCCCCTGAGGACAAGGGCATTGCTCACTTAGAATAAGCAGGCTTAAAGCAGTTTTTGCTTCCCTATTTGCTTATTTTAAACTAAATCACTCTTCAAAGAAAGATGAAAATAAAATATCATCAAGTTGCCAGTCATTCAAAGAGGACAAAGATGCTTGGAGCTGAAATTCGAGGTTATGAGACACACTGACATTTGTGTTTACAAGTAAGGCATTATTTTTTAGGCCTAATAAGAGCAGATCATGGATTTAAAAGTATGTGCTATGAATGCCTCATTTAATCTCTGATAGGGCATCTTACATAGAGTACGGTCTGGAAGAATCATTTGGGCAGGGAAGAAAATGAAAAATAGTATTGCTCTATTAAATAAATATAGAAGATTTTGAAAAGAGCCTGTTTATTTACATTTCTACAGAACTTCAAAGTTATGTGTCTCTAGGGCAATACTGCCAGCTTGTCCTCATTGCCTTCTTCAAATAGAGAAGTATCACTCTGGTTGTCTGGAGTAAATAAAATTTCCTTGCCACAAAGAGAAAAAGCATATTAGAAATTCGCCAGTCATGTTCAACACTATTTAACTGGAAATGAGGTTTGTACTCCTCATTAGGATGGAAAGGAGTGGGCAGCCTCATTGCCCAAATTCCCAGCCCTTTTATTGTAAAAATTCTTCACATTGCATGTAACAGAAAATCCATGGCTTAAGCAAAAATAGAGAATATAACTGGACACTCTGAAATATAACCAGCTTCAAGTACAGTTTGATCCAGAAGTTAACCGTGTATCAAGGCTCTCGCTGTTTTTCACTGTGGTTCTCACAACTGTGCCCTGCTCTGTGTGTTGTCTTTGTCCTCAGATGCACTCCCCTCAGCAGCAATACTGGCTGCAGCACTTTTAGAAATCAGAGCCATATGTTAGATGGTCCAAAGAAAAAGAATGCTTTTAAGTCTCTTGGAAGAGCAAGGAAGTGGCTTGTAAGGAGGATGCCCCTGCAAAGGTCTACTTATGGCTTACTGAGCCACACACCAAGTGCAACAGATTCTATATGTGGCCTATCCAATAGTTATTACCACCTTCCTCCTTGGTAATAGAACCTCGATTTTGTTTAAGAATGGAGCAGCAATGTGCTCAGGGAAGTGGGCCACTTCTTCAGTCTTAAGGGATGAACCATAATTGGACTAAGTCAATCATGGTAATACTACTACTTTTTCCAGTGACTAGTTTAGGGCATGAGTGATTCTGGTCAACAGAACCTTTAGAGAAGTCTACTGGAAGCCTCTGGAAAAGATTTTCCTCTCTAATAATAGAGAGACATTTAGGTAGACATCTCTAATCTCTCTACCCTTCTTTGGATGTTATTATATAAGGAAGTAATAGTTGGAGCTGTGGCAGCCATCTTGTGATTATGAGACTCTTAGAGAGGCTGATGCAGAAACTAACTTTGTTGAGTCATGGAAAAAACCTTGGAGCCACCTTATTCTAGAAATCTTTTTGTGGAGAGGGAAAATAACCTCCTGTTTCTTGTGACACTTTTAGTCAAATACTCTGTTACTTGCTACCCAAAGCTTCCTAACAAAATCAACCCTGAGAAGTCAGGAGATGGATGTGGTGATGAGCTTAAGTCCTCCAGGCTTACCTACTGAGTGGTGGGTGGATTAGTCCTATTCAAAGAGCTCAGCTGAGAATGGAAAAGAGGGGTTCTCTAGAAGAAAATCTACAGGAAAATCTGAGTAATTTCAAGAAAGGCAAAGGGGAGAGAGGATGCAATCCACCTTCATCAAAAATACCATTCAAGTTGCTAATCAGGACCCCTGTTAACTGTAAAGATAATGAGATGATAGATTCTCATTTTCAGATGTCTGCCAAGCATTTCTTCCTAGATGTCCCACAAGTTCATTACACTCAAAATGTTTAAAATAAAACTCATCTTTCCCCTCAAAAGCTGTTCCATCTTTTATATTCCACATCTCAGGGTATAAAAATCTTTCACTAATTCCCTCAGCAGCAATACTGGCTGCAGCACTTTTAGAAATCAGAGCCATATGTTAGATGGTCCAAAGAAAAAGAATGCTTTTAAGTCTCTTGGAAGAGCAAGGAAGTGGCTTGTAAGGAGGATGCCCCTGCAAAGGTCTACTTATGGCTTACTGAGCCACACACCAAGTGCAACAGATTCTATATGTGGCCTATCCAATAGTTATTACCACCTTCCTCCTTGGTAATAGAACCTCGATTTTGTTTAAGAATGGAGCAGCAATGTGCTCAGGGAAGTGGGCCACTTCTTCAGTCTTAAGGGATGAACCATAATTGGACTAAGTCAATCATGGTAATACTACTACTTTTTCCAGTGACTAGTTTAGGGCATGAGTGATTCTGGTCAACAGAACCTTTAGAGAAGTCTACTGGAAGCCTCTGGAAAAGATTTTCCTCTCTAATAATAGAGAGACATTTAGGTAGACATCTCTAATCTCTCTACCCTTCTTTGGATGTTATTATATAAGGAAGTAATAGTTGGAGCTGTGGCAGCCATCTTGTGATTATGAGACTCTTAGAGAGGCTGATGCAGAAACTAACTTTGTTGAGTCATGGAAAAAACCTTGGAGCCACCTTATTCTAGAAATCTTTTTGTGGAGAGGGAAAATAACCTCCTGTTTCTTGTGACACTTTTAGTCAAATACTCTGTTACTTGCTACCCAAAGCTTCCTAACAAAATCAACCCTGAGAAGTCAGGAGATGGATGTGGTGATGAGCTTAAGTCCTCCAGGCTTACCTACTGAGTGGTGGGTGGATTAGTCCTATTCAAAGAGCTCAGCTGAGAATGGAAAAGAGGGGTTCTCTAGAAGAAAATCTACAGGAAAATCTGAGTAATTTCAAGAAAGGCAAAGGGGAGAGAGGATGCAATCCACCTTCATCAAAAATACCATTCAAGTTGCTAATCAGGACCCCTGTTAACTGTAAAGATAATGAGATGATAGATTCTCATTTTCAGATGTCTGCCAAGCATTTCTTCCTAGATGTCCCACAAGTTCATTACACTCAAAATGTTTAAAATAAAACTCATCTTTCCCCTCAAAAGCTGTTCCATCTTTTATATTCCACATCTCAGGGTATAAAAATCTTTCACTAATTCAAATAAACTGGAAACTTCAAAGACATTCTTTTTTTTGATTGTTTTTTTTGTTTGTTTTTTGGCTGTGCCTTGTGGCATGTGGGATCTTAGTTCCCTGACCAGGGATCACACCCGTGTCCCCTGCAGTGGAAGCGCACAGTCCTAACCATTGGCCCACCAGGGAAGTCCAAAAGATATTCCTGACTCTTCCTTCATCATCACCTCCTACTATGGTTGTAACTTCTGTTCCTTCCATATCCGAAATGTCTCTTGGCTTGGTCTCTTCCTCATTATTCCCATTTCCTTGCCTTAATCGATGTTTTATGCCCCATCACAATGGCTAGCTGGACTTCTAGGCTTTAGACACATCTAACTCCAATTCACCATCTCATTGCTATTAGAATTAAAAATACCATTGAATAATTTTTAAAACAACCCTTCAAAAATTTCTTATACTGTTCCTAATATAAAGCCTCTGACTACTTTGTTCCTAAGTTCACACTTCCAAACATACTTCTAAATACACATAGTGATTAAGCTAACAATAAGCAAATTTACTTTAATAGAAATAATATTTGCTAAAGAAAATAGAGTAATACCTAGGGCAAAAGAATAGAATGAGAAAAGCAAGGGCTTTGGAGTCGGGAAGTCCTGGACCTGAATCTTAGCTTACTAGCTGAGTGAATTTGGTCAAGTCTCAACCTCTCAGAGTTCTACTTCCTGACTCTGTGAGTATGGGGAATATAGTCCCCACTTTAAGAGCTGGCAGGGGACTGAAATGAGGTAACAGAGGTTAAGTATTTAATGCAGAATGACAGTACACACTCAACAAATAACTATTACTGTTGTTCTTATTACTAGGCACTTACAAAATACTGGATTTTCTTCCTTATCCAGACGAAGGCTATTGCAGAGATTTTTTTTTTTTTAATCCACAGATTCATGTACTAACACTCATACACTTTTCACATAAAACAGCATACCAGGTTCTTACTCAGTGACAATGAGCAATTTTAATAAGCTTTTTTATTCTGATTTCCCAAGCCCAAATCTGATGAACAGTAGCAAATTGAAAGGCAGGAGAGTAAAAATGGAGAGAAATGGTAGACGACAGCAAGGAAGCTTAAAGAAATACCTTAACATACAGATTTAAGAACTCAAAATGCGTAACAGCGGGGCAAATGTACTTCGCAACCTCAGAGGAAACCACCATGAGAGGTACAGAGAAAGAGCATTATGTGGTGGTTAAGAGCACAGATTCTGGACTCTGCTGCATCGGTTTGAAGCTCAGCTCTGCTGCGAGCTAGCTTATGGGCTCATCAAGTTTCTCAACCTCTCTGTGAAATGGAGACAATCATCGTACCTATGCCATAGAGTTGTATGTAAGTAAATGCAGAAGTAAATAACTTAATGCTCTAGGGCACTTAGAACAGTTCCAGACCCATAGCAAGTGACCACAGAAGCACTAGCTTTTATTATTACAACATAGTACCATCAACAGTGCTTATTTGTAAGACTGAATCATCAAATATTATCCCTGTATCCTCTGTTTTTAAAGAGAAGTGGCAATCACTTGAAAGGCAGGAGAGTGAAAATGGAGAGAAATAGTTGATGACAGCAAGAAAGCTTAAGCTTAATCACTTTCTCTTTGAGAATTGATGCAATCAAAAATGTTACATTCTTAAACAGATACGGTGAAAAAATTTAGGTATCTGAAATATTTATGTTATCTGCAATTCCACTGAGAGTAACAGAAAAATGAGATATTACATTTAGATTCAGAATTTTTAAGTGAATGTTATTTTCAGTATATTAAAAGAAATCTTTTCTTCCACCATGCCTTCAGAATTGAAAAAAGAGAAAGGGAGAAAGTCAGGTTCTTTTGAAAGGAGTTCCTGCGCATAGCCGTGGGACAGCTCAGCCTAAGTGGAAGTTCCTGGGGTGAGGAAAACTTGGACACGATTCAGCTGTTTCTAAGTGATATAAAGACCCAGCCTTGCAGTTTGTGAGACTGCCAGATGTCTTAAGGCTTCCCTACCTTGCACACAAATGTGTCACAGATGTGTTTCTTCTCTTTTCTGAAAAGAGACCACAAAACAAATCTACTCATTCCTATTCCCTTAATCGAAAGAAGCAGGAGACAGTGGTTCTTGCATTTTTCTAAAGAATGAGTAAAAGCTGCTTACTAAATTTTTGTCGGTATATTGTCTCAAGCTAGTAAGTATCTCTGCTTTAGAGATTTTTTTTTTAATAGTAAATCACTCAGAAAATGTTGTGCTCAATTTTCAGTCTAAAAGCAGATTAAAATCATGTATCATCATCACTCATAACTTTTTCATTGTACCTCATCAGGAGAAAGAAGATAAGAGTTGTACTGATTAATGGTCTTAATTCAGTCTAATTTTGACAATAAGTTAATACAGTCTTCAATATTTCAATCTTTGTAATAAATCTTCTGAAGGTGGAAAGAAATGCCAGCCAGTGCCAAGAAAACGTAGGGTTAGTGTGCCCTCTCACAGTGTAGCACCTTTTCTCATTTAATCCCTCCCAATAACCCTCAGAGAATCTAAACAGAGGGGCTGCTAGGACTTTGTGGTGAAGAAGACTGCCTGACATTATCCTTCAACTGCAGTTGTGAGCACTAAAAAAAATAGCTGACAGATAAGTCAATGAGATAATTTTATTTTCTTACGGAATCTTTTGGATTCTCTTAGCATTTAGGGCTTAACTCCAAATAATAACCAATTGTTTAAGTAGGTAACTTCCAGCGGAGGGATTATTAAAAGCTCCCCATCAATATTTACTCTTGAAAAAATAACGAGAAGCAAATCAAATTTTGGAACATATAAAAATAACATTTTAGGGCTTCCCTGATGGCGCAGTGGTTGAGAGTCCGCCTGCCGATGCAGGGGACACGGGTTCGTGC
>NC_041232.1:74088301-74090535 GCF_002837175.3 Physeter macrocephalus
CGTGAGCCATGGCCGCTGAGCCTGCGCGTCCGGAGCCTGTGCTCCGCAACGGGAGAGGCCACAACACTGAGAGGCCCGCGTACCGCAAAAATATAAATAAATAAATAAAAATAAAAATAAATAATATTCTACTGCAATCAAGTACTTTATCCCATCCATATGAGGCTCTATTAGCAGACAAGAGATAAATCCAATATGATTTGTTCAGTAAAAGAACAAAAGAAGTTTCATAAAATTCCCACCTTTTCCTAGGAACGGTGAAAATAATAGCTAATATTGACTGAATGCCTCCTATGCTCCAGGCTCTCTGCTATGGTTGAGAATCATAATCTCTTTTAACCATCTCATCAACCCCATCCAGAAGATGGCATCACAGAACTCAATTTAAAACTCAAGGCTTAGGGCTTCCCTAGTGGCGCAGCGGTTGAGAGTCCCCCTGCCGATGCAGGGGACAGGGGTTCGTGCCCCGGTCCGGGAGGATCCCACATGCAACGGAGCGGCAGGGCCCGTAAACCATGGCCGCTGAGCCTGCGCGTCCGGAGCCTGTGCCCCGCAACGGGAGAGGCCACAAGGGTGAGAGGCCCGCGTACCGCAAAAAAAAAAAAAAACTCAAGGCTTAGAGCCACTGAAGAATTTGTCTTATTTCCAAACCTGGGCTTTAATTCATCATAATATACTACTTATACTCTTAGTTAAAAAAGATTATAAGGCAACAGTCTTAATCTGATAAACTATATTTATCCTAAACCAACAGCCAATATCATACGAATGGCAAACAAGAAATCAATGCTTAAGAACCTTAAGACCGCACATGAAAGACATTAACAATTTATACAAAAAAACCCAAGTAGATACATATGTGGAAAAAATTATCAGCTTTACTAGTATGTGAAAGAGTGTAATTTTTGAAAGTGAGACACCCTTTATATTCACATTTATTTATTTTATTGGTCAAAATAGCAAACATTTCAAATATAATTCTTTAAGGATACACTGGAATAATTACTTGTAGAAGGGCAAATGTCTCAACTTCTCTGGACAGAAATTTATCAATAAATATAGACTCAGACATTTCATATGCTTTGTTCAAATAATTCAAAACATTGTTCAAAACATTACATATTTACCCTAAGGAAATAATTAGAAATTTGAACAATTTATATGAAAAGCTATCCTTTGAAATGTTATATCTAACTTTGAAAAAATTGGAACCAGCCTAACTATTGAACAATAGAGGAATGGTTATATTAATTTTAGTTCATCCTTATTACAGAATATTAAGCTAACTCCTAAAATCCTGTTTGAATATTCACAACTTAAAAACGATTTATATCAAAATATAAATAGCTAAAGCTAAATGAAAAAAGGGTAGCATAATTAAATATAATACCTAATCACCTATTTATACATTAATAGAAAATGACTGAAAGTAAATACATCAAAATGTTGACAATATTTATCAACGTAACTATTAGGTTATGATAGGTATATGATTGATTTTGATTTACATCTTCATATGTTTCTGTATTTTTCAAAGTCCCTACAGGAAACTTGCATAAGTGTTATACTCTTTTTTTTTTTTGTTTTGCGGTACGCGGGGCTCTCACTGTTGTGGCCTCTCCCGTTGCGGAGCACAGGCTCCGGACGCGCAGGCTCAGCGGCCATGGCTCACGGGCCCAGCCGCTCCGCGGCACGTGGGATCTTCCCGGACCGGGGCACGAACCCGTGTCCCCTGCATCGGCAGGCGGACTCTCAACCACGGCGCCACCAGGGAAGCCCTATACTCTTTAAAAATGTTATAAAAAAACACGATAGTCTCATATAATGGTATTCTATAGGTAAAAATTTCAAGACTATCTCAATTTTTATCCACAAGGGGCTCCCGTATTAGTGACCTATTTTCATCCATACTTCTATTCAACTTTCACAAATAAAACAGCTCCTATCACATTGTTGATGTTCATTAGAGTAAACGAACGCATGACCATCACTGTGGTCCCCTCAGCAAGCACACCTCTCCTGCTGTTCTGGAATCTGGCTTTTTTTTTTTTAACATCTTTATTGGAGTATAATTGCTTTACAATGGTGTGTTAGTTTCTGCTTTATAACAAAGTGAATCAGTTATACATATACATATGTTCCCATATCTCTTCCTTCTTGCATCTCCCTTCCTCCCACCCTCCCTATCCCACCCCTCTAGGTGGTCACAAACCACCTAGCTGATCTCCCTGTGC
>NC_041232.1:74090698-74091031 GCF_002837175.3 Physeter macrocephalus
AGGTTCTTCAGAACCTTTTTTTTAGATTCCATATATATGTGTTAGCATATGGTATTTGTTTTTCTCTTTTTGACTTACTTCACTCTGTATGACAGACTCTAGGTCCATCCACCTCACTACAAATAACTCAATTTCGTTTCTTTTTATGGCTGAGTAATATTCCATTGTATATATGTGCCACATCTTCTTTTTCCATTCATCTGTCGATGGACACTTAGGTTGCTTCCATGTCCCTGCTATTGTAAACAGAGCTGCAATGAACATTTTGGTTCATGACTCTTTTTGAATTATGGTTTTCTCAGGGTATATGCCCAGTAGTGGGATTGCTGGGTC
>NC_041232.1:74091149-74103670 GCF_002837175.3 Physeter macrocephalus
CTCCATACTGTTCTCCATAGTGGCTGTATCAATTTACATTATTCCCACCAGCAGTGCAAGAGGGTTCCCTTTTCTCCACACCCTCTCCAGCATTTATTGTTTCTAGAGTTTTTGATGATGGCCAATCTGACCGGTGTGAGATGATATCTCATTGTCGTTTTGATTTGCATTTCTCTAATGATTAATGATGTTGAGCATTCTTTCATGTGTTTGTTGGCGATCTGTATATCTTCTTTGGAGAAATGTCTATTTAGTTCTTCTGCCCATTTTTGGATTGGGTTGTTTGTTTTTTTGTTATTGAGCTGCAAGAGTTGCTTATAAATTTTGGATATTAGTCCTTTGTCAGTTGCTTCGTTTGCAAATATTTTCTCCCATTCTGTGTGTTGTCCTTTCATTTTGTTGATGGTTTCCTTTGCTGTGCAAAAGCTTTTAAGTTTCATTCGGTCTCATTTGTTTATTTTTGTTTTTATTTCCATTTCTCTAGGAGATGGGTCAAAAAGGATCTTGCTGTGATTTATGTCATAGAGTGTTCTGCCTATGTTTTCCTCTAAGAGTTTGATAGTGTCTGGCCTTACATTTAGGTCTTTAATCCATTTTGAGTTTATTTTTGTGTATGGTGTTAGGGAGTGTTCTAATTTCATACTTTTACATGTACTTAATCGTAGTACAAACTGTCAGTCCAGCCCAAAGAAGTAGGGAACAAGGAGTGGCAAGCCTGAGGTAAACAACTGCCAGGGTCTGTGCTTAAAGTGTAAGCAACCCATTCTTAAGTGTAATGATAAAACTGTCACTGAGTCCTGGTTCTTGTCCCCTATCACCCTCAGACCACTAACTGTGAGAATCTATGGGGCAGGCTTCCCCTCTTTGGGATACATGTCCATTTGTTCAGTTCAAAGAAGAAGCAATTCTCACTTGACAAAAAGGTTGGAATTCCGTAAACTGCTAAATTTCTTCATGAGATTTCCAGAGTCAAGTGACTTCACGCAATAATTTCTAGGCAAGCTTGTCCATACTTTGAACAAATTCCCTCTTTATTCTAAATATCCATAGAATAATGTATATATACAGAGACATCGACATAAATATGTCTTCCAGGTGCTGTACTGGAAATTGACAGTCAGACAAGACAGAAAGGGATTTACAGTCTTCTAGCACCTTCCAGCATCAACAATGCCTACCCAACTAAATTCAACATTTATTTGTCCAAGGTGGGGGAAACATTAGAATGAATTATTTCAGATTCTAAACATTGATTGTATCAGGGCAATGGATCAATGAAATGATTCTTTTTCATTTTAACTTTTCATAATTTTTCCAAATTTTCTTTCATTGAGTATATATTACTTTTATAATGGAGAAAAAAACATTAAAATGCTTAATATTCTCTGCCCTTGAAGAAATTAACAGCTGGCAAGGAGAGAGTTTTCAGACTAGGTATGTGACAGTATAAAGAGTACTACCCTCACAATACAAAGTTTTGGGGAGCCCCAATGAGAGAAAAGATGAATTCTGTCCAAGAAGGAAGAGGAACCACAATGTTGAGTGAACTTCACAGATGAAGCAGCTTCTGAAGCAGGCCTTGAAGTATGAGTAATATTTGGATCTGATGAAGAAGAACATTCCAAGGAAGAAGTCAGCATGGAAAGACTCAGACATGAAAGCCCAGAACATGCTAGGGAAAGGGCAGTTAATCTGGGGTCACAGCCCTTATTTGATGTGGCCGTCCCAACTGTCACCCTATTCCAACCCAATGTTCAACCTTGATTAACTTTTAATTCTTCAATACGCATTTGGATTGTTTCTTATTTTAATATGTTTCACATTAAATGTGTCTATGTGTGTCATCTGTACCAATGTTAATATTATTTCAAAAATGAAACTGATTTCAAACTTAAACAGATTTAAGTGTTCAGTCAATTCATTCAATTTGCATTTTAGATACTTCTCTTGAGAAATTATAATGGTTCCCCACAGCTCATTATTTCTTATCAATTTGATTAAAGGTTGTGTAACTTAGCTAACTCAGGTATAGAACAACATTTAGAAAAACATATTTAACTGGTTTTATGACATATGTGAGGATGTGAACCGTAATATAAGTATGCAGAAGAGTTTCTGGCAGAAATCTTTTCAGACACTTCAGCCAGAGACTCCACTGAATCAACATAAAGCCAGTTAGAGGAAATCATTTCACAGTGACAAAAGGACTGTCCAAACAAGGAACAGAAGACTGGAGCTCTAATCCTAGTTCCTCTATTTACTAGCCATGAGATTACAGCAAGTGATAAAATCTGAACCTCAGTTTTCCCATTTGTGAAAGACATAATAATAAATACTATGTATCCCTTACTTCACAAGATTATTAAAATCACATCAGAATGTACATGTCTAAATAGATAACCAACAAGGACCTACTGTATAGCACAGAGAACTCTGCTCAATATTCTGTAATAATGAAATGGGAAAAGAATTGGAAAAAGAATAGATACATGTATATGTATAAAAAATAAATATTACGTTTTAAAAATGTACATGTCATCAGTTATGCAATTGTTAAAGACCTTAAAGATAATCTTATTAGGTTTCTAGATTTTGCTCCAAGAGCCCCATTCAGGGGCCCCTAACAAGATGTAGGAAGGGTGGAAACAGAATGAGGGGTATTGCTGCTGAATGGACAGTGTCCTCTCTCTCACACCCGCATTTTCAGCTGAGGAGTCCTAGATTATCTGCTTTACATACTGAGCTCCACAAAAGCTTCCATTTGAAGAAAATGTCCAATAGTTTCAAAGGATTGAAAACCACTGATTTATCCAACTGTCTCATATAACAATGAAAAAGTAAAACAGAGAGAAGCTAAATAACCACCCCGCCCCAGCTTTAAGTAACTATTAAAAGGGGCTGGGCAAATAATAAAATCCAAGCCTTCTGTTTCCAAGCCCAGTGCCTTTTATGACATACCACATGGAAGTGTTAAATTAATATGTGTACTCATACCAAAGTACTAAGAATCGGTACAAGTGTATACAGGAGACATGGCATCACCTGTACAGTATGAAAATTCTGTTCAGCAATATAGAACTATAGTTCATTCATTAACTTGCATATTTATTCAATAAATATTAAGTGTCAGATATGTGCCATTGTTCTAAGTACTGATTTCAACACTATACAATTCAATTTCAAAGAAGTTATGACATCCAAGCTTAACACTGAAATACAACATTCCACTTTTTTATGGAATTGAATAATAGGTGGAGTATTATAAATTTAATTATTGCCCATACAAAAATACTTCTTTAATTTCAATAGTGAAATAAACACTAAGTTACTTTTATCTGGGCACACCTCACTGAATTTCCTCTTATTAATTTGCTTCTTCTATCAAAAGCTAACACTCCACTTGTGAAATACCTTCCATCTACTCTCACCTTCAAGGAATTGGACCCTTCAGGCACCTCCCTTCTCTTCTTTATATTTATTTTTCTCCCTTTCTGGTAATCATTCTGAAGGAAGTAAATATGCTCTAATATCTCCCCTATTGAAAACAAAACAAAACCCTTCTTTGCCCCCATGACCAACTGCCACTCAATTTCCTTTCTTTGCTTCAAAGCAAATATTTTTGGAAAGAGCTGTCTAAAGCCACGGTGTTTTTCCCATTCTTACCCCCACCAGTATCTATAGTAGAAGGCAAGCTCCATTGTCTCTTCCCTCTAGTACGTGAGAAAAGGGATCCTGTTTGTTCACCAGCTCCAGCACTTGGAACATCACCTACCACATGCCTAACTCAGTAAATATTTGTAAAAATAAATCATCTAGAACCATACAGTGATTTAGTGAATTATGTATTACATAGCTTGCCAATTTCTCATATATTTCTGAAGGATGGATCACAATATATGCTAAATCTTAACTGATCCCGAATTATATAAATTCCTTCAACCACTATTTGAAAAGATGTGTAATGACCCATAATGCTAGAGTAAAGTTAATCTATAAATGAAATTTAATCCCTACCAAAATTGCAACAAGGATAGTTTTTGTATTACCAAGATAATTCTAAAATTCATTTTAAAGAACAAATATTTTTAAATAACTAGGAAGATCTGACGAAGAAGAATAATGGAGGTAAAATTGCACTATAAGATATAAAAACTGTTACAAAATAACAGTAATTAAAACAGCGTGAATCTGGCACAGGATGAGAACTCAGAAACAGATTACAGAGTTCAGAATTTGCTCAAATATATTTGAGAATTTTGTAAATAAAAAAGATTGCACTTCAAATCAGGGAGGGACATAGTGGTTATTCAAGAAAAGGTCTTGGGACAACTGCCTACATACCTGCAAAATAAATAAGTAACCCTTCCTTTCTCCTCACACTGAATTTCAAACAAATTCACAGTAGAAAATAAAGTATTGGAAAATAATTTTACAGCCTTGGAGTGAGGAAGGCCTTTTGAGTTTATCAACAAAACTAAAACCATAAAGAAAAACACTGACTGGAGCCAAACTCAACCACAAACTTAAAAGTGAAAGAATGTATATGGTAAAAACAACAAAAACAAAAAACTAGAAAACCCTGCCAATAAGATTAAAAGGCAAACAAAAAGCTAGCAAACATTTTTGCATCATATATATGATAAAGGATTACAAAATCCTTGTTATTGTTAAATCAACTTGGTAAAGAACATTCCAATAGATAAATGGGCAAAGGAAATAGACAGTTCACCAAAGAATAAATATAAATGGTCAGTAAACATGTAAAAAGATAGCCAGTCTCATTAGTAATCAAAAGAAGGTAAGTTAAAATATGAAATTTCCTTTACCTATTATCTTAGCCAGCTAAATTTAGAGTATTGGAAATAACACTGGATTGGCAAGGTGATAGAAAACAGAATTCTTATGCACCTGTGACAGAGTAAACCGACACAAAGTTTGTGGGAGTTAGTCTGGTATCAAATGTAAAACATACAATAAGGGAATAGCCAGACAATTAATATATAAAGGGTATTCTTTGCAGAGTCATTTATAATTGAATAAAAGGCCATCAATAGATTATTGAAAATATCATTATCGATCCATACAAAGAACTACTATGGAGACCTACAGTTTTGAAATATAGAAAGATATCCATAATATGTCAAGTGGAAAATAAAAGATTACAGAGCTATTCTACCTCCTAAATATTTCTGAATCAGTCCCCTTCTTTCACCTCCATCATTACTCTGGTGCAAGCGAACATCGTCTCTTTCCTGCACCCCCAGTTTCCTCTTGGGCCTTCCGCGGGTGGAATTTCCATGTGCAGCCATGGGGGTAGTTTTACAATGCTAGTATCTGATTATCTTACTCCTCGCTGAAAAAGTTCACTACCCTTTGCCTGATCTGGCCCTCCTTATTCCTCTAGCTCTCTCTCTTGCCTCTCTCCCCCTTGCTCTAGGCACCCCAACCCCCAGTGGCCTTCTTTCAGTTCTTCTGCTCCCCTAGACACACTCTAACCTCAGTCCCTTGCACTTGTTCTCTGTCTGGAACCTTCTTGCCCACCCTGCACCACCCATCACCACATTATGTCTGTTGACACCTCTGCATCTTCCAACGCTCAGCACGGATGCAATTTCCTCAGGAAAGTCTTCCCAACCACAAAGCATAGATTGGCGCCCCCTTTAGGTACCCTCATAGCTCTCTTTCTTTTTTCTTGATCACCTTATCACAGTTTGCAATTATATATTTGTGGATTATATCATAATGATCTATCTCCCTCCTCAGGCTGAGGACAAACAAGGACCATTTCTATTTTCTTCACTATTATGTATCACTGATACATATTAAACACAATTTAGAGACTGACATGTATCAGGCACGGAAATATCTTATAAGTGAAGGAAGGAAAGGAGGGCAAAAGGAAAGCAAAGAATAAGGATTTGGTACTCTGTTACTTGAAAATCAATAAGAACATCAAGACCCAAAATAACTTCTTGATTATTATTTTTAAAAATGAGTACATCCATCACAGATTTTTAACCATAAAAGCAATAAACAGTCACATCACCAAAGAAGATATACAGATGACAAATAAGCATATGAAAACATGTTCCATATCATATGTCATCAGGGAAATATAAATTAAAATAACGAGATGCCACTACACACCTATTAGAATGACTGAAATCCAGAACACTGACAACACCAAATTCTGGCAAGGATGTAAAGCAACAGGAACTCTCTTTCCTGGTGAGAATGCAAAATGTACAGCCATTTTGGAGGAAAGTTTGGTGATTTCTTACAAAACTAAATATACTCCTATCATACGATCTAGCAGTTGCCTTCCTTGGTATTTTTCCCCAGAAGATGAAAACTTAGGTCCACACAAAAACTGGCACACAGATGTTTATAATAGCTCTATTCGAAATTGACAAAGCTTGGAAACAACCATGATGTCCTTTAGTAACTGAATGGATAAACAAACTGTGTTACATCCAGACAATAGAATATTATCCAGTGCTAAAAAGAAATTAGCTAGCAAACCATGAAAAGACATGAAGGAAACTTAAATGCATATTACTAAGTGAAAAAAGCCAATCTAAAAAGACTACATACTGTATGATCTCAACTATATGAATTCTGGAAAAGGCAAAACTATGGAGACAGTAAAAACATCAGTTGTTGTCAAGAGTTGGGGGGAGAGGGCTTCCCTGGTGGCGCAGTGGTTAAGAATCCGCCTGCCAATGCAGGGGATGTGGGTTCGAGCCCTGGTCCAGGAAGATCCCACATGCCATGGAGCAACTAAGCCTGTGTGCCACAACTACTGAGCCTGCGCTCTAGAGCCTGCGAGCCATAACTACTGAGCCCATATGCCACAACTACTGAAGCCCACACGCCTAGAGCCCGTGCTCCACAAAAAGAGAAGCCACCGCAATGAGAAGCCCACGCGCTGCAACGAAGAGTAGCCCCCGCCCACCACAAATAGAGAAAGCCCGCGCACAGCAATGAAAACCCAACGCAGCCAAAAATAAATAAATTTTTTAAAAAAAGAAAAAAAAGAGCTGCGGGGAGAGAGGGATGAATAGGCAGAGCACAAAGGATTTCAGAGCAGTAAAACTACTCTGTATGATACTATAATTGTGGATATATGCCATTATACATTTGTCCATACAATGCAAAGAGTGAACCATAACATAAACCAACATGGACTTTGGATGATAATGATGCATCACTGTAGGTTCATCAATTATAACAAATACATCACTCTGGTGGGGAATGCTGATAAGAGGGGAGGCTGTGCAGTGTGGGGATAGGGGGTATATGGGAAATCTCTGGACTTTCTGCTTAATTTTGCTATGAACTTAAAAATGCTCTAAAAAATAGTTCCTTAAAAGAAAGTAGTGAAGTATATTTGTTTTTTTTTTTTTTTACTATTTATTCTTCTCAAATCAGAGGATCAATGATGCATTGTCTGGTTATTGTTCCTCACTGCCATAAACAAGATGGACGATTCATCTCCTGTGGCAGGATCACTGTTTGCATCAAGTTTACAGGACCTCATGAATTCTGATGCCAAGAACCAGATCCATCTCTAACCCAGAGCCCTGATTTCCTAAGCGTTGTCAATAACAAAGCCAGTTCTATTATCCATCTGCATACAGAAAATCAAAACTTCTATGTTGAATTGATGATTCCAGATTTCTACTTCTCAATCTGTCTTGCCATGGCCCTAAAATAATTCCACTTTCCTGGGGAAATTTCATTATAAACCCAAAAGGGAAAGAACAATTTCCTCTTCATCCTCTCTTTCCTAGGCTTTCCACACGACACACCACAAAGCCCATCAAATCCACCCCTGACCACCTATGAAACTCAGGGCAGACATTTTGCTCCCCATGATTATCAAGTTTCATTCCATGGATCCCAGTTCAACATTATATTTGTTAAATTTGAAATTGCAATAACCAATGTTTATTTGTCAACACAGTGAAGAATTCAGGCCTATTTGTAGAGCCCAGCCCATTTCTCCAAATTAGGTTTTTCTGATCTCACTTAGGAAAGTGAACGACATTAAGGGAGAAGACTATAGTGGTTGAAAGTGGCTTATGATTTTCCTTTTAAAGAATTCAAGAAATTCACTCTGTATTTTGGCATCAAATACATATTATATAAATTGTGTGTAACTATAGGCAGATTGGCACCTGTGGATAGTGGGTGGTTGAAGATTTGCAGTCAATATTTAGTCAACAGCTCAGTCATTTTGTACTGGATATAAATGTCTGTGACTTCTTTTATACATTATTTTCCACTGTGCTCACAAGCTCATGTAATCTTTTTCTTGACCAGTTATATGAAATAATTTGTAAAATAATACATTTCAAAGACATTTGACATAACAAAAAGTAGGTCTGCAAGTGTGTTTATATACGTAGTATAATTGAAAGAGCAGATTTACAGCTGGTAGACCTTCATCGGGTCATTCAGCATTTCTGGAAGTGAGATTCCCTTACCTATATAATAAAAAATAAGCCAAATGAGCTCTAAGACCTCATTTGCCTTCTCAAATAATCTTCTAATTTATGTAAGAGTCTGCTTGTATCTCACTTATAACATTTATCAGATCCTACTTATATTTTAGTTATCTGAGTTTTTCATACTCTATCCATTCCCCTTTACCTCCTCCAATTCCAGGTTCTTGAAGCCAGGGACTCTGTTTCATTCATCTGTATATTCCCTCCTCCAACTTGATAAATTAAAAAAAAACCAATTCTCTGATCACAGCCTCCAATCCGTTCTGCTTACTTGTGCAAATGCTCTCGTAAAAATTCTACCACCTCCCATGACTTCCAATCCATAGATGCCACTCTCAGTACTCATCAATCTTCCCTTGTCTTCATTTGCCTCTAGCATTCTTCCTCTCCATGCCAGTACTCAACCAGGTTAACAATGCTAGATAAATTTATAAAGTCATATAAACTGGTACAGTGGGTTCAACATTTTAAAATATTTCCCTCCCTCCACTAGTTATCCATATAACAGTAAGGCTGTTCCTCTTAAATGCGTTAATAGGCAGGACTCTGTTGACTGTCACATAACTGGGTGTGTAAGTCGCTGTCTCTGGCTTCTGGTTCCCAGTCTAACTCCTAGTCATAGTCATTTATCCCAATGATAGATGCCTGTTTCAAGAGGCAAATGGGTACCCTCCAAGGCTTAGGTTCTTTCCTGAAACCCTGCTCCCCACTACCAAACACCATTTTTGTCTTCATTGCCAGATATGGGGTCTATTTATGGGGATATTCTATGACAAAATGTTCATTTCTTTTTACAAAAGCAACTCAAAAAAAATATTTAAAGGAGAATATGTATTTTCCCAATAATCTTAGAAACCATGCCCCTCTGAGTCCATGCACTAGCTTTGCAGTGAAGTCTGGTTCCCCACTCTCTCCACATACATAGTATCTTTACCCCTCTGTGTGTGTTTATGTGTGTATGGAAGGATACATATGTGTGGAAGGATCCATCATCGGAAAATTGGGAGCAAGCACCATTGAAGGGATACTCAATTCATTTTTACCTTGATAGCCATTTCTTAGAGAGACTAAAGAAGAGTATGTGCACTATAGCTGGTACTGCTAAAAATGCCCCTTCTTTTCCTGAAATATTAGTTATTATCAACTAATAACTATTAGTTCATTTAGAAAAATCACAGTCCAAATTAGAAGCTACAAAGATCATATTCAGAAACACACATATGGATCAATGGAACAGAATAGAGAGCCCAGAAATAAACCCACACACCTACGGTCAATTAATCTTTGACAAAGTAGGCAGGAATAAACAATGCGGAAAAGACAGTCTCTTCAGCAAGTGGTGTTGGGAAAGTTGGACAGCCGCATATAAATCAGTGAAGTTAGAACACACCCTCACACCATACACAAAAATAAACTCAAACTGGCTTAAAGACTTAAATACAAGACATGACACCATAAAATTCCTAGAAGAGAACATAGGCAAAACATTCTCTGACATAAATTGTACCAACATTTTCTTAGGTCAGTCTTCCAAGGCAAGAGAAATAAAAGCAAAAATAAACAAATGGGACCTAATCAAACTTTTAAGCTTTTGCACAGCAAAGGAAACCATAAGCAAAACGAGAAAAGACGACCTATAGACTGGAAGAAAATATTTGCGAATATTGCAAACGACAAGGGCTTAATTTCCAAAATATACAAACAGCTCATACAACTACAACAAAAAACACAAACAACCCAAACAAACAATGGGTAGAAGACCTAAATAGACATTTCTCCAAAGAAGACATACTGATGGCCAATAGGCACATGAAAAGATGCTAGTCATCCCGAATTATTAGAGAAATGCAAATCAAAACTACAATGAGGTACCACCTGACACCAGTCAGAATGGCCATCATTTTAAAAGTCTACAAATAGCAAATGCTGGAGAGGGTGTGGAGAAAAGGGAACCCTCCCACACTGTTGATGGGAAAGTAAATTGGTGCAGCCACCATGGAAAACAGTATGGAGGTTCCTCAAAAAAACTAGAAATAGAATTGCCATATGATCCAGCAATCCCACTCCTGGGCATAAAATCCAGAAAAAAACTATAATTTGAAAAGATAACGTGCACCCCAATGCTCATAGCAGCACTATTTATAATAGCCAGGACATGGAAACAACCTAAATGTCCACTGACGGATGAATGGATAAAGAAGATTTGATATATATACACACATATAAAAAAGAATGAAATAATGCCATTTGCAGCAACATGGATGGACCTAGAGATTATCATGCTAAATGAAGTAAGTCAGAAAGAGAAAGAAAAATACCATATGATATCACTTATATGTGGAATCTAAAATATGACACAAAAGAACTCATCTACGAAACAGAAACAGACTCACAGACATAGAGAACAGACTTGTGGTTGCCAAGGGGGTTGCGGGGTGGGTGGGGATGGATTGGGAGATTGGGATTAGCAGATCCCAACTATTATATACAGAATGGATAAACAAGAAGGCCCTACTGTATAGCACAGGATATAATCAATATCCTGTAATAAATGATAATGGAAAAGAATATATATGTATAACTGAATCACTTGGCTGTATAGCAGAAATTAACACATTGTAAATCAACTATATTTCAGTAAAATAAATTTAAAAAATCATATTCAGAACTCACCCTTACTAGGTATTCTAAAAATCAATAATTTAATTTACTAAAAATTTAAAACAAGTTTTTTAAGACTTCTAAGGGTACATTCACCTACTCTCTCTTTCTCCTGAAGACCACCTTGTTTTCTTCCCTGAAGGTTTAAAACATTCTCTTATACATTTTCAAACTCAGCCTCATCACAGTCCAGTGATATTTTCAAAATCAACAGTGACTTCTGAGAGTCAACCTCATTTCTGTTTGACAGTCCTCCCACAGTTTACACATGTTACCTTCAAATGACTTGGCTTTAATTCTAGGGTTTGTACAAACTAGGGTTTGTAATTAACCCATGGTGTGACTATTTGATGCAGGTAAATTTTTACCAAACCTGGAAGGGACCTCCACAAGAAGCAAGTAGGAGCCTCACTCCACAAACTCAGATGTGCCAGAGACCAGCTCTATTTTCCCATTATTCCACTTCCTTTCTGAGTCTCCGTTCTGTGGGGTTAGTGGGCCGTTAATTCCCAGCAATCAGCAACTCCACTTTTCCTGGGGTTGGCCTAACTTTCTGAGGACAGGGGAGAGCTTTCATAGTAGCAAGACACTGATAAAGGGCATTTGCCATTCATCTACACGAAGTCTCCCCAAGACATTCCCTTATGGCTGTCTGCATGATCCCGTCAAACCTGGCTGTTCTCTCCCCTATTTACATTCCTGGGGACCCAGGAACTGTCTGAGCTTTGGTACCACGCTGGGGCGCCAGAATCTCTGTGAAGCGATCCATGACCCCATTTGCCTAGCTCTAACTTACTGCCAGTTGTTGTTGTTTCTATGGGCATCTACCCAGGATGCAGGAAACAGATCGCCCCTGATCTCAGCATCTTTGAGTTTCTTGATGGTTGGCTGTGCCCCTAAGACTTTCTCTGGGACCCACCTACATCTTTGCCCTCCTTACTTCCCCTCCATATACCTTCCCATCCCCATCCAAACTCCCCATATTCCAAGAAATATTTTTCTCATCTATAGAAAGCCCAGAGATAAACCCACACACCTATGGTCAACTAATCTATGACAAAGGAGGCAAGGGTATACAATGGAGAAAAGACAGTCTCTTCAATAAGTGGTGCTGGGAAAACTGGACAGCTACATGTAAAAGAATGAAATTAGAACACTCCCTAACACCATACACAAAAATAAACTCAAAATGGATTAGAGACCTAAATGTAAGACCAGACACTATAAAACTCTTAGAGGAAAACATAGGAAGAACACTCTTTGACATAAATCACAGCAAGATCTTGTTTGATCCACCTCCTAGAGCAATGGAAGTAAAAACAAAAATAAACAAATGGGACCTAGTGAAAC
>NC_041232.1:74104170-74206524 GCF_002837175.3 Physeter macrocephalus
ACAACAAATGTTGGAGAGGGTGTGGAGAAAAGGGAACCCTCTTGCACTGTTGGTGGGAATGTAAATTGATACAGCCACTATGGAGAACAGTATGGAGGTTCCTTAAAAAACTAAACATAGAATTATCATATGATCCAGCAATCCCACTACTCGGCATATACTCAGAGAAGACCATAATTCAAAAAAGTAAGTCAGAAAGAGAAAAACAAATATCATACATTAACGCATGTATGTGGAACCTAGAAATGATGAACCGGTTTGCAGGGCAGAAGTTGAGACACAGACATAGAGAACAAACGTATGGACACCAAGGGGGGAAAACCGCGGTGGGGTGGGGTTGGTGTGGGATGGATTTGGGCGACTGGGATTGACATGTATACACTGATGTGTATAAAACTGATGACTAATAAGAACCTGCAGTATAAAAAAACAAACAAAAAAACAACTAATACTAAACTTTCTTTGGGTTATTTGTATGGAATATGTTAATATAAATGTCTCAGACATTACATGAAATTTCTAAAAATCTTATATTTTCTGGTATAATGTTATAAGTCATAATTCTAGTTATTATTTTAAAATGTATATCTCAGAAATAACTAAAATATATATATATATATATATATATATTTTTTTTTTTTTTTTTTTTTTTTTTCTCATCTAGAGGAATTGTTTTCTCTATCTCATGAAGTTTCTTCCAGGCATTTTGTCTGAAATCCTGTTCTGGCTCTCACTCCCCTCCTGAAGTGACAAGCACCCACCTGCCTGCTCTAGCCTCCCTGGCCCCTGTTGAGTTTCTTAAGCACCCAACCTTCCCTTGGCCTGGATACTCTCTCAGTCCTGCATTTGGCTGCCTCCTCCCCACCTTCCTGCCTCAGTTTATTTTTATTTATTTATTTTTTTGTGTGGTACGCGGGCCTCTCACTGTTGTGGCCTCTCCCGTTGCAGAGCACAGGCTCCGGACGCGCAGGCTCAGCGGCCATGGCTCACGGGCCCAGCCGCTCCGCAGCATGTGGGATCTTCCCGGACCGGGGCACGAACCCGCGTCCCCTGCATTGGCAGGCGGACTCTCAACCACTGTGCCACCAGGGAAGCCCCCTGCCTCAGTTTAAATGTCACCTCTTCAGTGAACTTTCCCTGATCACCCTATGCAGCCAGCCATTATCCTTCGTTACTGTTTGTTGCCTTCATAGCCCTATCACAGCCCATTATTTTTTGTTTCTCTTTTGTTTACCTGTTTGTTGTCTGTATTCCCTCTGGACTGTAAGTTCTAGGACAGCAGAGATGATATCTGTCTTAAGGTTAAGAGCATGAACTTTGGAGCCAACGTGCCTGGGTTCTAATCTCAGCTCTATACTTACTAGCTGTGTGACCTTGGGCAAGTTACTCAACTTCTTTGTGACTCAGTTTCCTCATCTGTAAAATGTGGGAAACATAACTCATAGAGTTGTTATGACAATTAAATGAGTCAATACCTGGCACACAGTAAGTGCTATCAAGTGTTTATTAGACAAAGTATTGTACCTAATAATTGGTATAATGCCTATATCATATGGGATGCTCAAACCAAATTTGTTGAATATAGAAATTAATAAAAGAATCAGTGAATGAATGAATGAATGAATAAATACATACTACAAGTCCAAACACATATAGTCTTACATCTGTGACTCACTTGCTCTATTAGCTGAACCATAGTACAACAAGATCAAGGTCATTTGCTTGAATCTTAAAAAGGGAAGCATAATTTATTGTTTCACAGCAACTAACTACATCTCTCAGCCTGTGTAGCTGCGTAGCAATTGAACAGTGCTGTTTTTGTCTGGAATGCATAAATTCTGAATGAGTCAATGTTTGTTTGTCACAGTTAATATACAAATCATATACAGGACATGTTTTATTTACTGTAGTTTCACCTGCTTTATAAATGACAGCTCTTGCTTTTAATCATCCTATGAAAACTGTGTAACTTTACCAACAATCATCCCAGAATCTGAGAAGAAAAATATAATAGCAACTTAATTCTGGTCTCCTTAAAATTATTTACATATGTATAAAATTAATAATTTTATTTAGTATTATATAATTTTAATACAAATTATTAAAAGTTTATAAAAATAATCTATAGGTACATATTTACCTATATATCTGGTTATGTCCATCAAAATTCGAGTCAAGTATCTGACTCAAGGAGTAGTCCATGGAAGTGTCTGAAAACCTTTCTGTTGATCCACATTTTGACATTTTTTTTAATGTCCAAAAAAAAAGTAAAGGAAAAGCAAAAATATGTAAAAAGATACAAAGTGATAAAATGATCTTTAAAGATGAGTCATTACTATGAATTTAAGATAATCTCCACATCTAAAAGCACAAGCATTATTATTTTGTTTGCTTTGTGGGCTTCAAGGCTTCTGCTTACGTGCTTTTCTCTTTACTTTGCTTTTCCTCTGTCCATTCCAAGCCACTATAAAGGAGTCATTGGCATAGAGAGCTGGTCTATCACTGCCCAGTCAGAAGGAAGATTATTCTGATATTAGAAAACAGAAATGAGTTTGAAGACTGTGCTTACTACGGGAAAATCCAGCCTACATAAGAATGTCCTAGGTGGCCAGCGCTAATCATCCAAGGAGGACAGGATGGTCCCCTGACTCCCTGATGAGGGGGAAAATTACTATTTTCCCAGACGCAATCCATTATCAGCGCTTGAGAAGAGCAGAGCTGTTATAGGTAAATAAAAGTCCCTTAATCTGTTTGTTTATATACTACAACTGAAATTTAGTCAAGCACGGGGAATATAAAACTTTTATCACAACTAATGGAATAAAGACATAGGTGGATGCATTTTGCAAGGACCAACCTATCGGTTCCTGACTCTGCAACCATTCAGTATTCACTGCTAATTCACGTTAGGTCCTCAGCTGCATTCCCCGAGCTCTGGCAATGCATCCACCCTACTGAGTAGAACATCTGAGAAATTTCCTCTGATTAATGTGCCTAACAACAAAATGTTCTCTATCCCACTACTAATACATGACGTACTCAAGTAGCCTAAGTTCTAACACTTACCTCTCTTCTGCTTTCCTTGGGTGTCATGTCCCAATTTTAATATCTCTATGGATATAAGGCCATATATAGAAATGCTATCTCCCTGTTATACTCGATTTTGTGCCAATACCATGATTCATTTTATATAGGCAGCTCAATCTAGCATTTCCTCTCCAGCCTAAAATCTCATCGTGTTTTGTTCAGCTCACTGGATCAAAAATATATTGCCACATCATTTTCTCCACTGGAAAACATACTTACTATCATTATTTCTTTTTCACGGAAATCAGGCTTTATCCTTTGCATAGTGCTCCTCATCTCTCCCACCAATGCCTCTCTCCAGGCTACCCCTGCCTAAAATTTTTTTATCATTCCAATAAACTGATATATTGGAATGGAAAAAGATTAGCTTCAGTCTCAGGGGTCAATTTATGATCATCTTAAATAAGCCTCTTTTTTCTTATTCTTTTTTATTTTTTTAATTTTTGGCTGCTTTGGGTACTCGTTGCTGCGTGTGGGCTTTCTCTAGCTGTGGCGAGCGGGGGCTACTCTTCGTTGCGGCGCACAGGCTTCTCATTGTGGTGGCTTCTCTTGTTGCGGAGCAGGGGCTCTAGGAGTGTGGGCCTCAGTAGTTGTGGCATGTGGGCTCAGTAGTTGTGGCTTGCGGGCTCTAGAGCACAGGCTCGGTAGTTGTGGTGCACGGGCTTATTTGCTCCACAGCATGTGGGATCTTCCTGGACCAGGGCTCAAACCCATGTCCCCTGCATTGGCAGGTGGATTGTTACCCACTGAGCCACCAGGGAAGCCCAAGCCTCTTTTTAATTGATCAGTCTACTGCAAATTGCATACTTCAGTTTACTCTGTAAGGAATACAGTTAAACTAAGGCAAAGCTGGTTATGACCCATGTATAATAAAATGAAAACAGTATCATCATTAAACACCAAATAAAGCCATTGATTCCGTGTATTATTCTGCCAGTTTTAATTGAATTGCATTTTCCCCCTTTCAGTTCTTAATTATGCAGTTCATGCTGAATCTTTATTTTTGTGCACAGAATGGGATAATGTTCTCTTCCTCCTTACCTTAGTGTCTAAAAATATAAGCCTATTGAGAACAGAAAAGTCTTTGTTGGTCTTATTTAAAGCAAAACACCTGCTTTTATCCTGGGAGCTGAATGTGTTGCTTTATGGAGGCTGTTACCAAGTGAGGGGACAATAGAGCTGCTTCCTGTTGCATGTCCTTCTCCCTGACCTGTGGTCTCAGCTCTTTCCAAATTCTATCAGAAGAAGAAAACCGTGACATCACATTACCCAGCCAAGAAGATCCAGGGGACCTCTCCAGCCTGCTAGTGAGCATTAACTCTATCTAGACTGTCAAGTCTAGACAGTACAAAGTGAAGTAGATACTATTTAACATGGGGGTAGATATGGTTAGTGAGATAATAATCTAAAAATTCATTCTTTTCTTCGGTTAACTTGTGGAAGATCTAAAGGCAAATGCCAAACTCTCTTCTCTGATATGTGCCATACAACTGAGATTATGTGCAAATGAAAACGAACAAAGGGAGATGGAATAAGTGTAGAAACCTAGATTTGAAGGAAAGCTTCTGATTACAATGAAATTCCTTTAATTCAAAAGTGGCAAAGGGAACACAACCTCTACTCTTCTCTCTTCCCATAAGGGTGTTGTCTATTTCTGAAGTGCTTCTGCCAGAGTCAAGTACATGCATCACTCTCATACCAACACAGTTTTTATTTCTAAGACTCAATTCACAGGGGCCAGATGTTCTTGACTAGAGGTATCAATGATAGCAAGTAATGGGCAAGTTATTTACCTTGGAGCATACAATAAAGGCAAAATTGTATATTTTCTGGTAGGACATTGTCCTAACAGAAACCTAGCTTGGTGAATATATCTCAGAATTGAGAATCAAGGGATGAACTGGAGTCAGTCTTTGATGTCCCAATGACATTCAATAGGAACTAAGTAAATAAAGACTGAAGACATCACCTCACACCGGTCAGAACAGCCATCATCACAAAATCAACAAACAATAAATGCTGGAGAGGGGGTGGAGAAAAGGGAACCCTCTTGCACTGTTGGTGGGAATGTAAATTGATACAGCCACTATGGAGAATCCAATGGAGGTTTCTTAAAAAACTAAAAATAGAACTACCATGTGACCCAGCAATCCCACTACTGGGCATATACCCAGAGAAAACCATAACTCAAAAAGACACGTGCAGGGACTTCACTGGTGGCGCAGTGGTTAAGACTCTGCGCTCCCAATGCAGGGAGCCCAGGTTCAATACCTTGTCAGAGAACTAGATCCCACAGGCATGCCACAAGTAAGAGTTTGCATGCCACAACTAAGGAGCCCGTGTGCCACAACTAAGGAGCCCATGTGCCACAACTAAGGAGCCCATGAGTCGCAACTAAGAAGCCCGCCTGCCGAAACTAAGACCTGGCACAACCAAATAAAAAAATAAATAAATATATTTTTAAAAACACACATGCACCCCAATGTTCATTGCAGCACTATTTACAATAGCCAGGACATGGAAACAAACTAAATGTCCATCAACAGATGAATGGATAAAGAAGATGTGGTACATACAGATATACAATGGAATATTAGCCATGAAAAGGAATGAAATTGCGTCATCTGTAGAGACATGGATGGACCTAGGGACTGTCATACAGAGTGAAGTAAGTCAGAAAGAGAAAAACAAATATCGTATATTAACACATACATGTGGAATCTGAAAAACTGGTATAGATGATCTTATTTACAAAGCAGAAATAGAGACACAGATGTAGAGAACAAACGTATGGATACCAAGGGGGAAAGGGGAGGGTGGGATGAATTGGGAGATTGGAATTGACATATATACACTGTTGATAATACGTATAAAATAGGTAACTAATGAGAACCTACTGTATAGCTCAGGGAACTCTACTCAATGCTCTGTGGTGACCTAAATGGGAAGGAAATCCAAAAAAGAGGGGATATATGTATATGTACAGCTGATTCACTTTGCTGTACAGTAGAAACTAACACAACATTGTAAAGCAACTATACTCCAATAAAATTTTTTTTTTTAAATAAAGACTGGAGGAATATTATCACAGTCGAGAAGCTCAGATGACCAGGGCCTGAGTCAAGGGAAGAGGAAGTGGCTGCCATTTGGACATATCCTGTTGAGGAACTGGCTTTCTGGGACTGAGAATATCTGTCATTGTTGAGGAGCTGGGTCTCCCTGGAATTTCTCCTAGCTCTGGCATATCAGACTCTGCCAATCATGCAGCTGTATCACCAGTAGCCATGCTAATGGAGAAAGCTGTCTTGGAATGAGAAAAGGCACTAATTATTCTCATACTCGTTTTACCCATGTTGAAACTCATCTGCCAATAGTTCCTTGTATCATGTACTGCAAATCACTCTAATGAGCTTATTCCAATTCTACTTTTTTTATTCCCAACCTACCCTTTGATGGAAGAGAGGAGAGAAAGAAAAATGCCCAATAAATGAAAAGGGGGCTGTAGGATATAGAACCCACATGCACTGAGTTCTTTCTATGTTACAGGTACTGTTTGATTTTTTTACATCAGTGACCAGTTTTGTTCGTTTTTTTTTTTTTAACGTGATCAGTTTTATTTAAATATCAATTAGGATTAAAAGCTTAAAAATGTCACTTAGATACTAGACAAGTAAGGGTTAAATGTAAATTCAGAGCCATGGGTCTACATAGTTTATAACATTCCTGACTCTGATTCTATAGTAATAGGTAGCTGGCAAGTCTATAAATAAAGTTGTTGTTGTTGTTTTTTAACATCTTTATTGGAGTATAATTGCTTTGCAATGGTGTGTTAGTTTCTGCTTTATAACAAAGTGAATCAGCTATATACATATACCTATATCCCCATATCTCCTCCCTCTTCTGTCTCCCTCCCACCCTCCCTAACCCACCCCTCTAGGTGGTCACAAACCACCCAGCTGATCTCCCTGTGCTATGCGGCTGCTTCCCATTAGCTACCTATTTTACACTTGGTAGTATACATAAGTCCATGCCACTCTCTCACTTCATCCCAGCTTACCCGTCCCCCTCCCCGTGTCCTCAAGTTCATTCTGTATGTCTGCGTCTTTATTCCTGTCCTGCCCCTAGGTTCTTCAGAACCATTTTTTTTAGATTCCATATATATATGTGTTAGCTTATGGTATTTGTTTTTCTCTTTCTGACTTACTTCACTCTGTATGACAGACTCTAGGTCCATCCACCTCACTACAAATAACTCAACTTTGTTTCTTTTTATGGCTGAGTAATATGCCACTGTATATATGTGTCACATCTTCTTTATCCATTCATCTGTAATAATGTTGATTTTTTATGTTCATTGTTCCTAAGGTTGCAAACTAATGCTCACACCACAGTAACATCTATTTCAAATCAATTTCCTGCAAATGCCTTTCACAACTATCTTGTTTTTTATTAAGAAATTAAAACACAGCATATTTGAGCAGTGTATTTTTTTTTGTTCCACACAAATTCACAGCGATCCAGAAAGATTATAAAGGAGATAAAATTGTCATTTACAGAGACTCTCCTTCAGAAAGTTTTATGAAATTATTCTTTCACTATTCAAAATGGGAAATCATAAAACAAGGAGCCTATAACAAATCCTTAGCATAAATTCACATGAAAACTGCCTGCCAACATTTTAATTAAGGACAATAGGTTGGCTTATCAAATACAATTGAGAGAATATCGACCAAAGGTTGGTTTGTCTAAGGGGCAGTCGATGGAACATGAGATAATGCACAGTCTCTCTCACATTTCCCCTTGACATCCTTTGGAAAGGAACATTCTCCTTCACCTGCCTTCCAAGAACTGAAACGGTTCAATCAAAACACTCAGTTGGATCTGACAGCCAGGTTCTATGGAAATATAAAACTTGGTGCTGAAGAAACTTTATGAAGGTAGTAATTCTATGCCTTTGGGGATCAAGTAGGATTCCCATGATGGAGGAGAGCTGATGCCTCTCCCTGGCTGTAACTTGGCCCTCAACAAGTGTTCTGATAAGATTTGCTGAACTACTTCTGAATGCAGAATAACACAGATTTACCCTGCCAGCAAACAGGAATAACGTCTTGAGATTTAAAAAAACAACGTATTTTCAAGAAAAATGGAAATCAGCTGACAAAAGCACCCCATGAAATACATCCCTTGATTCCTTAATGGCATCCTCTTTATAAGCCAGATTTTCTTATGACCTAAACTGCTCCCTGATTGTAAATTAAGCGCTATATGAATAACTTGCCTGACGGTATTCTAGTGATCTAAGGTTCATGTTTAACTATTAACAGGAAATAAGGTTCCAGGTGCTATGACCTGAGAAGAGTACCACTGGGGTACCATGTAGCAAATTCTGTTTAAGTCTTATAATAAAGAAGTAACGTTTAAGCGGTGGAAGAATGCAAGACAATGAAGAAATTGATGTGAAAAGAATTTATCCCCTGGGCTGGGGTATTTTATGTCTCAATATTGAAACTTGAACATTTTTTGCATCAGAAAAGTTATTCTTAGTTGTTGGCAGAGTAAATCCATGTTATCCTGCATTCTGAAGCAGTTCAGCTGAATCTAATTAGAACATCTGCAGATTTATGCAGCTTTCTGTATATTAAAGTCCCTACCCTTGTGAAATAAATATTTCTCCTCAATCCTTTATTTTTACCCATCTCAGTGTTAATCAGACTAATATGGTATAAATTTTAACAACCACTTTTACGATCCTAGGATGAATGGTACAATACAAGTCTAAAACATCAAGACCTTATAAATAGTGTCAGTGTGTACTGGATTTCAATGCCTTCCAACTCGCCATCAATTTTGGCTTAGAGAAAGGGAAACAATTATGAACTCAGTCATTTGTTTCTTGTTACTAGCTTTTCAGAGATTTTCGAGATGATCCATGCGTTCTTGGGATATTAAGGAGAACCTCTTTGGTCTTGGTTTCTCTTGATAGAGAATTCACTGACTCATGTAGGTAATTACACCAGAAAAAAAAAAAAAAAAAAAGGTCAATTTGTTTTTGCCACTTAAATAAATTACTCAGCCTCATATGGAAAATGAGGTTTTTCTAGAGTTAACTTTAAAATAATCCAACCCTCTTGGGAAGCAAGTCCACTGCCTTTCCTGGGGAGCAAGGCACGTAGATGCTATAGTTCACATTAGGACTTTTTTAAAAACCTTAACCAGCCTCTCTGCCAGATCAGGCTAATCTCAAGGTCATGAGTAATTTCTACCTTAGTGTTATAACACCTCAAGGGGTTTCCCATTAGTCTTAAGATAAAAATCAATTTGAATTTTCTCAGGCTGAGAAGCAGTGTAGTGAAAAGAAGCCTAACCTGGAGTCAGATGGCCCTCTTGCAACTCCAGCTTTGTCACTGACCAGGTGTGAACCACTGGGCAGTAATCAAACTACCATGAAGCTCAAATTTTTCTTCGGTAAAATGGAGATAACATTTACCTTTGTATATGATTATAAGGATTAAATGAAATAATATGTGTAACTAGTACATGCTCAATAAGTTAAGAGCGGAAATATAGAGATGGGGACCTGAAAAGGGGAGCGTGCAAAAGAGAGACAATTTTTTGGCAATTTTTAAAAAATTGTAACATTTGTTTAATTTTAAAAAGAAGGCACTGTCAACTCCTAACAGATTGTTTTAAACAAATTCCATCAGCTTCTTCAAGTCATGCTACAATTTAAAGCAATGATTCTCAAACTGCTGCCGGGGCCAGCAATAGCAGCAACTCTTGGAAAAGTCTTAGAAATGCAGATTCATGGGTCCCACCCTGAAACTCCACCCAACTCAGAAACTTTGAGAATGGGCCCTAGCAACCTGTGTTAAGCCCTCCAGTGCATGCTCGTTTGAGAAACACTGTTTTCAGCCTTCCTTCAAATGTCAGTATAACCCCTAAAGCTTCCTCTAGGAGGATGTGAAGATTCCCAGTAGATATGCTAAATGATCTGAATCCTCACTTCCTCCCTCTTGGCATTCCTCTCCTGCTCTTTATTCAGGACTAACGGATGTTCACACTGGCCAATTAGTCAGTGCTACAATTCAAATGGCCCCAGCTGTATCCAGAATTAACATGAAAAGTTGCCTAAAATATTTGAGTGGGTTTTTTAAAAAACATTGCAGATCTTCCTGTTTGAAAAACAAGCATTTGGACCTATTTTTATTCAAGTATGAGGTATATTCATGCATTGCATTCATGTGTTGCTTCCTCTATATAATTATTTTACATGTTCAGCCAATACAAACACTGCTAAAAACTAGTTTGTTAAGACTTCTACAAGTTGAGATTATATCTGAGCTCAGTCCTAAAGAACGGAAGGAATCGCTTAAACAAAGAGGTGGAGGAAGGTGGAGAATTTCAGGTGGAGGTTAGTTACAGCAAGCAACAGCTTGGTGTTTTTCAAAATGTGAAAGTAAGTCAATGGAGAAGTATTGGGAAAATATAATTAAAAACATATTTTTCTCCCAATCCAGGAAACCTCTCCACAAACATAGAAGAGAAAGAAAACAATTTTATTATTGAATCAGTGTTAAGCCAGAATGTGATACTCATCACAGCAATACACTAAGAGAGTATAAAGGCTGCAAGACATCTCACCCTTTCATAGAGCCAAGCAGATCAACCCTTTACAAACATGTTCTCAAGATAAACAATAACTAGTCAAGTAAGAGGACTTGACAGCACCACTTGTCACACACAGTTCTTCCTAAATTTACTTAGTAGTTGGGGTGACCATCTGTGTTAGCTAATTGGCTTTATCCAAAGGAAAAATTAACTTCTCTTTATGACAAGAGGTAGTTTCGTAACTTGGAGCGAGGCACCACCAAAGTTAGGCTCCTACCCTCCCAGAGAAATTGGGCCATGGAGGCTCCATCTTCCTGGATGATGCCATTTCAAAGAGACAGCAGAAAGAATTTAACAATTACAAGTTCTCTAAAGTAAATACTCTAAGAATAGAGAGTAGGAGGAAGTCTCTTCCCTTATTTCCAACAGGGAGAATTAAGCCTATTATTTTTCATTTGTATTCACCCTTGCAAGAGGCGTGAATTGAAGTCCACAGAAGGGGCTTCCCTGGTGGTGTGGTGGTTAAGAATCCGCCTGCCTATGCAGGGGACGTGGGTTCGAGCCCTGGTCTGGGAAGATCCCACATGCAGCGGAGCAACTAAGCCCGTGCGCCACAACTACTAAGCCTGCACTCTAGAGCCCGCGAGCCACAACTACTGAGCCCACACACCACAACTACTGAAGCCCGTGCACCTAGAGCCCGTGCTCTGCCATAAGAGAAGCCACTGCAATGAGAAGCCCGCGCACTGCAACGAAGAGTAGCCCCTGCTCACCACAACTAGAGAAAGCCTGTGCGCAGCAACGAAGACCCAATGCAGCCAAAAAATAAATAAAATAAATAAATTATAAATAAATAAAGTCCACAGGAGACTGGATTTTGCAGGGTCTTAGACTCTCAGAGAAACAGAACCCCACTGAAGGTCTGTGACATGATTTAATTTATATCTTTGCAGAACACAGGCTCCGGACGCGCAGGCTCAGCGGCCATGGCTCACGGGCCCAGCCGCTCCACGGCATGTGGGATCCTCCTGGACCGGGGCACGAATCCGTATGAACCCGTGTCCCCTGCATCGGCAGGCGGACTCTCAACCACTGCGCCGCCAGGGAAGCCCTAATTTATATCTTTAACGAGACATTTAGCCTCCTTGATATGATATACTGAGAAGGGCAGGACATCACTTTTGTGATAATTCTTGCCAAAAATGCATAGCCTAAATCTAGCTGTAGAAGACAGCAGACAAACCCAAATTGAGGGATATTCTACAAAAGAAATGACCAGTACTTTTCAAAAAGTCAAGGTCATAAAAGACAAAGAAAGACTGAGGACGGAGACTTGACTACTAACCATAATGTGGGATCCTGGATTGGATCCTAGACCAGAAACATTAGTGGGAAAACTGCTAAAAATTGAATAAGGTCTGTTACCTTAGTTAATAATATTGCATCAATGTTAATTCCCTTGTTTCCATAATTGGTTATGTAAGACATTAATGTCAGGGGAAGCTGGGTGAAGGATATACGTGAACTCTCTGCACCATTTTTGGAAATTTTTTATAGGCCTAAAATTATTTCCAAATTAAAATTTTTTTATTTTAATATTTTTTAAATATCATTTAAGCTAGTGATATTTTGATTAGGGGAGTGGGGAAATGGTGGCAGCAAAGATGGAGAAAATTAGTAATCAAGGTGCATTTTTCAGACAGAATTGACAGTATCTGGAGACCTACTGAATGTGAGAAGTGAAGGTCAGGGATCATTTCTAGGAGTTTAGTGTAAGTAATTGTTGGGGTATGCCATTTGTTCAGATAGAGAGAACTAAGGGAGACAGAGGGTTATGGGCAAAATGATCTATAGTTCCAAACTCTCCTCTAAAATGTCATCTCATAATTCCAACTCCCAGTGAATGAGCAGAGGGCACTGATCAATGTTACAATGATCAATCAATGATTCTAATATTATTCCTCACAGAATTGGCTACAGACACTTCAAACCCCAGTTTAGACCTGTGTATGAAGTACAACCTGCATGTGTAAGACTTGTTTTTTACCCGTATTTAGCTTTGGATTCATTTTCTTCCTCTCTACTCCACCCAAATTACTCCTAAACCTTAGGCAGCAAACTAGCAAGAAATAAAGAGATAACTAGAACCTTAGCTGAACCTTTTGGTCCTTTTATTTATCCAATTGTGGAAGCCAAAAGAAAATCACCACCTAATTTTTATTTAAAGAGTCCTACTGCAGCACGTGGACTTAGCTAGTTTTAACTAAACTTCACAAAATTGACAAGTGCAGATAAAATAAAATAGTAGTAAGAAAAATGACATGCTCTGTGGTGACCTAAATGGGAAGGAAATCTAAAAAAGAGGGGAGATATATATATATATATATATATATATATATATATGTATAACTGATTCACTTTGCTGTACAGCAGAAACACAACGTTGTAAAGCAACTATTCTCCAATTTAAAAAAAGTTAATAAAATAAAATAATAAATTTTTTTTAAAAAAGAAAAATGACAGAACTGACATTTCTAACCCTAGTATAGCTCTTCATCCACCACGTTAAAACTTAAAAGTAAGCACAATTAAATCGGATAAAGCAGTAACTTACTGCTCTGCATTTTTAAAAAATAATTACAACCTACCCCTTCCCAGGTAAGGGCGCCTTTTTATGGAGACTATTACTACTTTATACAAGAAACTTATGCTATGCCTCCATAGCATTTTTTGCTCAGAAACATTTGAAATGATTGCTTAGGAATATTTTTAACGATACATGATTTTGTCACCAAAAACAATGTAAGTATTCCTCACAGTCCTCAGCGTGTAGAAGTGACGTTCAAAGCATTCTCACCTCCACTTTTACAAAGACTAAGACCTTGACTTTTAAAGAAATGGGCAACTGTTTCTGTCTTTGCTGGCCTGACCCTGGGGCAGACTCCTTCAGCATGTGTTCATGGCTGTCCTGGGGAAACGACAGTGGCCTCAGGAGACGCTTTGAGGAAGCGTTTGGACTCCAAAGCCTCACTGCCTGGATTCACACTCTGGCTGGGCCACTTGCTAGCTATGTGGCCTTGGGCAAGTTTTCTATCTCCCTGAGCCCCAGTTTTTCATCAGAAAGCGGGGGTTAACATAATGCTTGCCTCATAGTGTTGCTGACAGGATTTAGTAAGTCAAGGAATAGAAAGCTTTTAGAACAGAGCAGAAAAAAGTTGGCTACTATTACCCCGTTTACCGAGAGGTAAGAAGTTCCTTAGCTCTCGGTTTCAGAATTGTCCTGCTCCTGGATCAACCATTATGTTCTCCTTAGTTAAGGCATGAGCTGTCACTAAAACATACAGATCCCCTAACATGAGCACATTAAACTGAACTGAAAATATTTTAAAAGAATTACAAAACTGAATAACTGTATGAGAAGATTTCAGCCTTACTAGTAATCGAAGATATGTACAATAGTTTATTAGATACTGTTTGGCTATCAAGTTGGCTATTTAAAAAATATATATATAATATATGAAACACATATGTGCAAGTATTAGTAAGGTGAAATGAAAGAAGTGCTTGCATTTACTGCTAGTAATGAGTGTAAACTGGTATGGCCTTCCTGGAGCCTTGAAACCATGCATAAAATCTGACCCAATAATTTTACTTGAGGAAGTAGGTAATGTCTTTTTCTTTCTTCCAGATGCAAAACACATTAAAGGGCTATAAAAATTAAAGCAGTATATTATTTGAATAAGAAACAGAATAGAGAAAAAATTGAAATAGATATGACTATTTAGTATCTTAAGTTGGTATTTGAAAGGAGTGGCAAAAGATGGTATGGAATAGAAATGATTTGGCAACAACTGGATATTCTTTGAGAAAGAAAGGAAGTTAGACCCTCCTCCTCATACCATTAAGCAAAAACTAATTTCAAATGGATTAAATATCTAAGCAGAATAGCCCTAGAAGAAAACATAGAAAACTATCTAATAAACTTCTTTTTAAAATTATTTTTCTATTTCTTTATTTTATTTATTTATTTATTTTTTTGGCTGTGTTGGGTCTTCATTGCTGCACGTGGGTTTTCTCTATTTAAATATTTTAAATATTATTACTCAGATATTTCTCTTCCAGGAAGATATATTATGTAAATATGTCCAAGGGTGATTATGGCAGTTTTGTTTATAATAGGGAAACAAACAAACAGGAATAGTTCAACAGTAAATCAACTGGTGAATATGGGATTCAGCTGAAAGGGGGTGTACAGTCAAAAAAAAATTTAATAGCAATAAACGAATAAAAAATAAAAATGTGTCATAACCAAGCTGTTGCTTTAAAACTTACCGTTCATCTACAATGAAATACTTTAGTTTCATTAAAAATGACACTTTAGGGACCTTCCTCGTGGCACAGTGGTTAAGATTCTGCCTGCCAATGCAGGGGACACAGGTTCGAGCCCTGGTCAGGAAGATTCCCCATGCCACGGAGCAACTAAGCCCGTGCGCCACAACTACTGAGCCTGCGCTCTAGAGCCTGTGAGCCACAACTATTGAGCCCACGCGCCACAACTACTGAAGCCCATGCACCTAGAGCCTGTGCTCTGCAACAAGAGAAGCCACTGCAATGAGAAGCCTGCGCACCGCAACGAAGAGTAGCCCCCGCTCGTCGCAACTAGAGAAAGCCCACGCGCAGCAACGAAGACCCAACGCAGCCAAAGATAAATAAATAAATTTTTTAAAATGACACTTTAGGATATTTACTTAAATAGGAAAAAGTCCATGGCTTAGAATGAGGTTACAATATCACATGTTTAGTATGAACTGTTTTTGCAACACATACACTCCAAAGGAAGGAACACATTAACACACGAACACATTAACAATGACATCTCTGAGTGGAGTAGGAAAGGGTGTTCCAAGGTAGTTTAATTTTTTCCCTTTATTTGTATTTTCCAATTTCTTCAATAATCACACCTGTCTTTTATAATTAGGGAAATAAAAGTTTAACAGGAACAAAAAGATGAAGAATTGGGACAAGGAGAAGAAGAATTCCTGGAACTAAGGCAGAGTGCTTTATTTTCTCTTTCTCCCCAAACCTCAACCACCTAAAATGAAATGCTTTATGCTTATTTTGTACATCTAAATGCAAAATGTTTTAATTTCATCTCCAAAGCATCAATAATACCGTCCACACTCACATCTATTAATCTGTTACGCTGGGGATTTTAGAATCTGTATGGTGGGACCTATGAAGTCCACATTCTGCTGTCAATCTTAACACCAGGGGTTTTAGAAAGAAATTAGCATGAATGAAATGTGCTAACCCTAGCCTTGGGATACAATAATTTTACAAAACATGTTTATTTTTTTAACCAAAGAATTAATACACATTTCAGCTGCGATACATAAAAATACTCACGTTTCAACTTGAAAGCTCAGATGCAATGGGAAGAGAATATAATGCCTTGTAAGAAAAATTTAAAGTTGTAAGATTGTGTGGGCATGCATAAAAACTCTGAAAAACTGTGACCATCCAAGGCTTGCTCTCTGAATGGGTCTTTTATTCCAGTGAGTTGGCACAGTGAAAGATGCCCTGCATTGTTCTCACATCACACCAGGGTGAAAACACACATTTCTGTTGACATCAATACAATGCACTACAATATATTTTTTATATCCTCTGTAGGTGTTCTGAAAGGACCCCATTGGTGGAAATGTTTTTTAAAAAAATTGCAGGAAAATCCCTGCAATGAATAGAGCACAAAAGCATTTCAATTTCCTAGGAAAAACTGGAGTCTACTTAGAAATGTAACAGTAACATTAAGCATACAAATAGAAAGAAATTTCAAAGGGAACATATAAAACACTTTTCCTGTGTCACAGTTCATTATGCAAACACTACACATCTTAGTATAATGCGGTATACTTCAGAAAATTAGTTTATCAGGAAACTTGTGCATAATAAAACTAAGCAGATCAAGAGAAACTTAATTTTGATGTAGACATGGTTTTATCTCTCCCTCAGCTCTTTTGCTCCCATGCTTCCTGATCTTAATCAAACTTATCTTTATTTGAATTCTTATAAATGAGTTTTCTTGTGGACTTTATAGCCCCTCTATCAAATTCCAGAAATCAAACTCTAAATTTTATCAGATGAAGGTGTGAATGGCAGTATGGATAATATGGGATGAAATTAAACCAGTGGGAAACCAGACAAGTAAGGAACAGATGCAAAGTTTGGACTCCATGGGTCTCGGATATGGAATACTCAAGTGTAAGAAGAGCTCAGAATCTTGTTACATGCAGCTTGACTCAGAAACTGGAGAAGCACAAAAGAAGCTACTCACCAAAATCAATTCATCTCAGCCATATATATATATATATATATATATATATATGTATCCGTCTCCTATGACTCTCACATTGGGCAAAACCATAGCCCCAAAAGAATTATAGCAATTAGGGTACTTAAACATTTGCTAGCTTAATTTGATGTTAATTATAGAAAGATATAGATAGATATTAAATGAAAATAGTATAATACAGTGTGCTTAAATTGATACGGGCTCCACTGTATAAAAGTGTCAAAATGAAGTGATTTAGGATTCTATATGCTGTATCTGCTCTCTTATATGAGCATATTCATATAGTACAATACCCATATAATAGTAATTCTGTCCTAAAAACATGTAGAACACCCCACTCAAAATAAAGGCACGAGTAAGAACGAAACCACTCATTAATTAAAGCATTCTATTGAAAACAATTTGAGTTTTTAATTTGCCAGAGAAGAGGAGGTAAGAAATTTTTTTAATTTTTAATTTTTTAACTTGTGGTAAAATATAAATATAAAATTGACCATTTTAACCATTTGTAAATGTACAGTTCGGCAACATTAAGTACATTCACATCGTTGGGCTAACATCATCACCATTCACGTCCAGAATTTTTTCATCTTCCCAACCTGAAATTCCACACTCATTAAACAATAACTACTCAGAGTAAAAAATTTTAAATATAGGAAAAATATCAACAAATTGTACAAAAACATCATTTAGTTAAGTCAAACTTAGATTAAAGAAAATAGATTTCAACGTGATGTTTCCCAAATGTAAAAACTCTTTTATGATTTTTTTGCTATATTCTAGCACCTTTATTAACTAGTATTTTTATTAACTTCATATTTATTATCTGATTAGCTAGCTATTTCTGCTTAACCCCCAGTACACTGGAAAAAATACTCATCACTGTTTATCATCTAAGTCCAATGGACCCTTTTTATTTTTTTATGTGTTAAAGTCATTTTACAAACAAATTATAGAAGAATACAGAGAAAATTTTAAAACTATTTAAAATTTCACAAGAATTTAAACATAAAAAACCTCATCTGATCACGTAAATTGTGATGCGCAAGCGTCATAAAAGATGAAATAGTACTGTCATACATGCTTTTTGTGAGTCTTGTCACAACATATAGGCACATCGAAGTCCTTCCTAGCTGAACAACAAACTAGATGAGAATGACCTATTTTCTTTTGTGTCCGTAGAAATAAATTGTTCACTCAATGGTTTTTAAATTTGGGAAAATACATGCTAGACAGCTCCATCTGAAAACTAATAATCTCAAGTTTTGCTTATATGATCAATTTATGATCTGCCTCTTTGCATTTATCATTTGATTCATCCTATCATTTTGAACCAGTTTCCTCTATTTCTTCCCTTTGCCATTTTGAGCAGCAATGTAAAAATTCTGAATTCTCAACCTTTTCAATGAAAACTAAAAGCAGACCACAAAGATGATGTCTTCAGTCTTATACCACTCTTGAAACAATACTTTGGGCAACATAATAAGGAAGCTGAAGAATGATTTATTTTACTATTATATCATTTTCCGAGGACTTCAAATTTAGGGGATTCTATCATTCTTATTGATGAGTAATGATGAAATAATTCCTAAGATGATAAACTAGCACAATGTTCCAAGATATGAAAAGTAATGATAATAATAAGATCACTAAGATCTCATACCTTAGATTTACAGAAGTGTTTAATGTACCCATACAGAAATTGCAAGATTGAATGAGTTTTTTTCCTATTTAAAAGATATGGCAAATTTTCTCTTTGTTCTTTGGAAGGCTTTGAAGAAAGAATAAAAGTCATGAAGTACCAACTGACAAATAGCTAAACCTGTTCAAAAAATACACTCCAAAACTAAAATTGGATCCAATGGATCCCAATGAAATAAATTACTGTAGAAGTAAACTCTGTATCACTAACATAATTAGAAAACCAATAATATTGATACTTGCTGTATCTGTTAGTACTGTGTTCCTTTATATACCCACTTAAACCAACAAATAAATCTCTCGTGAAAAAGCAGTTAAGAGATAGCTATGGTAGTGCATTGGTTATCAGAGATCAGTATCCTTCTTATTTTTCTGCTTTGTCTTTCTTAGCATGAGTCCTTTGTTCTCAAGATTGTTTCATGATCTAATTCAACTGCTGTTGCTCCAGCCATCCCATCTATAGGAGAAGCAGAAAAGAAGAATGGGGCTGGGGTAGAAAGTGTGCATCTCTCAGATGAATCAGCTCTCCTTAAGCATCCTTCCTGGATGTCACACATGGCATTTCTGCTCATCTCACTAGCCAGAACTAAGACACATGACCACACCTAGCTGCAAGGAAGGCTAGGCATTATAGTCTTTCCGCTGGATATATTGCCACTACCAATAACAAAGAGCCTCCTTTAATAAAGAAGAAGGTAGTAATGAAAATAGGGTAGGTAACCAATATTTTGTGCCACAACTACCAAAACCCAGAAGGTAATCACAACCCACACAAGAAAAAATAATATTATAGATAGATATTATTGATAGCTGAAGTCCAAAGCCCAAAAACTTCTCTCACTTGGTTAAAAAGGGAAAATATCAAGTACTAGAAAAATGTTAGCCATTTTCTCCTTGACTTCAATCAATACTGAAAAGGGCAATAACAATTTTCCACCAATGATGTGATTTAGTGATTCAGTATGATTAATGACACATTTAGGTAACACTTAAAATCACCTCCTGAATGACCAGTAGTGTGCCTCCCACACTCTGGAAAAGTAAAAAACTGGTTGCTAGGTCAAGGAATTCTAAATTAGAATTTTGGAATTTATACCTCAACAGGTACTTAGACATTATCTACCCACAGAATCATAAACTCACAAAATTTAAAATTATTATAGAAGTAATCTTTTCCCATTGAATAGGATGATTATTTTAAAAACATCTTTGGAGGCTAGTTATCTAAAACGCTGTTTCAACTCTTCGAGGGCTGAACCACTGGAATGAAGATAGAGCCAATAATTGGCAACCAATTCCATTTTAAAATCTTTCTAATCCTAAAAAATGCTTCCTTATACAAAATTAAAATAAGCCTTCTAATACAACTTACCCTGTTTCCTCTCTGGAACTATATAGAAAAAGGAATTTAACCACTTTTCCATGTATAAATCCTCTAAAACTTTATTTATCTACTTTTATTCATTTATAACTTCCACTTATTCTTATTTAAAAGACCACTTGAATACATTTTTATGTAAAAATTAAAATTTATACAAATAAAGAGCCCCTTGACCCTCCCTGAATCCCACAGAGGGAATCATTATTATCAGCTTGTTATGAATTATTACAGATCTTTCTCTCTTTATGCACATAGGGAAATGTATTGTTTTGTGGAGTTTTCCCATAAACTATAATACACACATATTATATGCAACATTTTTTCACTTAATAAACCTTCATGATATTTTGCATGTCAGAATTTATGGGTCTGCCTCCTTAATTTTAACCGCTGCATGGTATTCCATTGTTGTGTCAAGGTACAGCCTATGATAAATCTTTAGGATATTTCCAATCTGAGGCAATTAACAAAACTGCTAGAGTAAAGAGCCTTGTAAATTTATTTGTATATGTACCTTTGTGCATATGCCCTTGTGTACAAAATTTCTCTCAATCACCTACAAATGTGCATTTTTAAAAACTATACGTTTTAAAATGCGCATTTTTCAAAAACTGAGCATGCCAAGTTGGCATGCAACACAACTATACCATTTCAGACCCTAACAGATTATGAGAGTCTCCATTTCCTCACATTCTCACCAACACTGGATACGATCAGTATCTGGTGCCGTTTCCTAATCCGAAACAACCATTTTTTTTTAAGTCATTTGCAATATTTCTAAAATCTTTTCTTTCCAAGCCTAGCCCTCCAGTTCCTTCAATCCTACCTTTATAGGTTGTGGTTTTTACACCCTTCACTATCCTAGCTTGCCTCCTGGAGATGCTTCAGTTTATCACACCACTGTAGCTCTTCAAATGTATTTCCAAGAACTGATTATAATGGCATACAACCGTACTTTGACCTGACCTGTATACAAAATAGGACTGTTACCTATCTTCTTCCGAACTGGTAGATCTTAATATTTTGTGAGTCACTGTTCTCATTAAGAATCCAATAAAAGGTATGAACTTTTTCTCCTAAAAAAAAAAAAGGTACACATACATGCAATATGCATACAATGTCAGAGGTTTCATGAAGATCCAAAGTTAATCATTTATTAATGCAGCTCCAAATCACATTTATATTTTAGTAGCCATATCACATTATTGTTGATTCACATTGAGTTTGCAGTCAACTAAATCTCAAGTCTAATTTACATTATATATTTAACTACTGGAAAATTACATCTTTGTCAGCCTATATTTTTTATACTTTTTGAATTTAAGTGCTGAGCATTTGCATTATTCTTTTAATGTTTTACCTTTTCACTTTCTAGCTATTCTATCAGCCCATTGAGCTCTTTGTGAACTGTTTTAAGTCTGCTAATTTATGAATGTCTTCATTCATCTCACTGAAAAAGATTTAAGTAGGAGCACAACATGCCATACAGCTTCTCTCCAGAAGCTTTCAGTTTCTTTCAACAAATATTTTTTGAGTAACCACTGTGGTCCAGCCTCTGACGTAACTAAGCTGTGACCTAACACCTACCTGTCTCCCCCGCGAAAGATCCCAGTACAAATTCATCAACGTCTTGCTGAAATCCAGGTAGAGTTTATGCATAGTATCATGTAGTCTACCAAATGAGTAACTTGAGGAACTGATATTAGCTAGCATTGCCCTGATTTGTTCGTATATTCTTTCAAAAGATTTTTGGACCATATTCTAGGTAAGAGGTGCTGCCCCTGAGCTGGAACTACAATAGTGCGCGTGACAAAACGATGCCTCTCTTGCAGAGCTTACAGTCTGGTGAGGGATCACTGTGCTCATACTGGCTCCAAGTCCGCCACACCTCTTGCTGAGTGTTCCAAAGCTTCTATCGAATAATCCATTCTAAAAGTATGCCCACTATAAAAACAATGGGTCAGGGACTTACTTAATCTTTCCAAAAGTGAATAGTTAACTCATGATTAAGTTTGGCATTATTTGATCAACAGTAAGAGTGGTGAGTTACGAAAATGGTGTCTAAAAAAAATTCAATAATTTTTTGTAAGTAAATGAAGCGGAAAAGGACAACAGAGGACAGCAAGAAGATTACAACAAACTCAGAACACTGAAAAGTCGTGTAATATAATCTATTGAACTGGAAGATAAATTTCATTTAATGCAATTCATAGTATTCTCTCTTATTATCTTTGCAAATTCACTACCACCAGAGGCACATCCCCTACTGGCATATTCCAAAAAGGAAGTCCAGGATCTAAGTCTCTGAGTCGCTGGCAACCAACCTTAAAGATTTCACTGTTTAATCATGTAGTCCATATCTATGAAAATGCCCAGCTCTATTCCTAGATTTGTGGGTGTCTCAAAATGTAACTATCATAAGTATTGCTTCTTCAGGAGGGCGCATGGTAACACAGAATTAACAACTCCACTGGAGAAGTTGAATTTGGTTTGTTTAGTGTCAATGAGCTTTTTTTAAGCAGTTTTCATCTGAATAGTCACAAATTCCATTTTCAGTAAAGTCCATATCATAAAACGAGCTCCTTTTCTAAGCTGCTTTAAAAAAATCTATATAATACCACACTTACTGTGCTTAATATCTAAAATAACAAAAGAAGCATATTGATTTGGGATTAATATGGTTTTAAGACCATATATTCATGACCTGAATCTGGATGCAACATAAAAAAAAAAAAAAATCATGAAGTGCATTGTTAAATTAACATCAGTAGTTCTTGAGCTCCGTGGGACAGAAAAGTGATTTCCTACATAAGCTTAAAGCCATAATTAAACATATATTTCATTTCTCTTTTAAGAATATTCTTTTGAGCACATCTGATAACAGCTGCAGGGAAAGCAATTGGCAGTTTCCAGTCAAAAGGAAAACTACTGGTTCTTTATAAGCTACTTTATGGCTTTTCAAATGCTCTTTTTGTCTCTCCACCTCATGTTCCACTGCTTGATGTTATTTGTTGAATCAGAAATCAGCGTTTTACTCGAAAAAATAATGTTGCTACAAGTGAAAAAAAATTAAACAGCCAAATTAATGAGAATTTCTCTAATTGCTTTCTAGTTAACCAGGCATTTCTGTTGACCCTTGCTCTGCGTCTTTGAGAAAAGCTGTTATTACAAGAAAACTACATAGTAATAACTGCAAATTACATTTTTTTAAAAACCCAAACTATTTCTATATCTCAGAGAAATATTACTACTCAGCATGGGAGCCAGGATTCTGAAAAAGACCATCACACTGTGAGCTTTTGATTACATGAGCTTTAATAGAAAGAACTCATAGACTACACTATAAATAAGAATGAAAATATATATTTGTTAAATGTTATATTTCTATGAATATGTAGTAAATATATAAATACATACATATTTATAAACATATGTCAAATATATGAATGTATTTCTAAATATATGTATTTTTATAAATAGCCATATTTCATAGGTATAACTAGCAAGTGTAAAAGGGCCTATAATTCATAAATAAAACTGCCCATAACTCATCTATTTAACATAAACTTACTCTATGAAGCACTAGGGGAAATATGTTCCAGTGACTATATTTTGCTCGACTGTTCTTTTGCACAGACAGCAACGTGTTTTTCTATTATTCTTGCTTACTTCTTGTCCTGAGTCTATAAACATTAACAATTAGCAAAGGAGGAAATATTTTCTGTGAATTTAAAACATTTGCAACTCTTCTTTCCCTTCTAGGCAAGTTAACTTTCTCTGAAGCAGCAGGAGAGAAGAGAGGAAAAAATTAAACTGTTAATTTTGTAACTTAGGGTAAGGCTTGTGAATAAGCAACCGGCTTACCTACTAACTAAAAACACAACTTTATAATTATCACCTGGTTTTATTGCTTCCTGTTCTTTCCCTTTATCCAACATCACAATAAGCATTAGCTACTACACATAATGGTTACCCACAGCATCCATCCTAAGCAACATTATGAAACTGACAATCATGTTTTTACTTTAGAAAACATGTGAGTGAGCCAACGCTTAGTAAGCGAGTCAGCTGTTAAAATTAAATCATCAAGCATGGAGGAAACGCAATGGCTTTGTCCAACGGGAGAAGTAGGAACAAGGGCAAATCCTGCGCACGTCAAGAATCACATGAAGAGCGGGCCACGAAAGACACAGTCAACAGACTCAGGCCAGCACCAAAGAAGCAGAGAATGAGTATTTAGAGCACAGGGAGAATAATTTTTGGAGGGGGCTATATCCCCTTAGTGTCTCCCTTGTCAGCCCTGCCAGGGCAGAATCAATGACAGTGTTAATCATTAGATTCCAGAGCTTCTAAAATATCTCCCATTACTCAACAGTCCCTTTCCCTTTCTCTCCGTCCCCCTCCCCCTCTCTCCTTCCCTCCTGAAAACATCTTACTGAAAATGCAAGAGAAAACTGAGGGTTATGTTTCTGAGAGGAAAGCCAAAATCCTCGAGATGCTCAGGTCAGACTGCAGGGTCTGTATTTACAACGTCCTCACCTTTTAAATTCAGATTTGTTCTCAGGCAGAGAAAGATGAACAGAAAGTGGTGGGAAGGTCCAGGAAAGATGCCGTCATTGCCCCCAGAGAGTAGAAAGTGTAGTCCTCTACTCTCAGATAAGAGGAAGCTCGAAGGAAGGAGACAGAGAACGAGGAAGAAGGGGGTGCGGGACAGCTGGGGGGCAGCGGAATGAGGGGCACCCCGTGCCTCCCTCACTGCCCCTCAGGCGGTGCTGCGCCGGTGACCCCAGCAAGGCCTGCCCCGCCCGCAGCATGTTCACCCTGCCGCTCACTGCACCGCCTGTGCCCCAACTTAAAATGGGAATACGGAGAAACTACTTCCCAGGGTGGCTGTCAGGATCAAATGAGTTAACATACAGAAAGCTCTTAGAAAAGGGCCTGGCACACAATAAGCCCTCACTAAAGCATTTTGTAAGAAATACAGCATGGCATACAAGAGGTCTAAAGACATAAAATTTCGAAAGGGTTTGAAGATGGTTTTTCAAAGCCTGGGCAAAGGAGAGGAATTATACGAGGAAAATGGCATTCTTTATCTTCTCGAAACACAGTATTTTTAACAGACCTAGAAAATGGGCAAGGGAGCAGTTTTTGTTTGTTTGTCTGCTTGTTTTGTTTTTTTGACCAAACATAAGTAAGACTCTCTAACTCCAGTCTCATAAGTAAATCAGTTCCTTCGTATGGGCAGAGTGTGAGGAGAATTAAAACATCCCGTCCACTGCCTCGCGCTGTTCTTTCCGCGACAGGTCAGTATCGCTTGTCCCACAAGGACTGGCTTAACGGCCTGCATCAGCAGCACACTGCGAGATTCATTTTCTTTACAGGAAAGTCAGTCATCATTTTCATAAACATCCGCAGTCACAGCTCATCTTTGCCGCGGTGTTCCTGTGACACATCCTCGCTGTTTCGTTAAACAGCAGTCTGTCAGGACGTCGGCGAGCCCTGCTGACCTCTGGGATGACCCGAGCAGGGAAAAAGCCCCGAACGCGGGAGAGCAATGATTTGGTCTGTGGTCGGTTAGGCAGGGAGCTGACGGAACCACAATGATGAAACATGTTTTAAGAATAAACAGTGTGAAAGGGGCACAGAGCAAATTGGGGGTCAGAGCAGAGCGAGAGGAGAGCACCAAGAATTAGGAGAACAGTATTACTGTTGGTACGAGGAGACTTGGGAAAAAGAGGCAACAGTGAGAAAGAAGAATCTGTTGAGATGTATGGGGATCTAGATCTCTCTTGGAGTAGCCATGTAACCTCAGGCAACTCTCTTCACTTCTCTGAGACTGTTTTTCACTTGTAAAAATAACAATGAGTATAACATTTACTATGTGGCAGGCCTTGTTCTAACTACCTTATACGTGTCAACTCATTCTATCATCACAGCAATCCGATGAGGTAGGTACTAAAAATTTGTTATTATCCTAACCCATTCTACAGAAGAGGAAACTGGAGGAACAAAGATTAAGTAATTTGCCCAAAGTCACCGCCCTAGAAAGCAGAGGACCTAGAATTCCCACCCAGGTAGCCTAGCTCCGGGGCCCACGCGCTCAACCACTACGCTACACTGCCTCTCTGAAGAGGTAGAGAACTGGACTACAAATGTGTCTCAAACTTTTCTTTGAAATGGACAAAAAGACAGACTTCTTTGTTTCTTTCATTTTCAACCCTTCATAAACCACTACTATTGTAATAGTAAAGTATTAGAAAAATGAGCACAGGATTGGATGTTCTTGCAATGTCAAATTACTATAAAAGTTTCTAAATGCACTCTATTTCTGTACTTTTATCACAGACTAGTTACAAATGGTTCCCAGACCAGCCTCAGTCCATCGACCATGCTACGTGCAGCACTAAACTGACGATCTCTAAATTCCAGCTCTGTGGTTCTGAAGGGCAAATTTTGAAACACTGTCCATGTTTCCCTCTTCTCTACAAAAACTCAATCCCAATAGAGGTTAAAATCAAACCTAATAATAAAGTGGGCACCTAAAACAGTGCCCACTTCAGGTTAGAATCTTCCCTTCATTGACAAGCATTTGCTGAGCACCTGCTTCATTTCTGGTGTTGTATCAGGTGTCACAGACAGAAAGATAAAGATAGAGCCCCTTCCACAAACTCAGACTCTAGAAGGGAAGACAAAAACTACATTTTGGTGCTACAAGATTGCCACAAGTGCTGATGACATTTAAAGCTATAAGAGCAAAAAGAAGAGATGTTCTTTCCTCTCTCACTTCAGCCCCTTTCGAGAAATAAATGGAATGAAAACTGTGATTCCCAAGCCATCCATTCTACCAGCTGAGTATATAGGGTGGGGAGGTGTCAGGGTGGCATAAAAATGGAATCTCCAGTCAAGTCACAGCATCAATTGGGCTTTGGCCTTACCCATGCTACAGCAACCCTGGCCCTCTTCCTCCTTAATATTTCTACCAACGAGGTCTGGGTGCCCGCAAGATGTCTCATGTATACTCCATAACTACTCCCCTTGATGCCCATGGGACATCATGGCTGTTTTCCTCCTACTTTGAGCTGGTTCACTGTGGTGATGTCTTCTCTTATGTATGTAGGTAAGTGATAGCTCAGCCACTGATGGCCACTAGAGTCTCCTGTGCTCAATAAGGAAGGTCCCGCTATCCGGTCAAGTTTTCCATTTTCTATCACCATTGAAGAACTCCATCAATGTCTCCATATCACAACTCTCCTAGAGTCTGTTTGTTCTTCCACTGTGCTTGCCTCATTTCTCTTGTACAGAACTGAAGTCCCAGTTCACAGGGTCGGGGTTGAAAGGACACCAACGGACTCCAGGTAGAATCACGCCTCTCAGACACTAGTGCAAGGCTGAGATGTGTACTTCACCTCTCCCTCTGAGATGAAATCATTCCAGTCTCCTTAGTTCTTTCAAGTAAAATGGACCCACCAGTCCTCAGACAGGCCTGATACAGGCTTAAGCTAGAACAACTGTTCAAGATCATGCCGGCAGCTCGACAATATGTCCCCCCTCCTTTCATTTTTAATGATCACCATTTGTCTATATGCCACGGTGATTCCAGACTTCAATAAGCCTCCACAACACTACACCCAGTAATCTATTTAGAGCAGGCAGCAGTGGACCGTGTTATATGGGAGTCTGGGGGGTGATGGGGCTTTTATCTGAATCTCTGGGCAATGTAGAGGTGTGCAGAGAATCACAAGCCTGTGACTTCTTTGCTATACACAGCAAACAAGGGAACTTTTTGGACAATCATAATGTGCTAGATTTTTAAATGCGAATTCACATATCTTTTGACATTTGTTTCTCCATTATTCTCCTTCCAAACACACACCATTGCACTGGGTGTTGATTCTGGAAGTTCTGCAGAATACCTCCCACATCTTAGAGTCATATTTCCTCTCTCAGCTGTTCTAACTTACATAAAACTTGACTTTCGGATAAGATATGTTTTTTGTGTCTTGCCCTTTCAATTGTATATAACCTCCAAATAAACACCATTATTATGTTTGTTGTTTGAATAAATAGCAAGCCAATTCTATACATCCGGTGACTTCTGCTCTAAAGGGAAATCCCGGTTTTCAAATGCAGCCACAACTTAATTTTTTTTTTACCTTTTTTCTGTATTTGACTTATCTTCTCCAAACCACCTGGAAGAAGCACAGAGCACTCTTCCCTCCTCTTCTCTCCAGCACACCTGTTCGGCCTCTCCTCCCCTGATTCTCTCTAGCACAAAAGAGTTAAACCACCACGGCTATTATTTCAAAGTCAGCAACGTGCCTATCACATCAAGAGCAGACAGAAGCTCTGGGGAGTTCATTATGAGAAGTAATTCTTCACTAAGCCCTTCTCAAATACACAGTGATGATTTACAGTTATTATTTCTTGTTTCAAATTATAGCTACCCTTCTCTCCCTTACTTCAGACTTATGTTCCTTTGTAGTTGATACTTTGAAAAAAAAAGACTCTAGAATCATCACACTTCAGCCCCTAAGTTTGTGTCACGTATCATATGTGTAACTGTGAGGAAGCTGTAACTTCAGAGGTGACCCACACTGGTGTGACAGCACAGGGCACCTGGAAGGATTCAATAATGACAGCAGAATTTTTGGCTCCCAATTTTGCCCCCTTATCCTAGGTAAGGTATCCTTTTTTTTTTTTTTTTTTTTTTTGCTTGCTTGTTTTTTAGGAAAATGCCTGAGCTGTTTTTACAAGTTGGTCATACTTACAAGCATAAATTTCACAGTACCTAGATTGTAAACTCTCTGGGAATAGCAGTATTCTTTTTTTTTTTTTTTTTTTTTTCTTTCTTTCGAACAGTGATGGGTATAAAATGAGTTCTCAACAACTACCGGTCAGTTGTTTTCAAAGGTAAACCATGAACAATTCTCTCGGAAAATGTCAAGAAAACACATCTGATAAAGAACTGAATTTGTTGCATTCACCCATTAAATGTTTTGTATCGCCATCACGGTCAGCTACAGGTCCCCAGGCAGGCTCTGGTCAGAGGTGTTGCCTCTCACGTGAGTACGGGGTAAGATGAAGGCGACTGCGTCTGAATCTGTGAGCTGCCTCCCAGGTCTGCTGCTCTCCCCCCCCACTGGGGAATCTGCTTCTGCTTTTCTTGCCTTTGTCCCTCTTGATTGGAGACTGGACTATTTGACCCTTTGACCAGTTGATACTTTTAAGGCTTCCGACACATTTTACTTAACTGCCTTCCACAAAGGAAGTGCACCAACATTCCCACCAACAGTGCAAGAGTGCCAATCTTCCAGCATTCTCACCAAAACTGAGCATAAGGCAATGGATGGCAGGTGGTAGAAATTTCTCACTGTTGGAATGAGAGGTTACAGATAAGCAAAGTGAGAAGTTAGACTGGACCACGCAATACTGGATGAGAATCAGAGACATAAGAATAGCTCATATTTAGCTTAATACAGACACAGATGGATATAGACAGAGAAATAATTATAGATATATTCATATACACTAATTAACATACACACATATATTTCCTGGCTCTGTCCCCTGGGAGGGCCAGAAGTAACAATACCCCAGTAGCATCGAGCACACCTAGGGCCCATATCTTGGTTTCTAATACCATTCTCCAATAAAGTGAACCAGGGATCCTTGAAGAAGTGGCTGATTAAGGGGCTGGGGCAGAAAACACACAAGATGTACCTGCAGCATCTTCTGGTGCCAGCAAGTAAGAACGCGCTCAGAAAACAAATGATGGGGACATGTCAGAGACTCACAGGAGCCAGTGTGAAAGAGCCCCCAGTGGCCAACACTGGAACAATCTGAGCAATAAAATAAACAGCATAGTATTGAATTATAACCTAAAGTATGAGATAAATATCCACGAGTCCATACTAATAAAAATTAATGATTAAATAAGTAATTAAAAAGGGAGAAGAGACAAATCTCCACGCAGAAGAATTCCAAACAATTTATGTGAATACTCCACCCTCAGCGTGGTGGAACATAACTTCCCACTCCTTCGCTGTGGGTTTTGCAAAGTAAGTCCCTTTCAAAGAGTACAGTCTGGAAAGGGGAGAAGGAGTCACTTATAGTGGAGAAGCCCGCAATACTACCTCAGCCAGGTGACCAAGGTTAACATCGACAGTGATAAGCTATGCTGACAGTATGTATACTGAATATGATGTGAGGAGAATGACACTTTACCTATGCGATATTCTTCCCCCAAAACACACAATCCCTGTCTAACCATGAGGAAAACATTAGACAAATTGAGGGACATTCTACAAAATACCTGACCAGTACTTCTCAAAACCCAAGGTCATCAGAAGCAATGAAGTCTGAGAAACTAAGGGTACACGATGAATAAATATAATGTGATAGCCTGGATGGAATACAAGGACAGAAAGAGGACATTAGGTAAAACTTAAGAAAAGCCAAATAAAACCTGAACTTTAGTTAATAATAATGTATCAGTATTGATTCATTAGTTGTGACAAATGTACCATAGTAATATAACAGGAAACTGAGTACAGGTGAGACCATGCACCTCAGATTGGGACTTGAACCCATGTGCCAGGACTCGAACCCAGCCTAACCCCAGATAGGGACTTGAACCCACGCGGCCGGGGCTTGAACCTGGCCAAAACCCATGGCCTTCCAACTGAGATCACACACCTGGTTTCAGGACTTAATGAAGCTCAGGTTCCTGATATCTCATCATAGAAAGAATTCAGTGAGAGACAAAGTGATAGGTAAGAAGTGGATTTATTTAGAGAGAAACACACTCCATAGACAAGAGTGTGGGCCATCTCAGAAGACGAAAGTGGCCCCAGGGTATGGGGTTGTCAGTTTTTATAGGAGTGGGTAATTTCATAGGCTAACTCCAGCTATTTCAGGAAGGGGCAGGTATTTCCAGGAATTGGGCCACGGCCCACTTTTAGATCCTTATGGTCAGTCTTGGAACTGTCGTGGTGCCTGTGGGTGTGTCATTTAGCTTGCTGATGTGTTACAATGAGCGTCTTGAGGCTCAAGGTCTAGTGGAAGTCAACTTGTCCACCGTCTTGGACCCATTTGGTTCTAATCCGTTTATGTCATGTCCCCGGGCTATGTCATCCTTTCAAAGGCTGTGCCCTGCCTCCTTCCGCATGTTTCACAGGGTATATGGTAACTCTCTGTAATATTCTTGCAATTTTTCTGTTAACCTAAAACTATTCTAAAATTAAAAGTTTATTACATGTTCTTTTTTAAAAGGCCTAGAAATTGCCTGGCATATATAAGCATTCAACATATGGTAGCTTCATTATTTTTTAAAATGATTTTTGCCATTTTGAAAAGTAAAAGGAAACATTTTGTTGTTTTAATTTTAATTTCTTTGATTACTAATGAGGCTGGACTTTTTTTAAAGTTTTTCTTTTCTTTTTGTATCCATGTCCTTTATCCGGTTCTGTAGGTTCTTGATTCTGCTGTTTATCTGGATTCTCTAGGGTGATCAAACTTCCCAGTTTATCAGGGACAGTCAATATATGTCTGCTGTCCCAGTTACTGATTAACATGACCCCCTTTCATTTAGAAAGATAAATTACATGGTCACTAACTATGTCCTGGGGCTGCCCTCGTGCATTCTGTGTGTTCTCCCACGTAACTGTACTACCATTCCAGATGCTAATCCTTACTCTGTCCCTTTCCACTGCCAGTGCCCAAAACATACCTTGACAATTAAACAGGGTAAAACTGTTTGTAGCTAACAGTCCTCTGCCAAAATAACTCAAAATATTTTGCTAAATGACTACGCTTTGTAGAAGATATGGTCTTCAATATAAATTACAACTCAGTTCAGTACTACAATACTCAAGTTTCCAAAGCTGGAAAGAACACAGTGTTCTAAACGTGTGGGAGTCCCTTCCCTAAACCCTTGTGTTCTGAAGGACATTTTCCTCTGCTCCTGTCCTCTGTGCTGGACTGCATTCAGTGCCATCCCCAAGAGGAGGCATGATGGTACAGAGCTGTAGACACACACCACCTTACAGCCAACTTAGGAAGACAGACTTCTTTCTCTCTCTTCCTTCCTTCCTCTCTTCCTCCCCCCCTTCCCTCCCCTTTTTCTTCCTTTCTTTTCTTATCTTACTTTCCCTTCATCTTTCCTTTCTCCCTTCACCTCCTGCTTTAATATGGAGGTTGTTTAAGGTTCAATTTATTTCCCTCCTTTATTTATTATGCAAATAAACTCATTGAAGAAAATTAGAAAATACAGATAAGCCAAAAGAAAAAAAAATTCCACACCCACAGATAACAATTATTGACATTTTCATGTATCTTTCCTTATATCCGTTAGGGTCAGTGTACCAATGTACAGAGCACTGTTGGAGTCAAGAGCTTCCTGGCTCTCACACATACTGGCTGTGTGACTGTGAACAAGTTGCTTAACCTTTCTAAGTCTCAGTTTTCACACGTGTAAAATGGGGATAAATGATATATAGTGTTAAAATATACTATATCATTATTTACGTTAGGATAAAACAAGATAATATACGTAAATCACTTAGGACAGTGCCAAGAACAGAACAGATGCTCCGTGAATGGTAGGTTGCTAATACCACCAATTTTTTCAAACCTGAGATCATACCCACATTCTAAATTTGGTACCTGGTGTTTTGCTCAACAAAATACAAAACTCTTTATGATTAAATATAGATCTGCATTGTCATTTTTGATATTTCTTTGTGTTACATTTTTATTTTGAAATATAATGATAGAAAGTATATGTTAAAAAATAATTAATGAACATCATATATTACCACTACTTTAGAAACTCCCTGAGGATTATAATTTCCTTCTGAATTATCACCATCCTCACACACAAAAACAGGGCCACTAAAAGTAAAAAGTCTGGGCCAATGATGTCTTTGGTAGCCCCTTGCTCTTATGAGCTCCAGATCCTCAAACCCAGATGCACCATCAGGGCCTGGGACTAAGCAAGAGGCTTAATGAGCTCCAAGGAACAACCCAAGCTAAATATAGTATGGCTCAACAAAGTATGAATTTTGGGTAGTGTTTTTGTAATTGTATTTGAGCAATTGCCTCTTTGGGGGGTTTATTGTTCTATTTGGGGGACTGCTGTTTGTTTGTCATTGTTGTTTGTGTTGTTCGAGAGCAAGGATTCCGCTTGTATTGGCTTTCATAGTTGAGAAATAAGAAATCAGAAAGCATAATTTCTGTTTACTCTTAGAAAACAGAACCTTAGAAACTACTTCAGGGGTAGAATCAATACAACACAAAGAACAAGTATTGAGTTCTCGAGTATTTGACTAGATTCTCCCTGGAGAAAAGTCTGGGAGGGCTAAATCTGGGGGGACACACATAGGCATGTGTACTCTTTTAGAGCTCCAACATAATAGCAGTAATAGCCCTATGCACTATGACATATGATATATTTCATAAGCAGTCCATATGTTTCTGAATACATTTTCATATAGCATTCTGTAAAAAACAAATAAACATAATGTATATGAATCAATTTAAGGAGGCTTGATGATACATAAATCTTCCTGTCAGTTAACTGGTCCATTTCATCTATTAGAAGTCCCTGACAAGGACAGGTAGTACATTCCCTGGCATTTCAGGCAATGATAAATACCTGTTGAACTGATTTTGAGGTAAACAGCTATAAAATATGGTATGGAACTCTGAATTTGGTTTATTGGTTACATGGAGAGTGTCTTCAAAGTATCCTTCAGCTTAAAGCACATTTATTAGGGGCTTACTAAGCATGAGACATTGTAATAAGTGTTTTACATGCTGACCTCACTTCTCTGACAGACAGGAAAACTGAGGCCTTTAGAGGTCAATCACCTACCGAGGGACCACACAGCTAATAGGAGGCAGAGTGAGACTCACACACGAGCCCCACTTCTCTCCTTTGTGGTACTTGTCCTGGAGCCATCTATGGGCCAAGTCAGGCACCAGAACCAAACCCTCCTGAAGCTCATCAATTATTAAGTTAAGACTGATGAAAAGAATATAACACAAATCAAAGGCATAATGTATGTGGACATTTTGATCCATAAAGTGAATAGTAATTGAACTTATTCCAATTTTTGTACAATTTCACGGTTCTTTCAGAATACTTTCTCTCAGGTGTCCGAGATAAGGACTGAGAGAGAAAACACAGTACAGTTCCTATGTTTAGCCCTTTACTGTGATAGTGTCTGAGGACAGGACTCAAAGTCAAAACCATAATATAAAAACAAAGCATTTTCACCATATTCCAGACAACTTTATATGCATTCTCATTATATCTTCACAATTCTTAGAAGTAAGTATTTCTATCCTTTTTCTACAGGTCAGAAAATTAAGAAGCTTGCAGGAGAAAGATAGTTATGCAGGCCACCAAGCTGGGTTCACAGCCTGGCTCCATCACTTCCTCTCTCTGTGACCCTGAGCAAAGCTGACATTCTGCCCATTATACCATACTGCCTCCTGTGGTGCCACTATATACCACACACAGGCCAACCTCAGACAAAACTGTGACCTAGGCAGGATGCCCTCAGTACCTCCCGTTATCCCATACCCTGCTCTTTTCCCTCCTTTCAATGCACCCATTTCTCCCAAGTTCCCAAGAGTCTCATCCTGTCCAGATTCTCCTTAGCAAAGAACACACAGTTCAGCCAGGGAAAGCAGGAGGGATGGCATTACCCAAGAACAAGGAAATAGGTAAAAATGTTTTTTTAAATATATGTAACAGCTTTATAGAGCTATAATTTGCACGTCATATAATTCACCTGTTTAAAGTGGGTAGTCCGATGGTTTTTAACATACTCACAGAGTTGTGCAACCATCGACACAATCAATTTTAGAACATTTTAAACACTCCCAAAAGAAATCCTGCACACGTTAGCCTCTCCATTTCCACATACGTCCTACACCAGCCCTAAGTAACTACTAATCTGCCTTCTGTACTTATAGATTTGCCTATTCTGGAGATTTTAAATAAATGGAATAATATAACATGTGGTGTTTTGTAGCACAGTGTTTTCAAGATTCATCCATGTTGTAGCACATATCAGTACTTCATTCCTTCTTACTACTGAATAACATTCCATTGTATGGATATACCACACTTTGTTTTTCCATTCATCAGTTGACCAACATTCGGGTTGTTTCCACCTTTTGACTATTATGAATAACAATGTTATGAACCTTCATGTAAAAGTTTTTGTGAGGACATATGTTTTAAATTCTACTGAGAATATGCCTAGTAGTGGAATTGTTGAGTTAAATCTTTTGAGGAAATGACATGCTCTTTCTAAAGAAGCTGTACTATTTTCCATTCCCACCGGCAATGTACCAGGGCTCCAATTTCTCCATATTCTCATCAACACTTGTTATTGTCTGCCTTTTTTTTCTAGCCATCCTAGGGAGTGTGAAGTGCAACTTATCTCATTGTGATTTTGATTTGCATTTCCCAATGACTAATGAAGTTCAGTTTTAGACACCTTGAACTTGAGATGCCTGTGAAACATCTAGAAAGCTTCTAAAAATGCAGCTTTAAGTTTAGTAGAAATTCTGAACTGGGGGTAGCTGCTGTATTTACACTTGGAAGTCATCAGTGTAATGATCTAAAAGAAAGCATTTCTATTTGTGGGATTTAGGCACTACAGCATTAAGTGGAAATTATTTGGAACGTGGGATTCTCCCAAGAATTACAAATTGCATCACATGAGTAACTACTAACTCTGTTCACACCCAACACTAGCCTTGGCTAAGGAAATTATAATCAGGCTCTTCCTGTTTTGTGTTATGTCTAGGGACTTTCTGATGGTGGGGAGGCTGTATAGCTAGGAATGAAACACCCTGCCTGTGGGTTTAAATCCTGACTTACACACTACATGCTGCTTGACTTGGGGACGTTTTACTTACCCTCTCTAAGTCTGTTTCCTTTGCTGTAAATGAAGAGTAAACATGTATATCCACATCCTAAGGTTAGTGTGAGGAATATAAAAGAAATAGAATGGGGCCTGGCACATAGTAGGCACTCAATAAATGAAGGCTGAATGACCGACTGAATGAATGAATTCATTCGTTAATAGAAATCAGTGAATGAACACGTGACTAAAAAGTACCTAGCACAGTGTCCTGCACGCAGTAAGTGTTCAACAGTTACTATTCATACTCAATACATGCAAGCAGTAAAAATTAATGTGCAGCAAGGGCAAACATTCCATTGCTACCAACATCCGTTGACCAGAACAAAATGTAAATGGTAGATGTCTTCATGTGTTCTGCCCCATTGGCAGGTGGCTCCCTGTGGGCCTGTCAGACAGGAAGAATTCATGTCCACAGTCACTCAGCTCTTTCAGCTGAGGAAACATGACTTGTGAGCCACCGTGCTCATCATCCTCTTCCATCAGGCCATTTATGGCCCTTACAATTCCACTCTTGATGAGAATGCATAAAATATTATTGGCCTTGTGTGCTTACTGTATAATATACAGAACTTACAATAGACATTGTTAAATAGTGTTAAATGAAGGGCTGAAGTGGCGCACTAAAATGACTGCATGCTGAAAGGATTCGTTAACCCCACTGATGCCACAGCAGGTAACTGTCACGTTTCCCTGATTTCTCCTTGCACAAAAATCATTGTTAAATGGTCCAAAGGGGCCACGCAGAAAGGAAGGTCTAGGTTAAGAGCATTGACCTTGGGGACAGAAGCCTGGGTTCAGATATTGGCTCTGGCATTCACATTACCTGGAGCAAGTCACTGTACTTCTCTGGACATCAGGTTCAACTATAAAATGAGAGTTTGGACAATATAATGTCCAGGTTCCTTCCAAGCTTTGGCATTCTTTGAATCCATAAAAATATTCAGTGTAGAATTTACTTCTACTACTTTTTTTCCCCTCAGTGAATTCTCTATTCATTTTATCTGCACTGTGTTTCCAGGTTGGGTTGGATGAAACATTAAACACAAAGAATCTCAAGGAAGAATTGCCTAAATTGATTTTATTTGGCTCAGATACCCCAACCAAGTGTAGAAGACTTGGGCAGTAGAGGGAAGTGCTGTGGATGACCACGAATAAATATTTTGAAGCTAGAAAGTGGGATCAGTGGTATCTCAACAGGTGCACTTCAGCTCAGCTGACGGGTCCCTACTGTTTCTACATTCAAACCCACTTATGTCTCTATTTCCACCCACTCCTTGTGCACTGGTCTCCCGCACTAGCTCTCTACCCTTTATTGCACTTCTGCCTGTTTCTCTTGCTTTCTTTCCCCTCAACTCCTCTGACATTGATTGGTCCCAAGGGACAGAACAGATTTCTTCCCTGGCATCATATGTGCTGAAGTGTGTGGACAGGGACAGGAAAAAGAGAGGGATTGATTCAGAGACGACAAGGGAAGTGGAGAATGGTTCTGGAGAGGGCCCTGACTCTCTCCAAAGCATATGTGCTCCTGCCACAGGTACCCCAACATATTTGACACAGGAAGACAAACAGACAGAGGTCGCCTTTAATGGACAAGTCCTTTGGGCAAACCAGCCAAAAACACATAGAGTACTTCAATTTTTTTCAATATGTTATTTCAAATCAATTTTTTCTGATAAATGGTTATAGATACTGCATACTGGTATATATTCATTTTTAACAAAGAAGAATGATTTCTGACTGTCACACTTCCTAAATAATAAAGTGGCAGCGCGCAAGGGAAGACCTACCAATGAAAGAAGCAATGTTGACAGTCAACCACAAAAAGCCAAGTCTAGATTCTGAAACTCTCATAGAGGAGTGCAACATGCCATATATAATAGGGTGTTTAGAGCACTTTTCTGTGTAGTCTGTTATATACAAGATAGAATCCTGCATTTCTATAGCAGCATTAATTTATTCTCGTTTCATTGTTCCAATTCATTTTACAGTTTAATCTAAAAGGCATTTGAATAATTATAGTGCATATTAGCCTACACTCATATATATGACTTTTTGCTGGGCTTCACAATTTCTTAGAGCAGAAGAAAGATATTTTCTTATTTTTACAACACTGTAAACCCAAGGAAACTTAAAAGTGGAGTAGATAAAATTATAAAACCAAGAGAAGGAGAAATATCACATAACCCCCAACTGTACTGAACATAAAAAGAAATAGGTGAGTTTACCAAGAAAAATGAAAATATTTTTCGCATATTCCTTTTCCAAGTAATGTTTCCAAAAAAAAACAATTCTACAGTCACACTAGTATATTAACTGTCACCTGTCTTTAATAGGTTATTTTAGCTTTTACTGGGGCAAACTCTTTATTGCATTAATGAGTTTCATCAAGTATTTCAGAAAACAGTTTCCCCATTTTGCCTTCTGAATAATTCTCCCTGTGGTCAATTATTGTTCCTAATTCTTCATTTCTTTCCTATAATAAGATTACACATCATTTCCTTTGCCATGTGACTTCACAGAGCCCAGCAGTATCAGTAAACTAAACTGCCACATTGACTTCTGCCTTAGCTGTGTGACTTTCTCTACCCAACAGAATGTTAGTGGGCATGATACAAACAAAGACTTTAAATTTGCTTGCATAAGTTGGCTTGACTCTTGTGTTTCTGCCATCTGTCATGAGGAAATCATGTCCTGGATAGCCTCTGATCCCAGAATGAAATATACATCAAAGAGTCCTGAACCCTACCATCAGCCTGAAACAGATATGAGGGAAATAAAAAAGAAAAATAAGTATTGTAAACCACTAAGATTTGGGAGTTGTTCATTATATGGCTTTACTGCAGCCAAAGCTGATTGATACACTCCCTCTGTATCAGTTACCTATTGCCACAGTCATGCTGTGTAACAAAGCAACAAAAAAATATGTGACTTATAATAACCACCACTCGTTGTTGCCAGTAACACTAAAATCATCTGGACAGTTCTGGTCTCAGCTGAGTTTGAAGAAACTTACTCATGCCTCTGTAGTCAGCTTCAAGCCAGCTAGGAACATTTTCTGATCTTGGCTACACTCTTCAACATATCTGAGAGCTTGGCTCAGACAGATGGGCTTATTCAGCTCTGCCTCACAAGGTCTCTCATCCTCTAGCAGACTAGGCTTGTTCTGAGCACACAAGGTATCCTGAGGCCTAGACTCTGAACTTCTTCTTGAGGCCACTGTCACTTCTGCTGCATTCTACTGACCAAAGCAGGTCACAAGGCAACCCAGATTCAAAGTAGAGGAAGCCGACTCCACCTCTTAAGGAAAGAGCTGCAGTCACATTGCAGATGGTATAGATACAGGGAAGGTAGAACTTAAGAAAGAACCAAATTAAAGGCTGGAGCTCATCCAGGAACTGTCTTTTCTTTTTACTAGGTGAACCAAATAAGCAATAAATATAAACTTTGCACACAGATGTATTCCATATATTGCAGTGAAGATGGTGAAACAAAGAAACACTGAACGATTTTTGTGCCCATAAAATACAGTCATGCTGATAGCAATGGGACCTAGTACCTTTGGCAAAGCCACCTTCCTTTAAGCATTTAATAGCACCCAACTTTGATTCCTCATTTATTGTGTGTCCCTTCAACATTCCCATATTCTGTTTATTCTGTAGAATATTTTACATTTTAATGGGAATGCTTTATTGTTCATTTATACACTTATATTCCCAAAGTATATGATCTAGACTGATTATAATGTGATTTTGAAGTCTTTTATGTAAACAACTCCACATTCTCTATTAAGCTATCTCCAATGAGGGTTCCTGCTTGTGTGGAGTTTACAAACTGTACTGTTTTTGTGTTCTCCCATCCACCATGCCTTGCTTAAAATTCTAAACTCAGCTGGTTTTAGATTGAGGAAGAGGTGACTCTCCACCCATTTTTCCTCCCATTCCTCTCATTTCAGGAGCCATAAAATCTTATAATATTTTGTATCAAGTAAACAAATAAAGACAAAGAAAATGCAAACAAAACTCAGGAAGCACCAAGCAAAGTGCTGGTCATGGGGATTTGCCAGGTAGAGTATCTATCTTAGAACATCACAGTGGTTTTCCAGAACTTTACCCATGTCTGGCTAAATGAGGGCTACCCAAAATCAAGTGGTATGCAACACAAATACTCACTTATAATCTTCAATTTTAATTAATATACTTCATAAGGCACAGGAAAATATATTCAAGGCTTTAAACTGATGAAAAAATAGCATCAAGAAATCTGACTGAAACTAGAGACTATTGTGTGCTTTCAGAGACATCAGATCAAACACCATTTTGTAAAATTTGTAAGGATAAGAGGGAGCAGTGAAACGAGAATCTTTGTAACAAGAAGATCGCTGAACCATTAGAAAACCAAAAGGCACTTTCTAAAGCAGCACTTTGATATAACCTCCTCTCTTGAGAAGGTTAGTAGTAATTCATCTCTGAGCAGTTAGCAATGGTACACAGGGCTGGCCTCTGAGACACCCTCTTACCCCTTGCAGATTTGCCCTCAGGTCTATGTATCTAATGGCTCCCCAGGTTCCGAGAAAAACAGTGCTTAACAGATTGGAACTGTGACTTTGCTGTGCATGAAAGAACATATGCATAACATCTTTTCTCTCCCAATCTCAACACTGAGCAGGCTCAGTGCAATAAATTCTGAGTAATTTTATGATGGAGAGGGTACAGGAGAAGATGAATGGATGGAAGAATAAAGAAAGGAAGAGGAGGGGCATTCTTAATCACACTCCAACCTAGTTCTTCTCCCTCCCAGGACTGAGCTACAATCATGACTGTTTCAGTGACCCCACCCCATGATTCTTAGGGGTTATGAAATCAAATGCCTCTAGGGAGTGGTAGACAACATAAATACACGAAGTGGGTTAAACGGGCCCACTGGGTTCCTTGAAGGTCCATGCCCTATATAAAAGAGACAGTCACTTCTCAGTTCCATCTGACTGTTGCCATGTAAGAATGTGGAACCCCCAAGACATCTGATGATGAAGGGACACAAAATAAAGGCGTGATTAAGAGGTTTTAGAAATAGGAAACTTTATGTGAAATCTTTCCATTTTAAAATGTTGAAAACAGTGGCAGGGCAAAGGAAAAAAAAACCATTTATATATATATATATATATATATATATATATATATATATATATATATATCTGCAGGCCAGATGCAGCCACTTGGATCCCCAATTTGCAATATTCACTTTAGAACTGTGCTTCTCAAAGTGTGGCTCACAGATTGGCACCTGTCCACAAATTATTTGTTCCAATCTCCAGCAAGACAGGAAGCCAACACTAAACACTGTTTAGTTCAGCTGACATCTTTTCCATAGTGAGATTTTCCTTACAGAAGACACAGGGCACTGATTTATATTCTGGCACAAGTTCCTTATCTCACTGTGGATGAAATTTTGGGGAGCACTACTCTAGAAAGGAACTTTCAGGGGCCCCTCTCATGATGCTATCTCAGAATTGAGAACCAGTACCTTGGCTCCTTGAGGCCCAGTACCCTGTGAGGGATGGGAAGGGGAAAGGAGGTAGAACTCCAGTAGGGTCTGGAAAATTGCTTGCAGAAGGCCCCAGACTAAGCCAGGGTATTAGGACCTGCCTGTACTCCAGTGGATCCGAGTATACAATATGGGCAAGCAGCCCATCAGCCATCCAGAACCATTACTCTTTTCCTTCTCCCAGCATACCCAACACCTGTGCTCTCTCAGGCACCTAAGAGTTTGGGGCTCATAGTTGGGCGAGATATATATTGCATGTTATGGATGTTCTTTCTAGTAGAACTTGTTCACTTGTTTATTGTCTATCTCCTCATTACTGCCACCCCCTCCCCAGCCTCACCGTACATTACAAGCTCCAGAAGGATAGGGTGTCTAGACCAGTGCCTAGTGCATAGCTGATTAACCTGTCTGAGGAAGTTCAGGAGAGATTCAGTCATTCACTAGAGGACTAGCGAATGACCTCAAGTCCTGGGCAAGCCTATGTGTGTGGCTAATGTTAGAGCAGAGAACAGAGCTATGACCATGAGTTTGTTGAATGAATGAGATTTAAATCTCCCTCTTCTTTACTAAAATTCCTAAAACTAAGCCTGCTTATCAATCATACTACTTTTCTTTCAGCCTCTTGATCTCCCTTGTTCTCTCATAATTTCAGATCCATTATGTTGGAGTTTTGTGGCCTTTTCTAATATTTAGAAACTGATTATTTTTCCAATCTCCTTAGCCTATTTCCTCCTATTCTCAGTACTAGTAGAAGAAAGGGGTCACTCTAAATGCTTTTTGTAAGTCTTTATTCTACTCTCATCCTTCAAAAGTTCCTTCTTTTGAAACATATCAATTATTGATATCATCCTTCCCAAAACTTCATCACCATCTTCTACTAGAACCTTCCTCCAACTGCCTCAAAGGCTTTGATGCTTGGCTCAGAATTTTCTAGTCTGCCCAACTCCTGCCAGTAGCCAAAAAAATTTCAGGGCTATAATAGTCATTATTAAATCTATAATTATGATGTCTTCTATTTATTGAGTGCCTACCATGTGCTAGTCACTATGTTGTTTCTAATCTGTCTTACAGACACTGGTTCCAATCTATAACACCCCTACAAGGTAGGTTTCATCCTCCATTTACACAAGAAGGATGTATGATTCAGAGAAGTTACATTACTTGCCAAAAATCATACAGTTAGCAACAGAACCAGAAGGTAAACACAAATATAACTGATGCCAAAGCCCAAGCTCCTTCCAAGCTTCCCTAACAATAACAAGGATGGCTACCATGTTCTGGATGACTATTACATAACAGCCATTGGCTTTATACCGATTATTTCTAAATCACAAAACAACCCTCGAGGTCTATATCGTTCTCACTTTAAAGATAGGAAAAGTGAGCCTCAGAAACGTTAAGTAACCTATTCCAAGTCACATTGGTGGTCAAAGATTTGAATTCAGATCACTCAAACTGAAACATCTCTGTTGACTGCCTTGCTAAAACTCTATTCCAGTTTTCTGCACTGCATATAAACCACCCAGATTTAAGGGCTTAAAACAATAATAGTCATGTATTTTCCTCTCAAACCTGCAAGTTAGGCAGGGCTCAGCAGGGAAGGCTCCTCTCTGCTACATGTGACATCAGCTGGGGTAGTTCAACCAAAGGTTTGAGGATCTGGTTCCCAATGCTTCACTTCCAGGACTGTCAAGTTGGTGCTGGATTTTGACTGGGAGCTCAGCCTGGGCTGAGGGTCATAGGCCTAGTTGCCTCTCCATGTGGATCTCTCCACATGGCCTATGCTTCCTCAAAACATAGTTCCAAAGACAAGCATCTCACGAGAGAGCCAGAGAGAAGTTGTACCACCTTTGATGACCCAGTCCCAGAAGCCACATAGCATCATTTCACTGCATTTTGTTTGTTAGAAGTCAATCACAAAGCCTGGCTCATATTTAAGAGGAAGGGTATTAGACCACATCTCAAGGGAAGAATATCAAATAATCTGCAAAAACGTTACAAACTACCACACACACTTCTCCCACAATTTCTCACCAATTTCACCTCCATTCTGCTAACCTATCCATGAAAATAAAACCACGTCAACTTACTCAGTATCACCAAAGAAAATATCAAACACAAGATTTTGCCTCTGGTGCTCACCCTCTTTAACAGTGTCCTGCTCTCACCTCTCACTACCTGCTCCTGAACTTGACCTTCTCCATCAAAAACTCTAATCCAGGACTTCCCTGGTGGCACAGTGGTTAAGAATCCGCCTGCCAATGCAGGGGACACAGGTTCAAGCCCTGGTCCAGGAAGACCCCACATGCCATGGAGCAACTAAGCCCATGCGCCACAACTACTGAAGCCTGCACTCTAGAGCCCGTGCTCCACAACAAGAGAAGCCACCACAATGAGAAGCACGCGCACCACAACAAAGAGTAGCCCCCGCTCGCCACAACTAGAGAAAGCCCGTGCGCAGCAACGAAGACCCAACACAACCAAAAATAAATAAATAAATAAATAAATAAGTTAAAGGGAAAAAAAAAAACTCTAATCCCTTTCTCCGTATTCTTCAAGTCCTTCATCTCTCAGTTTGGGTTCCATGGTCATGAATTTCACTGATGCCTTTTCTATCACCTTCACACTCTCTTCATTATCTATTCCCTTTTTATCACTTGTAGCCTGTCTCTCCCACAATTCGTCTCAAATTATTTACTCAGAAATTACCAAGTACCTCCTAATCATTACCTAGTCTCATTTCTCACTCTCATTTCTGCATGATTATATATGGTGCCTATTCTTTCTTTAAATTTCTCCCTTTTCTATATCCTGAGATATGTTTGTTCTTGCCTCAATTCACTTCACCTTAACACAGTAGCCTGAAACAAACTGACAGGAAGCCCAGTCCTCAAAGCAGATCAGAGTGTAAGCTATATGATGAATGACAGCACAGCAAAGCAAGTTGCCAAATATGTAGACCAAATAATCATGTTATCCCCACAAGGAGCAAGAGATTGAGATAAGAAGTCTTGCAATGGCCAACATTTCTGTCTGCACACAAGTATCTGCCCCAACCACTGGGATCATGATTCACAGGAAAGCATTTTATCTTAGGAAGAATGTGCAGTAGTTCTAAACTTTTCTTGGGCCACTGAAATTTTGAAGTATCTAATGAAAGCTCTAGACCCTCCCTTTGGAATAAAAATGGTTACAGAGAGACACAAATGTGTGAATACAGGGGCAAAGTTGCGGCATATTAGACTTATTGAATTTGAGGTGCCTATGGGACTCCAAAGTAGAGTTTGCTAGAAGATAGCTGAACATAAAGTTATTATGCTCAGAAGAGAAATTTAAAATGAACTATAGATTGTGGAGGCAATACATATAGGTTAGCGAACACCATCGGATGGAGTTTATAGCCCCTAAGATATAAGTATGGTAGATTGCCATGTATGATAAGGGTAGATTCTTGAGAAACCCTGGGAAGTCAAAGAGAAAGTAAAGTACATAAAGAGATTAATGAGGAGCAGCCAGTGAGTGGGAAGGAAAACCTGGATGGTGTGCTTGCATAGATGTCAGAGAATTTCAAGAGGAAAGAAAGGGGTTTGTAACATTTCTTGCTTTTGTATTATGGATTGAGAATACAGCAATGAAAAAAGTGAGCAAAATCCATGGGGTGAAGAGACAATTAGTCACTATGAGTGTGATGAGTTAAACCAACAATTCTCTTTGGAAAGAAGTTTGAATCTAAGTTCACATCGTGACTTCAGCTTACTGTTCTCTGCTTTCCTACAAAGCCAGTCTGAAGCCATTTTACTGACTCTCTCACATACATAAGTCTACTCTTTGAGTCCCAATGTGTTCATCCCAGTAACATTCTACCGCCTGCACTTATACTTCACTCCTGTCACTGCAACAGATGCCCTGAGCCGCCAATTTCTGCCCCTGGAAGCGCTCCTCTCAGCTGTCCTCTGTTATGCTATACTGGACAAGGGCTCAAGGCTGGTTTAAATCCAAGCTCCACCACTTACGAGCTACATAACCCCGGACAAGTACTTCACCACTGTGAATTTCAATTTTCTCATCTATAAAATGAAAGTGATGCTACCTCCCTTCTATTGATATTGTGGGGCATTAAATCAGATAACATTTGTAAAGCACAGAACACAATGCTTAACCTAATGCTCATTAAATATGAAAAGGAAAAGGAAAGAAGACTAGATATGTGTTTAGGACAATTCAACCTCCCTTGATTTAGAAGGGAGGCTATAGAAAGCCCATCCCTCACCCTATGACACCAGTTACGGGAACAATGGGAAACTGTGTATTTCAGAATAATTTTAAGAACCTCCTCCTCTCTCAAATACAGCAGAGAGGTCAAATAACAGAAGCCTAAAAAGTGTCGTGGACTGGGCAAGAACACCTTGGGTGAGTTTCAAAAGCCGTTTCAATCGATCAGAGAAGCAAAAGCCAGCTATCACTAGGTTGCAGAGTGAACGGGAATTGAGAAAGTGAAAATGACATGAAGTTCGCTTTCGGGAAGTGTGGCTCTGGCAGGAAGTAGAGCGAGGCACTATTTAGTCATAATTAGCTAGTGCTCCTCTACAATCACCTGAACTTTCCCTGAGTAGAGCTGGGAAAGACCTAGTAGAGGTCTTTCCCTAGTAGAGCTAGGTCTTCTTGGCCTTATTTGAACAAAACCTCATATATTTTCTCTCAGATATAGAATGTATTAAGGTTGTTTTAAATATTCATCCTGGGGACTTCCCTGGTGGCGCAGTGGTTGGGAGTCCACCTGCCAATGCAGGGGACACGGGTTCGAGCCCTGGTCCGGGGGGAACCCACATGCCACAGAGCAACTGAGCCCGTGAGCCACAACTACTGAGACTGCGCTCTGGAGCCGGTGAGCCACAACTACTGAGCCCACGTGCCAAACTACTGAAGCCCATGTGCCTAGAACCTGTGCTCCACAGCGGGAGAGGACACAGCAATGAGAAGTCTGTGCACCACAGCGAAGAGTGGCCCCCGCTCGCCGCAACCAGAGAAAGCCTGCCCGTAGCAACGAAGACCCAATGCAGCCATAAATAAATAAATAAATATATTTATTTATTTAAATAATAATAAAATAAATAAATAAATATTCATCCTGTTCTAATCACCAGCTTTCTCTCTATCCTTCCAATTTGATGACATTTATGTATCAGGAGGAGTGGCTAAATCTCTTTCTGGGGGTGTTTAACAAGTGGACAGACATTATCCTTGAAAGGATTAAACTTTGCTTTAAACTATATGACCTCTGAAGTCCCCTTCTCAATAGCAGAAGTTAATGCGCTTTGAGTTCCTCTATCTAAAATCAATTCTAAGTGCTCATATCAATCTCTCAACTGAGAAAGGACCCATATGTTCTTGCATACATTCCCTATCTGATATCAGATGTACACTCTGAATCCAGGTACTCAGGGAGGCTACTGATGGCTTTCAACTTCATTGCCCCATTTATACTTTGCTTTCGGCGCCAAAAGTCAAGAGAACCATATTCACACAGCACTTTTGCCATCAAAGCCAAACATGAGCCCGAACCCCCCTCACATATCTTTAGCACTCAAACCAATAACGACCTCATTTAATTCCAGCACAGAACAATGTCTTTCACTTAAAATTAAAGTCTTGTCCACATAAAATTGAAATAAAGAATGCAGCCTTCCTGATGATAAGTAGAAAGTATAAAGGTGACTTATAAGGAGATAAATTTATTCTGTCAGGGAAGGAATAAAAACCTTTTGCTATTCACTTATGACTTGAACACTCCTAAGCAATGAGCTCTTCCCTTATTTGTAACTAAATATGAGTGTCACTCAGCCTTCCTTTGCTGTCATGTGTTAAATTAAAATATATCATTAACACATACATCATTTCTGACCCTCACATGGTTAATGGCTCTGTACTAAAAGATCAGGCAGTGTGTTGACATCCGATAGGCATGCACACAGAATAATATACTATACAAATGGATAGGTGGTAGGAACATGGCACTTTAAATTATTTAAAATAGCATAATTGTATCGCCTCCATTTACAGAGAATATCAAGTGAGGCAGTAGGAATTGTTTTGAGTTAATGGAATAATAAAGAATTACAATGATCCTGTAGAGATTTCTGGAAATAAAATTATACACAAATATTTGTGTTGTTTAATATGACAGTCCAGATTTTGAAATAGGAACATATATTGGATAATTGAACAGAGAAAGGGTATTTTCATCAATGAATCAAACTCAAGAGTCTTGCATTCAATCTTCTATTATCTAGTTACCAGATGTGACATGAGATAAATAAATTACATTGGCTATTCTCTCGAAGAAAACGTATTCAGGCTGTGTTTTTGTTACATTACTTCCAATGTAGATGCAACTAGCATTTGGTGAACACTTACTAGGTGTGAGTATTTTATTTAACTTAAGTATTTAATTTAATCCCCACAACAAACCTTCCAGCTGTATTTTAGCATCATTGTCATCATCATCATCCCATTCTGCAGATAATGAGAATAATCAAAACTTGTTAAATACCAGGCACACATTTTAACTCATTTAATACAATGACTCTATGAGGTAGGTACAACTATTACCATCATCTCCATTATTACCGTCATTCCCCCAGACAAAGAAACTAAACAACAGAACACTTAAGTAATTGGCTCAAAGTCACCAGTGAGTAAAAAATACAGTCTATCCTGCCTCTCAGAAAGGACAATGAGGCTCAGAGCGGAAAGTTATCTCAATCAAGGTCACATAGCTAAAGAGAAATGAAACCGAAATTCAAACCTCTTTTTTTAACTTTACTTTTAATTATGGGATTTTTCAAATAGATACACAACTATAAAGAATGGTACTATGAACTCCAAACAAGACTTTTAGTCCAAAGTCTAAAGTCTTTTTTCTAGAACATTTCATTTATGAGATGGATGTATTTATCACAACACATTTTAAAGGAAAGAGTTTCAGTGTTATTTTTAATTTAAGAGGTAATACATGTTCATTATAAAACCATCTACACAGAATAGAAAGGTTTGCCTCTATAACTTGCTCAAATCCTTCCAGACTTTCTCTACACATATACATGCATGTATAGAGATATAATTATTTTTTACAAAATGGAATCATACTATATACACTTTTTTGTTTTGTTTTGTTCTGTTTTTTGTTTTTTTTTGCGGTACGCGGGCCTCTCACTGTTGTGGCCTCTCCCGTCGCGGAGCACAGGCTCCGGACGCGCAGGCTCAGCGGCCATGGCTCACGGGCCCAGCCGCTCCGCGGCACGTGGGATCCTCCCGGACCGGGGCACGAAGCCGCGTCCCCTGAATCGGCAGGCAGACTCTCAACCACTGCGCCACCAGGGAAGCCCTATATACACTTTTAAAACCTGATGATTTTTGCTCTTAAATTTACCATGAACATATTTCCATTACAATGAACACTGTGATCTATAGCGTCATTCTTTTTTTTTTCTTTTAGATTGCTTTTTCCTTTTGTTATTTAGATTAGTCTATTTCTCTATATATTTACCTCATGGACTTTTGTCATTATAGCTTCATTCTTTATGTTTACGTTCACTCCATTATATCAATGAACCATCATTTACTTAACCAATCCCTTGTTGATGAACATTTATGTTTTTTCAATGCTTTGTTACCATAAAAACATTGTGGCAAATCTCCTATCTTACAGATCTTTATATGCTTGTAAAATTAATTCTTAGAAGTTCCTGCAACATAATAGGTACTCAATAAATGTTTTGAATTAATGGATGAATGAAAAGTGAAATGGCTTGATCAAAGAATTGGTAAATCTTATATTTTGTTATGTATTGCTAAATTGCCCTCCAGAAAGGTAATTAATTCTGTTTCTGCATCTTATTTTTAAACTTTGTTTATAGTCTAAATATTTTAGTTTCAAATATTTTACTTTGTGGTCTTGTCTTAGAGACAGTAATGTGTAGGATTAAGAGCCCAACAACTTCTGAAAGCCAACTGCCAAATTTTCAGGAATTTTGAGAATCAGTTGTAAAATGTAGCCATTATTTTAAAATTACATAAACTTACAATTAAATAAATTATATTTAAAACAAAAGCAATAAATACTCAAAGCACACTAATTCCTAGTTACTTTACTAAATGTTACTATTATCTATGCTTTTGAAGTCAGTTATGACTATCATATGCAGATAGTGAAAATACCATATAGTGGTGTGCTACCCCACATCTCCTCCCAACTCCATATTTAGTGACATTGGTAGCTTAAAATTGGTCATGATAGGAGTATTTACACCATGGAAATCAGCAAGTGCTATAAATCAGGGCTTGATTTAATGTTGAAACTGAGTTTTTAATATGGGGATAAGAAGAAGTTTAATAAGCCACATATCAGATTTAATGACAATGCATTTATTGAGAAGAGTTAGCAGACTGAGATGCAACGCCATTTGTCAAATCATGGCTGAATATTGACTACAAATTCAAAATCAGAAAAAAAATCAAAAACAGCATTCTGAAAAAAATCAATTGACTATATAGAATGACATTTATTTACAATAAAGAGTATTATGGATTTTTAATTTTTAAATTGTATGCTATGCATCCTCTAGATTAGTAAAATATATAATATTTATCTACATATATGTATATATATTTGCATACATTTTTTTCAGAGAGCTGATGGTTAAACATTTAATGGTACACTACTGTTTAGGGTTTATATTTTGAGAAACATTCTCTTTATAAAAGCTGAAATACCACATGTACTGTATTCTAAGTTCCTATGTGTAGCTCGCTATTTCTGAAATTTGTGTTCTCTTTCATTGATCTTTCTGTGTTACGGCCTTAGTACCGTGAAGATTGAATTATTATAGTTTTAAAATGCATTTAGTATCTAAAAGGGCAAATACCACTCACCTCTTCTCTCACGCCACCCAGTTACACCAGATGAACTTAAAAAAATCTCTTTCAACCTCCCTCCCACATAGTATTCCAGTAATATCTCCTCCTTTCATTCAGCTCTTATTTTATATTCATTGTTAGAATCTTATCATTGTCTTCATATTTACACTACACATTTTTAGTCTTCAAAACTCTACATACTTTATATTATTGCTTTCATGTACCTTCTCTATGGGATTTTTTATATTTTCTTTTTAAAAAATTATTATTTATCACAGATATTTTATCACTACTTAGAATTATAGCAAAACTCTTCCACCAAAAACCAAGTTAAAAAGAATAGTCGCAAACCATTTCCAACAAGAACGATGGCTAGGGGGCTTCCCTGGTGGCGCAGTGGTTGAGAGTCCGCCTGCCGATGCAGGGCACACGAGTTTGTGCCCTGGTCCGGGAAGATCCCACATGCCGCAGAGCGGCTAGGCCCGTGAGCCATGGCCGCTGAGCCTGCACGTCCGGAGCCTGTGCTCCGCAACGGGAGAGGCCACAGCAGTGAGAGGCCCGCGTACCGCAAAAAAAAAAAAAAAAAAAAAAAAAAAAAGAATGATGTCTAGATCATTGTTCAATATCACAAAAGACAAAGAAGACTCAGGAAACTGTCACAGATTGAAGGAGATTAAGGAGACATGACAATTAAATTCAGTGTGGGATACTGTATTGAATCCTGGAATAGAAGACGGACATTAATGGAAAAATTGGAAAAATCTAAATAAAGTCTGTAGTTTAGTAAATTGAAAAGTATGACTGATGGGTAAAAGTTTTAATGGGACAGTTTGTAAGATAAAGGTTCTAGAGCCATTAATGAAATTATTTTTTGGAAAAGAGGTCAACTCTTCTTTTCAAATGTGAATATGCATAGTTAAATCGTCTTATGATGACATGGTTTTTGAGTAATTTATTCCATGTTTTGAGTTTCTTCGATATGGCTAATTATAAAACCACTGGAAGTTCATATTGTTCTCTTAATAATGTTTTCTGACCACACTTTCATCTTCTAAGAGATTCCACAAGCATACAATTATTTGCCAAATGTGGGAATGTGAAGATATTATGAGAACGGGAGTTAGACAAGCAAACAAAAAAACATAATTTACCATAAAGAACCACCACCATACAATTCTGCGCTAAATCGCATTGAAAAAATGACTTTAATTTTACTTCAAATTAATATTTGTTATATAAATTGAACAGTTAACATCATCTCCATGATGAGCACCCCTTTTAGAAAGAATTTTTAATAAGTTACTGAAAATGTTTTAACAAAGGCATATAAGTTTAAATTCTGCACCCAGCTTCACTATAGAATTTCTCTTACAGAGTTCTAAAATATGAACTCCCATGACTCTATCACTTAATAAGCTCACAGCCTGGAGTGATCCCATTCCACAGTAAGTTGCTAACCTCAATCCTCTAACCTATAGTTTCGGTAGCCCCATTCCTCTTATTTGCTCCTAGGTAGGTATGAGATCCAAGGGGCTGCTAAATAATAAATTTTAGCACAGTTGATGGTAACAGGCTCAAATTTTTTCCTTCATTATTTCAGGTCATCAAATACAAAACATGACCTGGCCTAGGTATTCTATGTTCTCCACATGGTTTGGGAGACACATGACAAGAAAGATCGAGCTATTTGGGTAGGAATTGAGTGCCTTCTAGAGTAAAACAAAACCAACACTGAAAACAGAGGAAGCTGAGGATTCTCCAGCCTCCTTGCCCCTTCCCCTTTTCTGTCCAATCAGGCCTGGAGCCTCCACTGCCATGGCCATCCACTGCCACTTCCTGATCAGCGTCACACTGCTGCTGCCCCTCTTCTGTATGATATATCTAATTTTAAAATGCAGATTCTCCAGTGAACAATCTGGGTCCTCAATTGACTCCTTTTACGAGCAAAGGAACTAGACTTCCTTCAAACACTTTTAAAACACACAGAGCACATCACAAGTGTTTAAACACAAGTGTCTTTCTGCTCTGTTATTTCTTCTGCCTCTGCATCTTCTCTCCATGACTACTTCTCCTTCCTTCTGTTTGCCTTGTTGTTGGTATGAGACCCTCTGCATTTGGTGCCTTCTCTCTTCCATAACCTCCTTTGCTCCTCCATCCTCTTTTAGTTTACCCTAAGTGGTTATTATATTGAACCAATATTTACTCTATATCAGAAGAGGGTTTTCCTTGGTTAAGGAGAAGAGTGGAATATTCTAAATACCCATTTCCAAAAAGAAAGCCAAAATACCTTAAATTGTTCATGATTTATTTAGCCCTATTTATTAGGCCCATTCCTGCACTAGTCAGGAAGATAGCCTGTCAAAGAGACATCTTGGAAAGTAACTCTTCTCCCATGAGGCCCATCATATCCCCCTCCCTTTCAGAGCCAGGCAGCTGGGTCTGAGCTCTGCCAGACGATAGGCAAGAAATTGTTCTCCTCAAACCTCTTTGATTCTGCATACATCAATATAGCCTCCCTCAGGGTTAGGGAATCAGGCTGAAAGGCTCATAATGTGTGTATCCTGTGATTCCTTTAGGATCTGAACAGAAGCTAAAGGGCCCGTATGCAGTAACTTAACTTGAAGGTAGACTGTGCTTAAGCATCTGAGAGCAGAAGTCAGCCCTGCAATTGTATGTGAATTAATGAATGCAAATTAGCCTAGGATTTGTGTTTGTTGTGTGGGAAGGTGACGACAGAGTAAATCTTCTAAATTTAAGTATATTTTATGCTAATTGCATAAAGTAGCATAGATTTGTTGCTTTAAATCTCATCCATGGGAAGCTAGAATTGGGCTTGTTGATTTCTTGTATTATCCACTAAAAAGACTGCAGTCCTTGTTTGTATTTACTTGAGAAGCACAGATCTATTTCGAATAGCTTTACAACTTTAAAAGTGTTTTAAGAAACTTCTTTTTAATACCATCTAGCTAATTGTACCATGATAGCTCCTAAGTGTAACATTATATCTATCAGTCTTAAGTGCCACTGGGGATATAATAGCTTGGGTCATAGTATTATAATCTCTTTTATTTAGAGCACCTGGAAACCTGAAAATGAAATATGCCTCAATCTGTTATCATTCTATTACTTACCTTAATGCTAAGTAAATACTAAGAAACTATCACCTCTGGTAAAATTAAATTCTGAATTCTTTGATGGTAGAATATAGGTTCAATGTAGATACAAATCTTTCCTGGTTTTCCCTCTCTCTACTCGGTTAAAAATGGCTTCTCTGTAATAGCAAGCTTCTGTGTGCACTGATTTTTGAACTCTCAATTAGTGCACTTAGTGGGGGAAAGAAATGGAATAAAGGGAAAGGTAAATGGTGAGATTACCTCCATGTGTGGGAGACATTTCTCAATGCTAAATCCTATATGCACTCAACATATATCAAGCCCAGAAATGGACAGGTTACAGGGGAGAGACTGAGCCAAGAAAATGAGTCTGAAGCTAGATACTTCCAAAATGGGCCACCCCTTGCCCCTCTAGATGTGGTTTACCAACTAGCAGCTCTTTATACCAACTAGGAGCTTTTTAGAAATGCAAAAGCTCAGACCCCACCCCAGGCTGACCTAATAAAATCTGCACAGTAACAAGACCCTCAGAGGATTCCTATGCACTTTCAAGTCGGAGAAGCCCTGTCTATACCTCGCCCAGAGCCTCCACTGGGAAGATGGGAAAGTCCGAAAGTCCGCCTTGATTAACCTCAGGAATTAAGTAGGAATACTCTAGTCACTCCCCTTAGCAGAGAATGGTGCTATAGAGATAATGGAAAGTAAAAGGTTGTTAAGTCTTTAAAAATTCAAATCAACCGTTGAGATCTGGTTGTAGGAGGGGCGGAGATAGGGAAGAGAAAAAGTGTCACACCCTTAATTCCAACCAATGGTTGAAACAAAAAGCTCTTGTTGGAACTATTTTACCCTCTTCTCTGTGTGATGTTATTGGATTTGATTTCCTTTCTTCTAAAGAAGGACACATTGGGGAAAAAATGACCTAAATACAGTATTACATCCAGATGCTTTCAATTTGGCAGGCGGGAAGCAAGTTTTTACATAGAGACTGAGCTCACTAAAAGGAATTAAGAATTTTGAGCTGGAAATTCCAAAGGCATTTTAAAGTCAAGAAACTGTTTAGGAAAAAATAAATACAAGTGACCTTGATGTAATTCTGCAATAATATTCACATCTCAGAGCCATTTCTGAGGCTCCTCTGGATACATATGTAACCAGTCTTCCTGGCATTGAGTTCAAAACAACAGACTTTAAGCAAATGACAAGTGGGAGGTGTAGTAGGATCCAAACCACATCCAATTTAAGTGGAGGAGCTAATCACAGAAACCTCATGCAGGACAAGGAAGTCGTAACATAAACGGGCAACCACCACCGCCAAGGCCGCACATACCCAGCTAATGGTGTCTCAGAATCGGCTGCTCTCTTTGCACTTTAACACAGTCCTGGACCTCCCGCTCAGGGAAGACATCCATGGGAGTGACTGGCAGCTCCACCATCCTTTCCCAAAGGTGCTTCTCAGGATCAGGCTGACTCTGGTCTCAAAATAAATCTGATATTTTTGACATCCCTTGACCATATGTTGTATTTATTACATAAGCTGTTTTGCAGTTTCCTTTTTCCTTAGCCAGTTGTGTTTCCCTTATGTTTTTGCCATTTTGTTTTCAATAAGTAGAAATCCTAGACATCAGTAGCTACTAATGTCAAACATGTATTTCAATACTTTTTTCATTTACTTTTAAATAATTTACTGATTTAGGATTAAATATATCTTTCAGTATTTTTGAATCAGAATCTTATTTAGACTATATCAGGTAGTAAGTGCTAATGAATTATATTGCATTGTTATTTATAACTTTTTACTAAGATAATATAAAAGCAATTTTGGCATTTTGTGAAAAGGTAAATTTGAACCATAGTATATACAGATTATATAAAAATTATACAAGCGGCCTACACAAGTAGGGGATTTGAATTTAGTACTAATTCAGAAAATGTTTTAGTTTCTTTATAATGACCACTCCATCTCAAACAGGAGTATACAAAACTAGTGAATTCAAAATTGGATCAAAATGATTACCAACTGTAGAAAAATAGCTAAGCATGGCATACTAGTTTCCTAGGCTGCCATAACAAAAGTACCGTAAACTGGGTGGCTTAGAACAACAAAAGTTTACTGTCTTACAGTTCTGGAAACTATAGTCCAAAGTCAGGGTTTCGGCAGGGCCATGCTCCCTCCAAGCCATCAGGGGAGGATCCTTCCTTGCCTTCCAGCTCTGGCAGCCCCGGGAGTTCCTTGGCTTTGGGGCAGGATCACCCCAACGTCCATCGTCTCATGACCACCCTCCCACTGTGTCTCTGTCTTCCCCTCTTCTTATTAGGACATCAGTCATGCTGGATTAGGACTCACCCTAATGGCCTGATCTTAACTTGATTATATCTGCAAAGACCCTATTTCCAAATAAGGTCACTTTCATAGGTACCAGGGGCTAGGTTTTCAACATATCTTTTCTGCAGGGCACACAATTCAACCTGTAACACGTGTCTAGCATTTTCTCAGTGATGGAATATAACCTGTAACATTACCAAAATGATAGTATTATTCTCTCTCTGATACAGAAATGATCATTTCTTTTTACTTGCCTTCTTCACAAAACAAAGGAACAGTTAGAAACCAAGCAACAGTTATTAATGTAACGTGCCCAACAAGTATGTGACAGAGGTTCTCTTAGAAAAGATGAAAGGGCATCTAGGGCACGGCAATGATAGCCGCTAATAGTAGGAGCTAATAACTCAAGATCCTTGAGACTTTCAAGTAAACCATCTACTTGGGTGGCTCATGGTTCAAGAAAACAAAGTAATAAGTTCAAAAGATTCATCCAAGGGAAGAGATAGAAGCCTGCCTAAAATAATTTACTCCATAAATATCATAAGTAACTTAGCATGACAATTCTTTGATACCAGCTGAATGTTTAGAAAACATAATTCACACTAAGTTATGTACCATTCATGATTTAACATACTGTAGTAAACAACTCTTTTTTGTTGTTACAATTCTGTGCCTGTATTTAAATACATCATTTTCTTCCCAGACTTACAACTTTCCCACCTTCCCCTTGGAGTACCACTTCAAGGGCCCTTTCCATTGTCTCTTTCCCCTCATCCTGTCTGGGCTCCTTTTCTCTTCCTCTCAGGCACCCACAGGCACCTTCACGGGCACCCTCAGCACCACTCTCCTGGTTCTTGGCTTCCTCTAACCTCAACCCCGGCTCCCCACTCTTATCTAAGTATCCTCAGTATACACCCATGCTCCTCAAACTCCAGTGTGGGAGCTTGCAAAAATGCAGATTCCACTTAGTACATCTGGGGTGGGGTCTGCAATCCTGCATTTCTAACCAGCCCCTGGGTGATGCTCATGCGCTGTCCATGGACCCACACTGCTAGTCTGTACCCCCTGACTGACTGTCCTCCGAGGCCTTCAGTATAAATAATCCCCACCACCTCCCCCCGCTGGGCCTCCCAAGGTCCCTTACTTCAAAATGATCTCTTACACTACCACCCGTCCATCTTCTCTCATCAGCTCCTGCTTCCTTAGGCATATCTCAGGTAAGCAAATGAATAAAATAAACCCACTAAAGAATAAATGGCTGATACACTCTCCTAACCCACCCTCCCCATCCTCCCAGAGGTTTTCTTTAATGGTTTGTGTGAATCTCTAAATCAAGCAGTCTTCACCTGAAGTGTAAATACTGGTACATTTTTCTGAGGAGTGGAGTCAAGATTGTTATCAGACTTTCAAAGAATTTCCTAATCCCAAAAGTTAAAAAGCCATAGTCTAAATAGTAAAAAGGTCAGGCACTATCAATAAACATGTTTTGAAGGGCATGAGAGGGGTAACGGCGGAGAGGTCTCCTCGCAAAGCACAAGGCTTGCCTCTCTTCCTTTCCCTTTGTGTGGCTGTTCATGAGGGAGGGGGAGAGAGCAGAGCTGGGGCTACAGCAGGGTTCCTACTCACATTCCCTCAAACTAAAGGAGGAGTTGCTTTGGGTTCTGCTTCCTTGTATTCAAACAAACTTCTGATCTGGAGGCTGGATCAGAAGAAGGCTGCCAGGTCAACTCCCAGCCCTTAGTAAAACTTGAAGGTAAGATCAATCAGATACCAAGGGGACAAGTTGTGTCCTCACTGTGTCCAAGTGTGGCTAAGATTCCAGGGCCCAGGAAGTCCACACACCCAAACCTGGGAGAGGGCAAAGGTCCCCGAATCATCAGGAAAATGTGTGCCCCTGCCAAAGAAAAGAGAATCCTGGGCCTTCCAAAGGGCCTGGAAGTGTAACTTCTCCCTCCTTCACCCACATTGGACCCTGGAAATGCCTTGTTTAGCTACACATTAAATGAGATAACATATGTAAAGCACCCAGCATGGAGCCCAGCAGATATTAGGATTCAATAAATATTAGTTCCCTTCCCTATAAAAAGTAACACCAGCTACCCTGTTTATGTGATTTGCTTGCTGTTATTACCATATAGCACAGTAAGAAGTGTGCGTGTAATTAAATATGTACCACTGTGGTAATTCTGTTTTTAAATTTTATTGATAACATCATTATACGCTTTATGTAGGCTCAGAGTTTTTCTGCTTATGCAGCATGGTCACTGGTTCCTAACTTTCAAAAAAAAAAAAATGCAAGAGAACATCTGAGGGAAGAACAGTTTAATGGTTTAACAAGGTAAAAAAACAAGAAAGCTCACCTTCTGCAGCATGAGCTATCACTTGCCTCATTGTTCTTCCTGTTCTAACCCACTGGCACCCCTCAACTCTGATGGTCCCCACCAACCTCCCTCCTCTAACCTCCACATAACACTCCCTCCGTTTTCCCTCATTACGCTGCTAGCAAAGACCAGACAATCCCCAGGAATATCCCCTTCCATCTGTTTCTGGAGCCTTTGAACTCACACACTGTTCAACCCAAGAAGTCTAGGAACACCAGCCATGGCAGGGTGTGCTATAGGAGCTGACAGTTGCCCGTCAAAACTATCCTCACCACGGAACCGCTGATCAAAACACTGGCTGGGAACGAATGTGGGCTGTGACTTGATGCCACAAGGGAGCTGAAAGCAGCCACACCCGTTGATCAATATCTGGGATTAGAAGGAAACATTAGCATCAGGGTGAAAAATAGCCAGACCTCTCCAACTTGAAAGCAGATATTAATGAACCAAGCACAGAGCTGAAGTTAAAGTTGAGGTTGTGGTGAAACCAGTTGGAACCCTCTGTCTTGTTCTGGACATGAAAATTCTTACTAAAAAAATCTATGGAGCCATTGAACATATTTGGAAAATCCTCAACGGTATTTATCTCTGTATAACAACATCTTGATTCATCACTAACTTCAGGAAATGACAATATCCACAAATGGAATCAATTATTTCAAAATAAGCCTTGTAGGAGCAAACAACTTCAACTCCCAAGTAAATCCTTGAAAATATTTCAAACGTGATCATCACAGAGCTCACTGGAAAGAAACTAGTTGCCCTGGTGGCCCACGAATATCCCCTGATATATTTTTTTGAGTGAAATTGAAAATAGGGTCAGTGTCAACAGGCACTGGCACTCTTTTACTTTCTACACGTGTATTCCTACAGCTACTGAAAAGAACAGCACCAAATCTATTAACTCTAGTCATCCTCTGGCCCCCTGGCCTCTGTCAATCATAACTTTGCATCCAGTGATTACAACTGCCATTTCTTACAAAGAATGGTCCCATTCCCATCTTCTAACTGTATGGACCCTTTGCTAGTAACATACACATTTCCCATCACATTGAAAAAAATAAAACAGAACTGGCAATAAGAATCCTGAAGTTGGTTAGAGTTGCCAGGTTTGCAAAAATAAATTGACATTTGATTTCTAAAACATTTTAAAACTTTCATATTTTGGAAATAAAATGATTCTTAATTTTCAGGATGAAATTAATGGTCTAGAATTTTTTTATCAAACCAGGTGAATTTTAATAACTCATTTTAAAAATTAACATTGAAATGAAACAAGAAGGTTAAACAGCATAGCAGACCAAAGCATCCAGAAAACAGAAGTGGATATTTGTGAGGGCAAAGTCAATAACAACTATCCTCAGGAAGAGATATGGGAACATATGTATATGTATAACTGATTCACTTTGTTGTAAAGCAGAAACTAACACACCATTGTAAAACAGTTATACTCCAATAAAGATGTTAAAAAAAATAAATAAAGAACTGTTAGGCAAAAAAAAAAAAAAAAAAAAAAAAAAACAAACTATCCTCGTTCTAATTCTACAGAAAACCTTAGGAACCCACTCAGATTCAGGGATCTGCCCTGGGAAGCAGGTGTACTTGTCACCTAAACAATATAAAGCTGAATGAAGCCATATTCCTGAGGAGAAGCAAACGACTTTTCACTGTTTGAAACACAGTCCAGCACTTTTTGAAATAAATACAAATGCAGGATTTACAATAGATAAGTAATTCTGAGTGATTCTCTACCACCTTCTTACAAAACAAGAAAGAATTCTACCTTAGTTATCCACAAATGTTCAAAGCTTATTTTCTAACATTTACAATAGAAACTTACTATTTCACTTAAATGCTGTTATCACAGAGAACTTCCTTAAAAATTAGTATTCATAAATCTTCCCATGACATGATGTTCCAGTCACAGAACGTTACAGAATATGCAGCTCATGACATCACCGCCATTTCTTCCAAGGCCATTCTTGTTATGACTCTACCTTCTGCAGTTCACCTTATTAATAAAGGTGTCTGAAACAATCTAGGGGTCAGGAGAGAGGAATAACTGTGAAAATCTTGCAACGATTTTTCCCTGAATCCACAACTTGAAGCCAGTCTTCCATGACATAGATATGACTCCTGCTGGTAAAGTTTTGGTCCAAGGGAACCAAAATTCCCTCAAGCTAGTTTTAAGAAAAAGAGAGAAATCAGTGCAGTTACACTGGTATCTCACAGAATACGAGGACAGGAAGCTCAGCTTAGTTTCTCGAGGGACAAAGGACAGGAGCTGGAAGGAAGAGCCTCTCTCCCCGTGCCCTCCTTAGGCGTCTCTCCATCCGACCTCCTCTGCACCGCCTCTGCAGAACGGAGCACCCCAGACATCCTTGCACATCCCAAGTCCGCACTGCCAGAAAACAGAACCTGCCTGGCCCAGAATGACTCAGCTGGCCCCGCCTCTACTCCACGCAGCGTTGGCCTAAGGGAGAGGCAGAGTCCTCTGTTACAAACAAGGCTGTGGGGACCCATCCTTTGGGGGAGGGGGCATGTCGCAGACAAGACAGAAATATACTGCACAGGTGCCCCAAAAGAAGTCTGGGACAGTTTCTAATAATATGCTACATACATAATGGATGAGTCTGCCATTGGGGAGACATGATGCTAAGATATCCCCAGTCAGATTCTATCATTAAAATTATTTGCAAATTATTTTATTGGAAAATATGTTTCATATTTTTTTCTATATTTGGAAAGACTTAGGCAGCATAATTTTCCTTCCCCTCCTCTCGAGAATCTGACAATTTCCACATAATCACAATGAAGAAGCATGTTTGCAGCATTTCAGTCTGTTTATCCCCCCAGATATGTCAAGAATAGTGTCCTTTTAACAAGCCAGGAGGAATTTTACATCCTTTTACTAACAAGCTTCCATTTCCCACTATCCACCAAACACAGGGTTTGCAACTTCAACATCTTCAGGGAAATCACCACTGCTGGCCAACAGTTGATGTGAAATCCCAAGCTGGAAAGATTCATTCCCCCTCAAAAATGAAGGAAAATATCCAAATGATTATAAGAAAAGGCTAACATTATAGTTTACACCATAGGTGTATTGTTTCTTCTACTTTGGGAAAGAATTAAACTTTTAATGAGCACCTATTATGTTCCCCACACTATGCTCTGCCTGCTGCATACATGAGATGATTTCATCCTTAGAGCAACACTGCAACTCTGTGGACTGGGAAAAAAACTCTCAGAGCCTCAGAGAGATTAAATAATTTGCACCAAAAAAAAAAAGGCACAGAAGTAGGATCTAAACCTGATTCTGCTCTGATCCCAAGGCCCATGGCGTTCCTTTCACTAGTGCTAATAGCTAGTATTTATGGAGAACCGACAGTGGGCCGAGGCCCAGTTCCCAGCGCTTCATGTATACTGACTATGCAGTAAATGTATTAACCAGCTACTATCAGCTCCATTTCCCAGATGTGAAAAGGGAAGCACAAAGAAGTTCAGTTTAAGCCTATAAACAGCAGAGCTAAGTTTAGGACCCAGGCAATCCAGCTGCACGGCAGGTCAGGTTGCCTGCACTTGATTCTGTAGATGGCACAGGGCCTCCTTGGTGACAGCTCTCATTATTGAGTCAATATGCCTCAACTGCATCTGTGAGAGCAGCCATGATTCCATCACAAGGTCAAAGTGAAATCAGGTTAAAATTGCGTAGCTCGTCTTTTCACTGCATGTGTGGAGAATGGAAATGACAATCCTGGTAGCCAGGATTCTCAAATCCTTATTTCATCCTAAAACATCTCTTCCTCCCTATATCCCCTAAAGATTCAAGACATCAAGATATGCTAAGAGGCTTCCCTGGTGGCGCAGTGGTTGAGAGTCCGCCTGCCGATGCAGGGGACACGGGTTCGTGCCCCGGGTCCGGCAGGATCCCACATGCCGCGCAGCGGCTGGGCCCGTGAGCCATGGCCACTGAGCCTCCGCGTCCGGAGCCTGTGCTCCGCAACGGGAGGGGCCACAACGGTGAGAGGCTCGCTTACCGCAAATAAATAAATAAATAAATAAAAGATATGCTAAGGATGTTATAAGTGAGGGAAATCTCTTCATGACTAGTGTAGGTCTGTGAGTGTGTTTGGGGAGACGAAGGGCACGATATTAAAGAATATTGGTAGCTCTCTTCTAAGAATCTTCTTTTCCTTACCTCTCCTTTTAAGCATAAGCATATTTAGTCTCTCTCTGCTAGGAGACCTTTAATGGTCTGCATAACTCTAGTATCTTTTTTTTCCCCTGCTTTCTCCATTAAAAGTCTTCCAATTTCAAATCGCTACAGCACGACAGGCTTAGATAATATAGTGTCATCCATTCCTCATACACTGTGTCCAGGGGACTCACCTTACAGTAAGTGTCACTTCAATTGCAGTGAGCTGGCCACAGGCCATGACCTATGGGGGCCCTTGTGGCCATTTATTGTAAACTATAGCTTGTGGGTGATGCTAATGAAGTTCTTCAAGAAGCCACATTTTCATGACTTCATATTTTGCTGTGTCTCCTTTAAAATTGCTAATAAAAGACAGACGCGTTCTTTATTATGAATTTCTTCCTCCATTTTCTTCATCCCTTTCTGTTCAGGGGAAACCATTTCCATTCCTCCCACTACAACATATCCCTTCACGTCCACCAACACCCAAACACCTCCCCCCAACAAACTGCAAAAAACCTAATGTGGTAACTGCCTCCAAATTTGGAGCTTTATATGCAACTGTTTATGACATTCACAAAACTGGAAAAGAACTGCAATAGCACTGTGCTTCTGGAAAGATGAAGCCAATTTCAGAATCCAATTTTCAAAAGGAAATGCCATGTTTGTTTCATGTCAGCCTCTGCTTCAGATCAGAATGAAAAAAAAAAAAAGAAAAGAAAAGAAAACAGGAAAAAAAGCCAAACAAAGCAAAAACCGTTGGTCTGGCTGGTTATTTCCCAGCAAAGCAGAGGGCAGATGGAAAGGCATTCAGTTAGCGCCGTCTCGTCTAACCTCTAGCTGCTTTGGAAGCAGCTGAGCAAAGCTTAACCCCTGCTGAATGAGAATTCACACACACACACACACACACACACACACACACACACTTCCAAATGTTTATTTAAATAATATTATTTTGAAAATATAGGCTGGGCTGTCTCATGGACAGGTGGTCTGGCTGCTCTAGCAGTACTGATACACCAGGCCGGCGGCCCAGTTTGTCGAGCCATGCCTCCCGACCGCCCTGTAGCGACAACACGGTACACAGCCATGACTGTACATGTAACCCAACACGGTCTCTCATTAAGATGGAAGGATTTCTAGAAGTGAGCCTGTGGCATTTTGTAGATTTAGAATTAACCTGTGGAGTGTGAATATATACAAAAGAGAGAAAATCACCTCTGCTATTGCAACTGTTTGCATTTACATATGTACATTATAGTTTCCAGCTGCCTACATACGTGTGGTATTAATGATTAATAAAAACCCATAGTCACATATACATGTAAATATACAACAAACACAGACAGGGATCTAGATGCACTGCCAGTGTCATATATGAAATATGTCAAATGACTCATAGAGATTCTGATTTTTAAAAAGTGTGTAGGAAAAAAATGTAATTGATTTTTAAATGGCTTTCTTTCCCCTGTACTCAGCTTTCTTACCAAAGACCATTTTTCTCATGGCTCTCTGGTGAAAACAATTTGAGTATTGCTTCTGCTGGTCTTCACCAGATGCAAAAAGAACACATGTGCCAAACAGTCACATGTATGTGTGCTCACCTCTGCTGGCTGCCTGTGCTGCTGGCTGCCTGTGTGGAAGTTCCACTAATCCCCCTGCCAACTGCTGTATATGCAGACAGTGTACACCGGGATCCTCAGGCGTGTGGGGAGAATAAGGCTCGGTTAGCCTGGTGATCGTGATCGTGCGGGCGCATCTCATCATCCCTGTACACGATGTATCCCGTGATTGTCGTCTGCGACACGACTGGGTACTGGCTGTATCCGATCTATTTCTAAACTATATTGTCACTGGTCAAAAATGGCTTTGTTCTCCCATTCCCTCCATTTTCCAACTGAAAAAGGAAAGGAACCGGTAAGCCTGAGCTCATTTGTTCTGGCAATTATTGCAAAGTTCCTACTGTGAGGGAGGCCTTGCCCATTGGTGCGGAATGACACGTAGCCATCCAGGGTGCAGACAAAGGGAGACCCTGCTTTTCTCCAAGTGTATTCAGCCATGTATAGACATACTGGCCGAGATGCCTGCCCATTCACATCTTAATGGGAAAAAGAGAGAGAGAGAGAAGAACCCGATTTTTAAAAAAAGGAGAATGAAAGATTATCAAGTGACACCAGACAACAAAACGCGAACTTGGTTAAGAGGGAAGAAAGGAAACTATTTTGACCACAAGACAGTAAATCACTGATATAATGTAGATACATATGTTTTACTGCTATCCAGCTAAATTACGCTTTTATTACAGATAAAGGTTACTATAATAATACTAAAATATGAAACTGAAGAAAGTTATGCCTGGAGGTTGGACTCTTCTATATTCTACTTCCTCTCTCTCTCTCTCTTCCCTTCACTAAGGGACACGTGCACATTAATTCGACCAAGTGAAACTCTTAAGATGAAACACCACCAAGATGCATTCAAAGAGTAATTTTTCTGAAACAAGTATGTAACTTTACGAAAAAACCAAAGTACCAGTTAAAACGGTGAAAAAATATATTACATTATGATGAAAAAGAGGTCATTTAAGAAAAGGCTGAAATAGCACTTCAGTTTGAAATGGCATATGGAGGCTTTTATAACACTGAAAAAAAAAGTGACGTTTTCTTAATATTTGTCCTTATTCTCTACTCATGAATAGAAGGAAAATGTTTGAAGATACGGTCACTTAAAATTCTAGGCCATGGCACATGTTCCTCTCTGGGGCCAAAAGCCCTCATCTTTTCCCTTTTCAACTATATCGAATGATAACTGTTCTACCGTCCAACACTCCTGTCTACTAGGAAAAGTTGACAAGCAATAATGTCAGAGTTACGTCTATGACATACCAGAAATCATTTCTCCAGCAAGTCACACATCTCAAAGAATAAGTAATGAAATGAACAGAAGAAAATTAAGCTAATTTTAAAATCTGTTATTAGTTGCTTCTCTTTACTCATAATGGAAGACAGGGGTAAAAATTACAGATCCAATAACAATAGGCACTTTTTCCATTACGAAGGATGGCTAATTCAATGGATGAATCATTAGAGAATGATCCCTCTGGCCTTATGGAACTCCAGACAAAGAAACCCAAAGGAAAAGTTTAAGACATAAAATATACCATAAAATTGTTGGGAAAAGTGAACTACAATCCGCAATGAAATGACCTCTCATGGCAATTAAGAGCCGATTGTTAGAGCATTAACAGCCTCAGGCAAACTCAACAAGCCCATTCCCGGCTGCCGGTAATGACAGATTTCCTAGGGAGTATTATTTAATTAACAATAATTTGAAAGAGCAGCTCAGCTGAGATACTGCATTTACTTACTGGAAACACTAAGCAATGGTAAATGGAAAAGACGTGCAATTTGTTAGCCTTCCAATTATCTTCTGTTTCTGAAATACATAAGTAGCTAATAGGTATTCGCCACCAGATATTTTCAGCTGTCTGTGAGGCCAACATGTCCAAAGAACTTTAGCTCTTACTGTTCAAGGCTGCTAACAGTCTTTTGCCGTTTGATTCTGTTAAGAAATCCCCCAGGGCCTCAAATATTCAGGGATAGCATTCTTTGTCCTTCCCCCATCTAGACAAGGGCAACTAACTGCCAGCCCCCCTTTCTTGTATACGCCAGGCTCCCTCCCACCCCCATACATCATTTGCCGCTAATCACCTAACATAAGTGACGCCTTTTGTTCTCACTCCCTTCCCAAGTAGCTTTGGGTTGCATCAGCAATTTGGTAGCTGGCTGGTCTTATCTCCCCCCAGAGATGGACTCGACCCCGTGGCACTGGCAGAGGGGGATGAAAAGCCCTAGCCATGTGTAGCCTTCTCCCCTCAAAGTTACTGGACTAAATTCCCTACATCCAATGGCCTCCTTTAGAGCGGATTGTAATTTAATGACCAATTTCAAACTGGCAAAGGGAGGACCACTTTAAGTTGTTCTGACATACAATGGGAGCTGGCAGCATGAAGTGAACTCCACAACTAAAGTGACAAGCTCAGGAAAATGCAAAAATAGTGCACTCCGTGGAAGAAGGAGAAAAGTAAGTTATAAAACTTTTCATGTGAGCTGTTATTTCTATGACATATCGTCACAAAATTTGGTTTAAAATTGGTCCGTGGCATAGAAAGATTGTCTTGGGAAATGAATGTGTCGATTTAGCTCCTGTGGGCGCCAAACAAAGCTAGCTAAGACAGTAATTCTAAATTATTATTGGGTGGCTGTTACTTGTAGTCACTTGTGTCCACTAAAATTCCTGCCAACAGAAAATCTTTATCTTGACTTGATTTCTGATAAGCTTAGAAATGAACACTACGTGTGGAACATTGTTACTAAGCAAAACAAATTTCTGTTCATGACTTCTGAAAAGACAAATCTGAAATCCCAGCCAGTTAGCTCATGCTTATGTTTGGGAGCAGGTTAGGATGGGGTGTATACAGAGCACAGGCATCCACAGTGGATTAAGGTTGATTGCAGGAGCTAAAGATTTTTCTCTTTGAGTCTTTTGAATCCAAAGTAGCTTCTGCTCAAATAATATCAAAGGCATCTGATTATACACATCTCCCAGCAGGATTTTATCGTAGGGCATGCTTTACTGTGTACAGTATAATCAGATTGATATAATATGGCATCAGCCAGTGAATGTCTTGTTTTGAAACAACTTGTGGAAATAGATTTTTATCTCTTTCTTTAATCCTAATTTGATGCTATTAACCAATTCCATTATTTAAATCGACTATTAAGACTGGAATCAGTTTGATTTATCAGAATGAGTTTCCCATTAATAAGGCTTTCTTGTTACTCTCTATCTTTAGCTTTCATTTACTTTTAGTACTTTGAAGAAAAACATTTGCAAAATCTGTTTCCTTAACATGGATTAAAGCATATGCATTGTTTCCCGTTAAACTATCCTTAGCCTTAAAGTGTAAGAACAAAAACTTTTAGAGTTTATATGGGTTTCTTTCAACGATTCTCTACTGTATAGGAAAGATGAAAGGGATTATAGGAGAAAAATAATAAATTAAATTTTGCAAAGATACATAAGAGCATTTTCCATTCCAAAGAAACCCAATTCCTTTACTGACATAGAAAAAGAATACACAGGAATTTTAACGGCTAATGCAGTTTCCACTGGTAACATTTGAACATCTTTGTGGCACTCCTATATGGTATTTAAATATCAGAAAGGGGGGAAAGTGTCAGCATAAAAGCAAGGGAGGCACACAATTTTTCCAGACAGAAGAGCTAACAATCCTGTCTTGCCACAAATGTTACCTGAGATCAATGAGCAGGTCATTTTTAAAAATTCTTTTCTTTACTGATATTTTACAGCATGTAAAAGGAGAAATAGCTAGAATCAAGCATCATCATCAATTGATTGCTCTCTAGAGAAGGACCACAAATTCTTTTCACTGTATGCTTATAAATTCAACATTTCTCCTACACAAAAATGAGTGAAATGTTCTTACTATGATGTAAAGTCAGCATTTGAAAATATCATTGACTTAAAGGACTCGTAAAAGACTTTATGGCCCTTCGATTCCATCCCCAACTTTCCGCAGACCTAAACTTTAGCCAGTGGGAAACTTCTCCCCTGCAGTCTCCTGCCCCTATCTGCTCCCCACTGCCTCCCCTCCAAAAAAGGGCAGATTTCTTAATCACCACAAACACTGTCCCAGTTTAAACTTCACTGTCAGAAAATCTGTCTTTGTTTAAATCTCTTCTGCTACTCAGGCCATGCTCCCTGCTCCTGATTCCTAGGAGATGCCTATCTTCAGTGAAGATGAATTTTTAAAATTTGGATGTTGTTATCGAGCTGAACTGTGGCTTTTTCTCCTCCAGCCTTAAAGATTTCTTTCCTCGGATACTGTAGGTTTCATCCTTAGGGTCTTGATGACTCCTCTGTACCTGCTCCAAGCTCCCATCTCACTCCGCAATCCTCTTTGGGTTGTAGCTCTCGGAAACTGACAAAGCTCTGGGGAAGATCCCAGTCCCACCTGGTGGTTCCTGGGGATCCTACTCTGTTAATATTGCCATACAAGTGCCAAGATTCTTTTTGAAATGAGAATGTTATATTGCTGAATCGTTGTTCACTTTTTATTTAATTCTATTCCACGTTTTATTATATTCCTGTTTGGTGCCGACACTGTGCTAATTCTGAAGATACAGAGGTGACAGTCACTACCCTCAGAGAATTCACAGGCTAGGGGGGAAAGCAGACCATGGGGGCTGTGCTGGCAGAATGGACAGAGTGGCAGGAGGGCACAAAAGGCAGGCGTGGTAATTAATAAATGCTCCCTGGAAGAGAGATTGCTAAGCAAAGAAGGGCCTGGGAAAGGCATTCATGTCTGAGCAAAAGCATGACAGTGTTCAAACATACAGTCTGTAGTTTATTTTGATGGACAAAAAAGTGAGGGGAGCAGGGATAGGAGATGAGCCTAGAATGGTAGCAGGAATCAGATCATGTAGGTCCTTAAGTGCCTGTCAAGGAGTTCAGTTAAGAAATGAGGACCTATTAGAGACCTTTTAGCAGATGAGTGGCCTGATAAGATCCCTCTGGCTGATAAGAGAACAAATTAGAACAGGGACACCAGTTTTGAGGCTGCCACAGTGGTGAAGATATGAAATTTAAAACACCAGAACTATGGCAAGTACAGCAGGAATGGAGAGGAAAGATGGATTTGAGAAAGACTTAGAAGGTAGAATCGGTAGAATTTGACAGGTCTAAGTAACCAGGTATGGGGGGTTGGGGACAGAAGGAATCTGACTTCTGAGTTTCTACTTGGATAGCTAGAAGTGCCATTCGTTCTCCAGGTTAGAAAAAAACAGAGCAAGAGACTCAACAAAGAAAAAAGTTAGGAGTCAAACTGGGAAGAAATATCTACAATGACCCACCAATCTTATGTTTGTTCAGTGAGTTCTCATTTCCAGATGTTACTAGATTTTATTGTATTCATCATTGCTCTGTTTACGTTCTAACACCTCTCCAAAAGAGCCACATGTCAAAAGCCAAGCTACATCCTTTATCACCATGATTTTCATTTGCTCGCTTCGGTAAAATCTCAGTGCTCAGTGACCATGACTTTAGATATCCTTAAAATTATGAATGAATATTAAACGCTTGATACAGAACTTACTCCTATATAATAGCACTTGTCAATGCACTAAAGTTCAGAATGATCCACTGATAACAATTCTCCAGACCCTCAGTACTGAACAGTAAGAACCATACCTTTTCATCTGTTATGCCTGAGTAAGACATAATCAAACGTTCTGTATGTACAGCTCACATAGAGCTCCCTCCTTTAGATGCACCCATCTCTGTACAACGTATTCCATTCCTAAATGGAAATTAGGTCATTTGGACAGAACATGTTCTATATATGTTTTTTAAACCAAAGAATAATTATCCCCCCCACCACCAATCCCCTTCTAAATACAAAAACTTGCCTTTGCTATTCTGAGATTACAAAAGTTCTTCCATTCTGAACTCAATGGCCCTGAATGGCCTGATTGACAATCCAGGTGTGGCAGACTGCATTTCCTAAAAATGGCCACAAAAATAGCTCCCATCCCACAGGCTCTTCTGGAGCTCTGCCGCTCCCCCATTAAGAGGTGGAGTCTAATTCCCTTCCCTTTGTGTGTGTGGACTTGCTAGTGGCTCGTAACCAACAGAATGCGGCAGAAGTGAAGTGAGAGGATTTCCAGGCTGGGTCACGAAAGGGGAAGTGGCTCCTGCTTTAAGAATGGGAGCAGTAGCACCCAGTGGGAGCCCTGGCCTGAGAAATGCCACGCAGACCCACCCAGCCGACACACATCCAAATTCCTGACCCACGGAAACCACAAAAGCTAATAAAATGCTGTTTTAAGCTACCCGTTTTGAGGTGATTTGTTCCATAGCAATAGCTAGCCAGAAATCAGGAATTAGTCCCAAAATAATCCAGTACCACGTCAAATGATTGAAGATCAGAGGATCGGATCCCCCTTTCCTCACTGCATGAGACATTTGTGCCTCTTGATCCAGGTCTGAGACTAACTAATGACCTTGATGCCAAAACTAGACTGGATTCTGACGAGCCTGAAAGGACTGAGATGATCCTGGATTCAAAACAATTCTCCCTCCTGAGAATGCTGGTCAATTCTGGATGACCCGACTTTGCTTGGAAGGACCTAGTTTTAGACCAGTTTGTCTTGGGCCATTTGGGAATCTCTTTTTTTATACATCACTTGTTAACACGGTAGAACTCCATAAAGAAGAATACAAACTTGGGTATATATTCAACAATCCTAACAGAGGCTAATGGGACTAGACTTTCGGGAGGTAGGGGGACTCTGTTCAGAGTCCAAATGAAGACCACCTCACATACTTGCTTGAAAGGTGATTCCAGTTACTGAGCTACAGAACACTACTGAAGAGCAATCAGAGAATAAAAACAGCCCAGAAAAATGAGGACATTTAACCAACCTCTGCCCCATGATTGTATTACTATTATATAATTAGAGACAGGTTGCTGCTGCAACCTACAGATCAAATAACCACTCTCATCATATGTGTATGCCCAGCTGGTCATGGTCTGTTGGGGAGATCCAAGATACAAGTGATATCAAGGTGGAGAAGGGAATATTGAATCTCAGGCTTAGGGACAATGCTTTCTACAACTACCTTCTCAAAAGTTCATTGAGATCTATAGATAGTGGACAACATCAGCCTAGGATCAGCTAATTCTAACATAACCTGACTTACTGTATTAGTTCATTTGAGGTATTTCTAGAGTAGATTTCTTCCTTTCTGATAAAACTGTGAAGTGGCTAAATTTTGTTTCTCCAATTGAAGGGTGTGTGGCAACATGTGTTAAGAAGTTGATAATAAATGGTGTTTTTCAGGACAGCTTTTAAACCAATTCTTGATCTTCTTTCAAAGGCAGAGTTCCATAGTGTCCCTTTGCATGGGATATCATAATTTTTTAAATCATGTTGTTGGAAATCAAGATTAGTCTAGTTTTTGCTATAATAAAAATACTATAATAAACATAAATACATTTAAATTCAAATAAAATATATATCATAATTCTTTCCTCAGGATCAACTGCATATTCATTTTAAAGACACGACACATTGCAAAATTGCTTTCAAGAAAACTGTTGTCAGCCTACAATCCTGTCTGAAGTATACGAGAATGTGCAGTTCCCCACATTCTCAGAAACATTGCCAGCTTATTTTTTAATGTTTTTCAACTTAATCGGTTGAAAATGGCTTGTATTCTTCAGCTAATTGTGAAAGTAAAATGTTTATCATATATTACAGGTCATGTTATTTCCTCTTTTATGAATTTCTCTTATTGTCATTTGATAATATTCTATTGGAATAACTCATTTTTAACACCGAACATAAAGATTCCTTAATATGCTAAGGATAATAAGCCTTTGTTTTCTCACTCATTCTGCCTAATATTTATACATAAAAATATAACAATTTCTAATAATTATTTAGTTCAATCTATCAACATTTTCCTTCACTACCTTTGATAATACTTTGGGAAGGTACTGTAAAAATAATATTCACCTACATCTTCTCTTAGTATCTTTTGTTTTGTTTTTCTGTGTGTTCTACTAACTTTCAAAGTTTATTTTTTCCCATTTGACTCTTCAATGAATGAAGAGCGGATGGGGAACGGTGAAGGAACAGGTGGAGGTTGACCCTGAAAAGAATTAGAGAAAAAGACCGCATATCAGCCCCTTCCCCCCTCCCCTGAAATTAAGGAAGTAAAAAGCTAAACTACCAGAGATAACTTCATGGTCCTATCCCTTTAAGTAAACAACTAAAAAATATTACATAATTTTAGGCCACTGTAATTTTTCAAATCCCAATTCCCTCATAATGTTTCCAATCATCTCTACAAAGGATTCTTTACATTACAACAAGTGATGCCAAGGTCTACAGCACTTCTGACATGTAAAGGTTTATTACATTTGGTGTCCAAAAACAAAAATATCATTTGTAAAATCTCACTGTTTCCTTGACTTCTGTTGCCTTTATACTAATTACACACCACTTAATACACTGCTGGTAAGAAGAGATATTAAAATCAGCTTGGAAAAATATTAATTAACTCAAAATAAAAGCCTCAAGACCTAGAAAGAATAATATCAAGCTGTTAAATACTTTTTATAGCTTAAAAATACGTTGGCACTCAGTTAAAGTTTATTAAGCACCTAGTATGTGCCAAACACTACACTGGGTATCAAGGATACATGGATAAAAGACACTATCTGGGCCTTCAAGGAGCTGACAGTATGGGGAAGAGAGAGACAAGTAAATAATTACAATACTGAATAATGAAAAGCCAAGACAGGAAATGCACAGGGTGCTTTGAGAAAAAGATAGACAAAAAGGGAAACATATAGGAAGTAAAATAAATAGATAAATAAAAACAGAACTTAATCTATAGTAATAGGTATGATAATCTGCGATACTCCTTTAAAGAAGGTTATCATCCTCATATTTGAGACTCAGAAAGGTTAAGGAGACACCCGTGTGCCACATATCGAATGGCAGAGCTGGAAAGAGTCTTACCAAGGTGTCCTGATTCCAATTATGCACCATTCCTTCAAAGAGAGATTTTGTTTTTGAAAGCATGTACTAGAAGACAAGTTTCTCTTTTCCTTTAACAGAATAAATAATAAATATCAATGAGACTTTTGCTTCGTTTTGTTTTGTTTTCCAGGGGTTTCTCTTTTCCTTTAACAGATTATCCAGTTGTCATCTTTGTGTTCATCCTTTACACATTAGAAGAATGAAAGATAAAATACCCACGACTCCAATGTGAGAGTCAGTATTGTGTAAAAGGAATAACATGTGGGGACTGACAGGTCAAAAAAGTCCCCAGCTAAGTTGAAGTTCAAGTCGGCCACAGGAAGCCACTTACAGCAGGCCCAGCCCCCAGCACCCCCCACCCCCGCCACATGGGCGAGCCTGGATTCAGCATTCGGGCTCGGGGAGTGGCAAGAATTGCTCCAAGGGAGAGAAAGGAGTTCACATTCTTTATGCCCAAAGCTGCTTTGAAGTTTTGGACTAAAAAGAGAAGGAAAGTGCTCGCCTCTTTAAATAATCAGGCATAGAAGAATGAATTTTTTATCCCTAAGTCTAAAATCAAATTTATTACCTTGCCTCTAACTAGTGCCTCCTCTCAACTTCCTGCTGTCACCTAAGCATGGAAGTTTCCTTGTCGTTGTTTTCCTGCGCCCAACTTCTTTCATATCTAGTCAGTTTGCAAGTGTTGGAGACTCTGCCTCAGGAGTTCAGATGTCTCACCGACCTGCTCCGCCCCCCTCCCTGGTTGAAGGTCTCCTTACCAGCTTCCCTGGACTCTCAACTGAGTCCCTCACCCCTCTCCACTCCCCTCCAGCAACACAGCTAAACCGAGATTTAAACAAGTACACTGACAGGCTTAAAACCCTTTAATTGCTCACTATGGACAATTAAATATATTCCAAACACTCCAGCCCAGCAATATTCAAAGCTCCCAGCTACTGGGTTTTGCCTGTATTTCCTGTCTTACCTCTCATTACCCTCCTGAATCGACCTCATTCTCCAAGCAAATTAAATTATTTTTCTCCCCCAGACAGGCCCTTTCCATCCTGCATCCACCTCTCTGCACTTGCATTTTCTTTCACTTGGACGCCCTCCTTGCTATCCTGCAAGGCCTAGTTCGCATGCTACCTAAACACTTTCCTCCCTGATAGAAATCAGTTCTCCTTCTTCCCACCTGGTGTAGCAGTTTGTTTTTATGGGTCTTAGGGCCCTTATCACAAACAGATCCATGTTATAGTTAAGTCAGGTACAAAGCACGTGCTGCAGAGTCACTCCTGAGGAAGAATTCCAGTTCACCCCATGACTCGCTATGTGGCATTTGTCAATGGCTGTGGTGCAAATATTCATACCATGGCTGATTTCAAGGAGTTGGCCAGAGATGCGCAAACCGGCTTTAGTGATAGCCGGAAGAAGCTGACCCCAGCACGCCAGTATTCATTTGTTTCTTTGTAAAATGGGAAAAGAATACCTTTCCATGGAATTCTTGTAAAGATTAAATGACAAAGAAAATGTATGTTACGTAACACAGCCTGGCATGGAGTAAACGCGCCACGCCAGCTCTCCTGCTGCGAGTGCTCCCGTCACTCCCGCGGCTGCTGCAGCACCATCGTCACCACTGCTAGTAACGCTGTTATGCCTGAGCCTACTCCTACTACTATCTCCACTGCTCGGATTAATGGTGGCATCTGCCCCACTAAACTGCAAACTCCTTGAAGGAGGGAAGCACCTACTCGCTACTTTTCAAGCGCAGGGCTTTACCAAACACCGTGCTAAGAGCTTCATATATATTTTCTCCCTTAATTCTGACCATCACCCCATGAGAGTCTATAATTATCTCCAGTTTCTAGATGGTGAAATGAGATTGAAAGAGCTTAAGTCACTTGCTCAAGAGTGCACAGATAAGAAGTGGTAGGGCTAAAATTGAAACTAAGTTTTGTTTGACTTCACGAACCATTCTTTGAGTAAACATATTTGATGCTCAAGTATTTATCAAATTAATAAATTGTCTTAATTTTAGACAGCAACCTTAACTTTATCCCCCAAACTCTTCCTCCTATGGATTAATCTTTATAGTCCAGGGAAGACCACAGAATTGTCCTACCTGCCTAAAGTTCTGTACAAAGTCAAAGCTATAAGAGAAAACACTGAGTAGTGATTATTTGTAACTTCTTTTCTTTTTAACTTTTTATTTTGTATTGGAGTATAGTTGAGTAACAATGCTGTGATAGTTTCAGGTGTACATGTAACTTCTTATCAAAGAAGAATTTTAGCCAAAGAATTACATTTAAAACACATGCTTTTTTGTAATAAACAAGCACAAATTCAATATAATTATAAATGTCGTGTAAGACTAGAAATTAATAAGCATGTGAGACAACTCTGAAAAATCAAAATTGATCATTCTTGTCTATGTGTAGTCAAAGAAAGTGCCCATGGACTGAAATGTAGTTTCATTAGCTTGATTAAAAGTGAAAACTGGAGGAAGGGTAAAGTAGGTCAAAAACCTCCTGACTCCTTTAGGATTAAAACATTTACTAGATACTAAGTATGTGTGAAAGGATCAGTTAAGAATCTATTTGCCATTCTTGGAGGATATGGAAAGAAAGACAGGACACCCTCAATTGGAAAAATTGATTATAAAGAGAATGAAAAACAAAGAATTGGGCATGAACTCTAGCAAAAGGATTTCTAAAGTGGAAATTCCTTTATTCGTGACCCAAGCTAGGGAATTTATAGCTAGAGGGTCAGTGTATATACAGGATACACAAAGCAGGTTTTATCATGGAACTGATCAGGTTTTTCAAAGCCAGCTCCAGCTCTTAATTACATAATTCAAGCTTTCTATCATTTTTTGTTTTATTCCTCTCACCCACATGTGGAGACACACACACACTCACACACCCCTAGCCTTATGTAAGACCATAAATTGTTCCTAAAATCTTCATTTGAGCTACTCTATACCTCCCCCTCAGCCACATCAACCCCACAGTTCCATTTTTGAATGTCTTAAAACAGCACTCCCTCTCTCCTAAACTAGTTTCGTGGTGGGAAGGAGAAGGAGAGCAAAAAGAACAAGTGGTGAGAAAGGGAGGATTTCAGAGACTGATCACAGTTTGAATGACCACCATAAGAGCTGAACCTTCAGGCTCAGGGTTTCCACAGTTTTTGAGGAACTTGGAGGAGCAGGAACTCATAGAATAATAAATAATCAAAACTAGAATAAGCAAGAGTGGTGACTACCTTTTCTAAGAACTCTTCATGGAAATTAAGTATTCTGTGCTTCTTCTGTTTGATTTTTTTTCAAAAAAAAATAGGTAATACCATAATTCTTCAATTCTAGACACACCGTCAATTTATTAACAGCTTCTTTGAGGGATGGGAGAGGAAATATGACCACATTAAATCTACATAATGATTTTTAAGATATATCCCATTTCAGAAAGGTTAACTTCAGAGTTTGGGGCAGTGTCATGAGGCAGGTAAGGTGTGGAGTAAGTGAATGTAAGTGAGAGCACAGCCCAAATCCAGGAAATCTGGTACCTGGACAACCTCTTCTGGTTCTGTTGAGAGTTGGTTACCTCCACAGATGGCTAGCTTTGGGTATACTAGTGAGTTGATGGCCACAAAAGAGGATTCGAGCTTCTACTCACTTAATGACTATCCATTTGAAAAGTGAGACGAACATCTGTAGTAAATGAAAAAGACTTCAGGTCAGGGAACTATCTCATCTCCCAGCATACAAAACCATACCATACACCATTTCCAAAACAGAGCCCCACTGGCAAGCTTTCGTCAGTAGCACAGACATACACATACAGATCCAGGAACGTTGAAAGTTTGTTTACAGAAGCACTGAAAATATTTTCTTCATGGGATTCCACAACGGGAATCTTGTTGTTTGTGAACTGTAGTCAAAAACACCATCAGCATATGAATTTTTCACTCCAATTCATACCTGGGACCACCTGTTCTCTGTGGATTCTATACTCCAATATGAAGGATTTGACTCTTAAGTAAAATGTGTTTATTCATATTTCTCAAGAGAGACCCTTGACTGGGAGGTGAGATAATGTTGTGACACCGAGCTGTGCTCTGACTGAATGCTGATGCACCTCGGGTACACAGTCATATCTCACTTTAATACCTAGGATCTTCCCAAAGTTTTGCCTTTCTTTTTAAGTACATTTCTGAAGCTCTTTTTATAAGGAAAAGTGATGGCATGAGAAGTTTAGCTGCCTAAAACCACAGCACCACAGCCTCCATTTACCTCTGTAAAGGTGTGAGTCTACAACAGAAAATTAAAACACCCCCCTGTTCACAGGGGGAGTCACTAGCAGAGGCGACTGACTTTCTCCTTCTGTAGAGATGTCATTTGAGCTTTACTGAGTAGTACTTCCATTGACCATGGAAAGCTCAGGAAAACTGGAATAATGAAGAAAGAAATCAGAGGGAGACCATAAAAGCCCAGTTCATTTCAAGGAGAAAGCAGTAACCATCCCTTCCCCCTACATTTTAAATATCACAACAAATCTAAGTAACGAAATAAACAATTCACTGAGAGCACATTGTATGTACAACTTTAATTTCTTCCTACTGTGTTCATTACCAAGCTGTTTACTTTCTTCAGGCAGGATGGGGGGAAAAAAAACTTTTAAAAGACTCATTTAACCCAGAAGTCAATTTCCACTAATGTAGTCTTCGTGTGGCATATGTGGTATTCCAAAGCAGACCTATATACACATGTATACATATATTAGCCTCTTCCTTAATAAGAACAACAGCAATTAGCCTACCTTCAAACACATCATCGCTATTCTTATCCCATAGGAAAAAAAAATGAATATGAGAGCCATTTTATTTACAATAATTGCAGAATGGTTAGTATTTCTGACAGAACTGATTTTCCCCTCACTTGTATAAACAGCTCTAATTGTGAAAAGAATAATGTAACTATTGGATAACCCAGATTTTACTTCCTGAAAAGTTAGGCAGGGGGTATTTTCCATGCATTCTGCCATGAGAAAGCAGGAATAAAGTGCTTTCCAATCAGCTGTAGCTATCAAGTTATTTAACACAAAAGAGAGTTTACAGGCACATCAGGCTTTGAAGTTTCAGGTGTATCAGGGGGAATGTGAAAGGGGCACATGGACCATCAGAGCTTTCACAGGATCACCAAGGACTCTGCAGGTCCTAGACATCCAAAAGCCACTTTTGTACGTATCCCGTGAAAGGGAAGAACCTGAGGGCTTTGCACTGGTGTACAGGAGGCCAAAGGGGGCAGGAAAGAGAGATGAAAGCTGAAGCAACTGAACGGCCTACAAAATATTCATCACAAAGATTCCATAGAACGCCCTCTTTTTTTCCTGAGCTCTTCAGATCACACTTATAGGTAAAGATAGGAGGTTTTAATTAGCAAGAATGCATGTCTAGTTTGTAAGAGATGGGGGAATATAAGGGACAGTCTTAAAATTCCTCAAAATTTCCTCAAATCTCATTCTTTCCAGAAAATTTACCCAGTGGAAACAGGAGAGGAAACATTTGCACGCCCTACACACACACACACACACACACACACACACACACACACACACACACACCTGCTCACTTAGAACCCAAAAACAAGATGCTAAAAGTAGACAGAGAAAATCATCAAAAATAATGCTTAGACAAAATGTCCACATACGAAACACAGATATTGAAGGAAATACATTGGAGTATATATTTTGAGTTCCATCTTTGATAAGTGTGACCCAAAAAGAGAATTTTCTCTGTTCTACAGAGTTTTCGAAGAGATAGTCCTTCGATGTTTCCTCATACAAAAAAAAAAAAAAAAAGTTTGGTTATTACAGAATTGGGCTGGGCCAGATTTACTACCCAATAGTACTTATCATTGATGCAGAGATCTGTAAAATAATATATATACATTAGGCCCTTTCAGAATTTTGGTCCAAAAAGTGCCCACAAGATGCTTCAGGCTCAGCGTCATCATTTTCACACATGACCCAGGTAACTGCTCCTTATGTGGCTGTTCAAATGTCCGTTGGCACCTTAAGTCATTTACAGAATACTTCCACCTGCATTACCCCAACAGGCCCTCACAGTCATCCTGTGAAGTAGGTGGAAGGACTACCATTCGCTGCTTAACAGATGAGGAACAAAAATTCACAGAAGTGAACAAGTCAGAGGTGATGAAGGCAGAACCAGGAGCCAAACTGTCTAGTGACCCTTAGTCTAGTGAACTTTGGGGAAATTACAGATAGGTCTGTGTCTCACAACATATGGAATATTCCCATTGTGGTTACCAATCCCAGTATTCATTCTGGCTATACCTATTTTTTTTTTTTTTTTTTTTAGGTAATGCCTTTTAGTCCATCTTCTAGGTCCCTAAAACAGCATAGCTAATTCTCACCAATCTTTTTCATTAATTGATCTCCGGGGTTAAGGTTCCTTTTTCCAGAATGTCTCCCCTTAGGGATCAGAGAAACATGAGCTGGGTTTCTGTCGATCGGTCTAAAGAGAAAGGGAACAGCTAATACTTGGTGGACCCCCCTTCTAGCAAACCATTGCTCTTTATTAACAAACACATCACCCCAAATAAGGCACAGGTGGCTTGCTTTTACTTGACAATCAATCTGCCTTTAGATCCCTAACTGATAAGAGGCACAGGCTCCCATTCTGTTAGAGAAATTCTATAGTCTCCCCCAGCTTTTTCCTCTTTATCAGCTCTCACTGAAGTGTTTTCTTAAACAGAAATGAAATGGCATACTGTATGAAATGATTATATCTTTTTAATTCTTTTGTTCATTTCAACAGTATTTGAGAGGAAGCTAAAACGAGTTCTGATGATGACAGGTGGAAGGTGGTAATTGAGTTAGCAGCAATGCATTCATTTTAAACCACTTGTAGAAATGGAGCATTGCTTAGTTGCATAGGTCTGAAATCCCCAAATAAACACATTTGTTATGAGAAGATGACAGCAGTTCTCCACATTAACAGTGAAAGTATTAAGCCCACAGAAGACATTCTAGTTGTTTTGACAGAGTGGCTTGAGTGCTATGCCACCTCATTAAATCCAGCCAAAGTAAAGGAAGAAAAGGTTGATGAGGTCATAGCCCAGGAGTGAGGTCACCAGCTAATCTGACCTCATAGCAACAAAAGAAGTTTGATGACAAGGTGTCCCCAGGGTAGAAGTCAGCATCCCTTTGCCTAAATGAGTCTTTCAGCTCAGGAAAAAAAAATTGTTGGCTAGACTCTCTTAGCGTGCCCAGGGTAGCATGTGACTAACAGCACTTTAAAGTCTATTGTGAATGATATAATGATTAACTGACCTTTCAAATCCTAGAAAGGTTACATTAGCAGCCACTATCAGTGCTTCAGAGCTGAAGCAGTAGAGTGTGAAACTCGAATTCCACCATGAGCTCAGAGAATGATTAAAGTCAGAAGTGATCCATGGCTGCGTATAAATGAAGTCCAAGAGTCCTAGTAGTATCAATAACATGGGGTAGACAAAATATATTTGTGGGTGGCAAAAGAGATAGATTTTGCTTTTAGTTTTCTAATGAAAGCAGTTGGGCTCATGAAAATATTAGTTATTAGCTGTAAATTTTGGAAATGAATACTATTTTTAAGAATGTGGGAGACTGCCTTATAAATATTTCAAAGAGCGCACTATTAATTCAAGCCAATCAATAATACAGCATACCCCTCTAGTTACCAGTGAGAAGAAATTTATTCACTAGTTTTATTTCTTTCTGAAATCCATATTTAAAGGTTTGGGATTGACTATGCCAACATAAGTTGTCTTCTTTTATCAAAATATTATTTATTACTCAAACATAAGTTGTCTTCTTTTTATCAAAATATTATTTATTACTCAAACACTTCTAAAGCAGTGTTATGACTAATTTGTTGAGTAGAAAGAACGAATATTTACTGACATTTCTTGAAAACTTGCTATAAGCCCACAGGAAAGAATTTGACATCATCACACTGTGTTTTCCTTAACTTGACAGGAAGTCAACTTCAAGTAGACTGACTTGAATCAGGACCTCATTTGGGAAGTATAAGTGTTCAATAAACTGCATTATTTTTCTATTTGGAAAATACTCAAGTTCAGTGGCTTTATCATCCTGAACTTTACTTTCTGAAAACCTGGCAATCCCATGTGGACTTCTGGTAGAATGAGCAATGCAAAGAGCTGGCTTGGACTTGGCATGTCCTTGTACTTCTGGGGATTGATGGACCTTACAACCACTGTTCTCTCGGGCACACCAACACCGCCAGGCAAATTAGAAGCGTTCCTGTCAGACAAGCCACAGTCACACTCTCGGACAAAGAGGAGCTGGGTTTGGAACCAATTTTTTGTTCTGGAAGAATACACTGGAACTGACCCTTTGTATGTCGGCAAGGTAAGAACTGCCAAAGAGAAAGATAAATTATCAGAATATTGAATATTGACATTGAATAAGAATATGAATTGACTATGAAAGCTCAAATAGTCTAAGGCCTGAGAACAATTTTAACTACAGGTATGTTACTTGACAGCTAGTTGAAATCTAATTTTTGCTGTGTCAGATACCGATCAGAAAGGAAAGATTCCTCTCCTTGTTCTTGCCTCTGTTCTGAGTGGGAAATACTAGGAATTGGATTTTTGCAGGAAAAGCCTTGGACCCTGTAAGAACCATTCAAGTCCCCCCAGAGGCAGCAGCAGCCTCAGGAATAACAGGATGGGGAAGAAATAAACTGCGAAATGCAAAGGGAGGAGTAGAGGGTTTTTTGCCTTTTTTTTTTTTTCCAAAGCATTTCCACAGGTATTGCCTGAGGCCTAAATTTAATGGAAATAAAAAGAATAAAACATTCTTCATTTCAGAAGATCCTAGCTTGTGCTTCAGGACAGTTGGAGACAATCAATGAATATATTTATAAACTTTATACTCGAATTCCCTTGATTTATCTATCATCATTTCATTTTTAATCCGGGCTTTCTCCTGTGTTTACTTATTTTGGATGTTAATCAGAGACCATTTTGCAAAAGCAACCAAATGAGAGAAAGTGGGAAACAAGGAACTAATTAGAAAATAAATAATTCATTCAAATAACAAACACTTGTTTAGCACAGAGGCTAAGAGTGTGGGTTTCAGAGTCAAATATATGTGGGTTCAAAACCCAGCTCTGCCAATTGCTTCCAGAGTGACTTCGGAGAACCACGTAATAAGAGAACCACGACTTCTCAAGAGCTGTCTACATAAGCTCTTTCCTCAACTCCCACCGACTTCTCAACCCAGTTATCTGACTTCTGCCCTCACTCTGCACTAAAGTTGTCTTTTCAATGCTCCTAAGGACCTCCCCACCACCAGACCCGATGGTTTCATTTTATGGAACCACCCAACAGCGGCCTTGGACACTGCTGCCCAGTCCCTCCTTCTTGACTCACACTCTTCTCTCAGCTTCATGACCTTCACAATCCCATTTTTCCTCCTTCCTTCTCAGCCTCTTTGCTGGTCCTCTCCCTCTGCCTGACCCCAACCATTGGTGGTCCTGTAAGCTTTGCCCTGGCTCTCTTACCTATCCACACTCATTCCCTGGGTGGATTCGTCATCCGTTTGGTTTTAACCCCCACCCCCAAACCAATGAATTCAAAACCTCCACCTCTGGCTCAGACCACTCGTCTGAGGTCCAGACTTACAAACCCTACCGCTCCACATTCATGACTCAAAGGCGTCCCACGTGTAGCATATCCAGTAAAGAATTCTCTAAGTCCACCCTGTTAGACTCTCTCACCAGCATTATTTTTTTCACAGCTCTAATCACAACCTACAATATCTAATTTATTTGTTTGTTTATATGTGTATCGTCTGAAGCCCTAGACTAGACTATAAGCTCAGTGAGGACAAGGACACTGCTCCCATTTTATCCACAAGGCCTAACACAGTACCTGTCACATAGGCAGTGTTCAAACAGATACTTAGGAAATGAGTACCTCGTGGTGTAGTAAGGACTAAGTAATAAGCGAACACATGTACAGTGCTTTAGCAGAGTACCAGGTCCAGAGTGAGATCTTAATCATCGTTACCCGGTAGGAGCTCTAGTCATCGTCACCGTCATCCTTGTGACAGCAGCAGCAGCAGCAATAGTACAGGGAGTTCCTTATGCGAATTAAGCAGCTCAGGAATGCATACTTAATGCATCTGCAAATCTCTTGGCCTCAAAACCTGTGAATTTTCTCCTTTCCTTCTCTTCTTCCTGCATGCACAACCAGTCACCACATTCTGTCAACATCTCCTTGCCAGGTTCTCTCAGATTCACCTCATCCTCTCCAGGCTCTGGGATTACTGTGGTCCCTCTGTTCTTCATGATTAGATTAACTAAGCAGGTGCTGCACGGAGAATCTTCCCATTCCTCCCCCTAGGACTCAGGACATTCACCTCCTTGAAGCACCCTTTCCATCATGTCACTCTTTTGATTAAGAAAGCACTGTAGCTCTCCAGGGCTTATCAGAGCTCTTAGCAGACAGTTGAAGGACTTCCAGAAAATGAGTCCTCCTCCCTTATCCAACCCTCCCCTAGGATTTCTCAAATCCTGTCCTGATCTCAGTCAAGCTGGGTCTCCTTACTGGCCCTGACACAACGTGCCACGTCAGTCCCTACCCCAGATGAGTGCCCATGCTACTGTCATGCCAAGGACACACAGCCAGCTCCTCTCTGTTCGATCACATTCAAATTTCTCAGGGGCCCAGCTTAAAAGCCTTTTCCATCAGGAATACATCTTCCACCTATTCGGAGTCCAAAGATCTCTAGCAACTTGATATATGTAAAACATTTCTTCCAACTAGACACACGTGGCTACCGCTAAAATAGGTTTAAGGAAATGTTTTTGTATTCAGTCATTGTTTCGTGTATTTGTACAGTTTAGAGCCCTCCTCCCTTCTCCCAAAGATAGAAACTGAGATGCCATCCCTGGCCTTCCCTACATTTCCCTAACACTGAGTACCCAGCACAGAACTGGACATACAAAAATGCAGAAAGACAAGAGTACCTGACAAGTTTCTGGGCTACCACAGTACCGTGTGTCAGTCATATTCTCATAAAGCAGATCATTTAATCATCATAACAATGTTACGAGGTAAGTATAATTCACTACTTTTTGATAATTAGAGTAGGGAACAAGGCTCAGAGAGATTACGTTCCTTGCGCAAAGTTACACAGAAGACAACGGGAGATCTGAAACCGAAGCCATGGGCTTTCTTTTACGCTGCCCTGCACGTGGCCATGACTTTAGACCTAGCCCTGAGAGATACACAGAAGCATCAATGGTGTCGGTGAGACCAGGAATGTAACCAAGCCTGTTTCCCGAAGGTGGGAGCACACAGCTGTGCAGTACCCTCTAGTACTCATGACTAGTGCTCACCCTTTCCTAATCACCCCAACCCAGGACACAGGATACCTCTGCATCTCCACAGTCATCCTGTCCAACCAACACTCCAGCAAACAATGCAAGTTTTTACCCTGAATTGGGTATGTCACCTCCACATGAAGAGATAATTATGTATTCACTTACCCAGGCACTTTTCGCCTTTACTTTCTTTTGAAAGAGAATCCATCCACCTTTCATTCCCTCTCTCCCAGGGGCATTTCAGCTTGTCACCTTGAGCTCTGGAAGATGTCTGTTTAGAGAGCTGGCCTGAGTATTTGCTTATTTCAGAAAGGAGTGTGGTAACAATTATCAGCTGTAATTGGTATGGCCTTATAAAATCCACACTGGGCTTTCCAGGGACAAGGCAGTGTCGAGTTAAAGCTAGATTATATTGACATATGCAAAGAGGGGGATGCAGAGAGCTTGTGCTTGTGCATGAATCTGTGGTCCCAAGTCATGCTGAGGTTAACAACTACACGGAAGCTGTCTAACCACAAATTGCAAGCACTTGCTGCATTCCTGGAACTATACGAGGCACCATGAAAGACAGCAAAAGGAGTGAAAGTCACCCTTGTGTTTAACATTTTTTCATGATCTTCATGTACTTCCCATCATTCACTACTCCTTTGGCTCAAGATCTTATAGACTAAAGAAATGTTAGGTTAAGTAGACTATCCACCTGCCTGTCTAGGATAAGTACATAACCACGTGCTGCCAACTCCACTCCAGAAGCTCCTTACCTTCCTCCAAAGAGCTGGTGCTCAGTCAGTGTTAGCTGAATTAAGTATGGATAAATATAAAACACATTTTTATCGCAGTGCCAATTTGCTGAGTGACTTAGAGAAAAGCTGTTAATATCTCTTCTTTTCAATTTTCACAACCAAATGTGTATTCTATGGCTGGTAAACCTAATATTAAATGCACACTACTGTGCTGGTTATTAAGCTAGTGTCTCAGCTCTGTATTCACCTTTCCATACTCCACTTTGTGATGCTGGGGCTGGAACTCTGCAAACCACAGTCTCTCCTTTTCCAGCCAGCTCCCACCGGGTTCTGAGAGTAGAACGCACTAGAGGGAGAACCAGAGGCCGGAGGAGGGAGAAGGGACTTGTTCCTTTTACCTGCAGCAGTTGATTCCAGTTGCTGGATTCTTCCCACTTTCCCAGCCCCAGCCTCATCACACCCGCTGAGAAATAGCAGCACCACTGGATGGCACCCCCTTCTCAGAAGTCTGAGTCTCAGTTCCGTGGGAGGTGGCGCTGGGGGGCACCTCCTCTAAACTCCTGAAGCCCCAGCCTGACGGGGCAGCGCTCCCTTCTCAGAGGTCTCTGGCCCAGCCTCCTCCAAATGCCCAGATTCCAAGAGCCCCAACTTCTGCCCTCTGCTCCCCCAGCCAGAGGGGCACTAGCTGTTTCCTGGAGTTAGGATCTCTCCTATGATACCTCAATGTGCCCTTTCTGCCTTTTCCATCCTTCATATTAAATTCTCTCTGCTAAAATGACTGGTGTGGGCTCTGTTCCCTGACTAGATCCTGAACTGATACAATTTCAGGTGACCCTTGAGCAACGTGGGGGTTAGGGGCACCAACCGTCTGCACCCTGGAAAATCCATTTTTAACTTTAGAGTCGGCCCTCTGTCTATATCCACAGTTCCTCCATAATCACTGTTTACTCTGTATCCGTGGTTCTGCATCCACAGATTCATGTGTAGTACTGTTTGCAGCATATACTATTGAAAAAAAATCCACATATAAGTGCACCCTCGCGGTTCAAATCCATGTAGTTCAAGGGTCAACTGTATAGTCCCCAGAAACTAGTTCTGTGTGAGCAGATCCTGGCCCTTTTCATAGCTGGTACCCTTCCTGTTCTTAGGAGGCCCTCCTGCTTCTCTGTGGATGTCCTCCCCCTCGCCTTCCCCCCTCCTCTCCCCTCTTTCTTGCGCATAAACACACACACACAAAGAAGGTACCTGAAAGGTGCTTGCCAGCTCTTTTAAGGCAAAGGTAATAAAAAGGTAACTAAAAGCTTTAAGCCTACTACTACACCCTATACCACTCATTCAATAAAATTTTATTGAGCATTTGCTACATGTGAGGACTCACACTAAGATGAAAGCCACACAGTTCCTGACTTCAAGGAACTCAACAGTCTAGAGAGTTCCTCCAATTCTTCTCTCAATACAAACAAAAACAAAGATAACAGATCCAAGGTTCAGCCCAGACTCCACTGACATCAGCCAGCCTAGCAGCTCCTGAGGAACCAGAACCTTCTCTACAGCAGCAAAGATTTCTAGCCTCCTGTTATTAAGTACTCTCCACAGGCAGAGCACTTAAACTTGGCCTATGATGATCACAAGTATGCTTAACTTTCTTAAGGTGCATAGGACAAAACTTTTTAGATGACAAAGAGAACACCTCAAAACAATCCTGGGTATTTTCTTCAACGTCAGCTTCTATTCTATCTTTTTCCCCTGGATAATCTGCCATGCCCTGAATTAACCTATTTCATTCTAAGTGAAAGTTCTATGCCACATGCCTTAAAACTAAACGTATTTATATTTATATTTATATTTATATATGTATAGACATACATATGTAAACACACAGAAATATATAAATTTTTTTTTTAATCCTTAGACCCCTGTCCTCCTCCTCCTAATTCCATTCCTCTGCCTGGGAACACAGTTCCAGATGGAATGGATTTTCATTTCTTTGTGGCCAGGTCCAAATAAAATGGCTTTCTACTCTACACAGTAAGAGCTAGGCACCTCTGATTTTTTAACTGCATAAACAAGATCTGGATTGAGATAAAAAATAATAATACTGTATATGGAATGGGAAAACTTTATAAAAAATACTACTACTGTATATGGAATGAGGAAATGGGAGAACTTTAGATTTTAAATAGAATTCTTTAAGTAGAAAAAAATCCACAGCTATTTTTTCGGTCAATTTTGTTCTCTTACTTCCCTTCTCTAGGTAAGACACAGCTGAATTCCTCTAGGCAGCAAAATCGCTGCCTGTGTGATTTGGCCGTGAGTCAATGTGAGATCAGCTCAAAACCAGCCACAACCTCCAAACCCATCCTTGTCTGAGGATGTTGTGAATACACTTTCAGGTGTCTTCTTGGTGTCCGTGCCATTTAATCCTCAGACTAACATTGTCCCAGCAATGCTTCAGGCAGCCTTCTCCAGCTTTTACCATTGGGCTATGCATAACAAAAAGGCCCACAGGTTGTTTTTTTGCCATCTCTGCTACACTCCTGAAGGTTTGAAGGGAGTACAGAGGAGCTGGGCATGTTAATACCCTTCTCTCTATGCACGTATATCATCATGGTAATTGGCCCCATTTATAGCTTTCCTATTATGGGAAAGACACTGTACTAGGTGCTTTACATACATTAAACTCTAATGAGCCCAACAAACCTTCACAGTAAGAATTAACATTGTCCTCTACATTTATAATATGAGGAACTTGAGAGTTATAGCGTTAAATAATTTGTCAAGGGCACTCAATTTATAACTGATACAGACAGTGTTCAGGCCAGATATACTTGCCTCTCTGGCCTAACCCTAACGCTGGCTGTTTTATAAACTATATCTCATGGACTTCATCACTGAGCTATGCAAAGTGCTAACTACCCCAGCAACAACAGAGCTGGTGGTAGCTGACTAAGTGTAACTAATTTTCTGTTGCCCCCTTAGAGAAGGACTATTATAAGATAGCACAAAATTCCAGGGTTCTTGCCATCTATACACATTGTCTATAATTAGGGATGCAGGAGTTTACCTCTAGGCTTAATATGAAAATAGTGCCCCTGGACTCATTTCGAGAGTCGTTACAAAGTAATTTGGGAGGAAATATAGTTGGATGGACAGATAAAAGCATGTCCCTAACAGAACCTTCCACATATAGATTTGAGTGATTCAGTTATGAGGCCAAGAACTGGTCCCACCAAAAGGAGAGATACACTGATACAAAGAATAATAACCAGCAGTAAAATTCCATTTTGATGCCTGAAACATAAACAAGCATAGTCCTACTGAGTGAAAACTGCGGAATTCAGAAAATTTCAAGAGCCCCTGGAAGTCATTTTGTATTTCCAGTACGGGACCCACTGGTCTATTTATTAGCTATTTCATCAGCTTCTCAGCCAACTTGAATTGTCATAAAGTTTTTGAAACTCCAGAACTTAATTTATATCAACACTTGTAAAATTTTAAAATGTTTAGCTTGTCCTTTTAAAAAAAAATTAAATGGAAAGGCTGGATTCCTTCTTATTAGACTTGCTCCTATTGTACACGTTGGGACCTACACTTTCCAGAACTCCTGTTTTCTATACTTCTCAGGGAGAGGAACTTTAAAAACAGTACTAAGTTAAGGATACTGAATGGGATGTGGAGAAACTTTACTGATTCATCAACTTATATTTGCTCTTTGATATAATCATGTTCAATGCCTATTAGTTCTCTGTAGACATTTTAAACATCTGAGTGAAAAAAAGTCTTTCTGTTTGAAAGGAAATCATAAATTTAGACCATACTGAAAAATCTATTTATTTCTGACACCTGTTCATATGTCGGTGCTTTTTTTCCTCAGCTTCATTCAGACATGGACCGGGGGGATGGATCCATCAAATACATCCTCTCTGGAGAAGGTGCAGGCGTCGTGTTTACCATCGACGACACCACTGGAGACATCCACGCCATTCAGAGGCTTGACCGAGAGGAAAGGGCCCAGTACACTTTAAGGGCTCAAGCCCTGGACAGGCGGACGGGCCGGCCAATGGAGCCAGAGTCAGAGTTCATCATTAAAATCCAAGACATCAATGACAACGAGCCCAAGTTCCTGGATGGACCTTATGTCGCCACTGTGCCAGAAATGTCACCAGTGGGTAAGGTGGAGATTCACTGATTCTCACAAACAGCAGTTCCACTACAGAAGATCATCCTGTCTAAACGTGGAGAAGGACAGAATGTGCAGAACAGTTCACAAATCATAAAACTCTACCAAGCTACTTAGACAATGAAGTCAGCCATAGTATAAAATAGTAGTAATACTAAGCCTAGTATTGTTATTCAGTTCCGGTTCTTAAAAAGCAAAACAAAATATAGATGATAGATAATATCTGATTCATAAGGGAGAAGCATTTTGGTATTATCAAAAAGAGGAATGAAGGGCCCAAAGACTGTGTTGTCCTTACGAGTTACTAAGAATTTAAAACACAAGTAACTCCCATCCCCACTGAAGTACTTCTGTACTAAGTACTTAGTACTAAGTACTTACTACTTAGTACTTCTGTACTAAGCAGTTATGGAAACTTGACCTAGAAAGAGGCCCTCCCAAGGAAGCAGACATAACATTTGCAAATGCTTTAAAACTGCCCATTCAGGATTGCATTCAACCTTTAGCAATTCAACTTGAATAGGTTTCCACCATCTCTCTCCCTCAGGAACTTATGTTATCCAGGTGACAGCCACAGATGCTGATGACCCAACCTATGGCAACAGTGCCCGGGTAATGTACAGCATCCTCCAGGGCCAGCCATATTTTTCTGTGGACTCCAAAACAGGTATGTGATGTAATACTTGAGTCAGAGGTGCTGATTTTATTCTCTAATAATTTGTAACTGCTATTTATGACAGACCCAACTCTCCTTTTCAAGAACTCTCCAGGGGGTATATGAACTAGAGAGGATTGTTATAAGCTTTGGGATTAAGAGACCAAGCTAGCACTGCCCTGGTGGGCAAGAGCAGCACAGTGCATAGACAGTGGATAAAGTCTGACTGGAGAGGCCCAAAGAACTGCCTACACAAAAGCATGCCTCCTCAGTAACCTGCAAAAAATCCTACGGTTGTATTTATTCCCAGGGAGTAAGGTCTTTTATAGCGGCAAGAAGATCTAAGAGGATTGGCATATTAACCTGGGCTCGCTACAGAGCTAGAATAATTGATTTTGAAACTAGAAAGAACCTTAGGGGAATCATCCAGTCCATCACTCTTCACTTACAGGATAAGGAACCTGGGAACGGAGACCAAACAAAGCACTTCTGGTTGCAGAGATGTCCCCTGACCTGAGGTCTGATGCTCTTCCCACTGAGCCACCCCGTACTAAGCAGAGAGCAAGGCCAGAATGAATGGATGAATGTGATGAGGGGGGAGAGAGCACAGGGCATGGAATGTGGCCCCCCCGAAAGGAGGTGCTAAGTGGGACACTCTAACAGGGAGGACAGCATAGAGAACTGGGTGGGTAAGGAGGTAAGGAGCAATGTGCTAGAAAAGAACACATCAACAAATCAATTTGGCTTTGGGATTTTTGTTTTGTTTTGTTTTCAGTTTTACCCAAGAGCTTTGACTACAGAATTTATGTTTTATCTATGAAGGACTCCCTTTAATACTTTCAAGTTGGGCAGAGCAATTATTATGATTATTATCTTGCACTTGTGCCAGACTTTCTCCCTTTTAAAATACATTCATAGATATTACCATATTTGAGCCTCCCAATAATCTTACGAACTAGTGAAATATATGGAAGTGTTGTTATTCCCATTTCACATACAGGAAAATTGAGGACCGAAGAGTAATTAACACAAAATTTGAGTACAGAAACTTACAGCCACAGAGGTAAAGTCAATGACAAACACTCAAAGTCATCCCTTTACAGGAAATAGAAAAAACACATTTCTATCAGCAACCTGGTATAATTTTTTTCCAGAAGTCCTCACGGGACCCAGGCATTTGGAAAACTGTATCATAAAAGTAGAAAGTGAGGGAGTATACATTAGCAGGGGGAAAGAAAAAAGGTTGCAGTTAGGGACTTCCATAAAACAGTAACTTTAACCACTCTACAGATGGAGGGAGGGAGAGTGAGGGGGTGCCCACAGGGAGGAAAAATACAAACAGGAAGAGGGTAATGTGTCCTTTACATCCCAAGAGGAACCTTACATCATTTTGACAGCTCCCAGGGGGCATCTATAGTGTTAAGGTCAAAAATACATGAAAAGATCGTTATTGCCATGCCCACAGGCCGTTTAAAAAAAGAAACTGCTAAATATTTCACTTTCAAGTGTTGTTACTATAATGCAATATATATACATTACAGGAGTAAAATGGGGACAGGTTTGTGGTTCCCAGTTCCTTCCCTTGGCATGCAAAAGGTCTACTCAGCCAAGGGTCATGTTGTAAACTTGCAGTGAACAAGCCTTTAATCTTTGCCTAGAGAGGACAGAAGTCAACTTTTCTAAGTGGAAGGGTTCAAAGGAAGATAAAACGTTACCGCACATCCTTGGCAGGATCAAAACAACACGTTTCACAGGATTTTGACTTACACCCGTCTTCCTAACTGAAACCATATCATCATAAGGCAGTGCAGCTACCTACTGTCTGGGGGAGATCATCCTGTATGTGTGTTAAAAATAAACAACTCACAGAGCATCTTTCATGTCTTAGCTCACAGAATGCACTGAAGCACAGAGGTAAGCAGAACCTAACAAAACAGAATGAACATACAACAAAAGGAAACGCAAATCTGAATTCCAACCCTGCTTACAATTACTGCGGAGGCAGGAGAAAGCAGACTAGGAATGAGTTGCCTAAAGAAGAGTCATTCACACTACGAGGGCTCTAGGGGCTGAATGAAGAAAGAAAGAGCTAAAGGAGAATTATCCAAAATCACAGATTTGCAGGCACATGAGGCTTTGTTTTCCGGACCCGAAGCCCGTTTTGTCTGGTGAGACAGAGCAGCCTGAAACTGTCTCAGACTGCCAATGCCCCAGTCCGTTAGAGAAGCACTGCTGCCACCTCCTGTTCTTTCTCAGTAATGTTGCCAAAGGAAATCGGCCCGCGAAGCCCTGCCGGCTGGAATAGTTATTTATTCACCCTTTGCTTAAGCACAGCATTTTTTTGACACTGGGGTTCTGACCTCAAATTTAATAAAACATGTGACTTGCATCTCAACTCTAGCCATTAACAATGCCCAAGGAGAAGTCTAGAACCCAATCTTTAAAATGGAACTTGTGGTTTTGTTTTTAAAAACAAAGTCATTTCTATCCTGCAGGTGTAATTAGGACAGCACTCATGAACATGGACCGAGAAGCCAAAGAATACTATGAAGTGATTATCCAAGCCAAGGACATGGGAGGGCAGCTTGGCGGATTAGCTGGGACCACAACGGTCAACATCACCCTCTCAGATGTCAATGATAACCCACCCCGCTTTCCCCAGAGTGAGTACCTAACCAGTGAGAGTACAGGTCTCAAGCCAGAGGGATGCAGCTGTGACAGAGGTGAAAGAGAAAGGCCTGAGTCCCTCTTTGAGTTCAATTTTTCATGGATTCCTTTCTGACATTTACCATGCAATTCTCACATAACTATTTCCCTTCTAGATACCAACTTCCCATAGCACTAAACCAGTGTTTAAACTCTTTTTTTCTTGATTGCTCTGCCCTGACCACTCCCCATAAAATTAAATATTAAGCGGTAAGATTTTGTTGGGTAGGGCTGAACTTTAGAGAGCCACAAACCATTGTAATATATAATAAATATCTAAGATTTTTTTCACCTCTCCCCAACGAGAATCGATTTTTGCCCCCTAGGGGGCAGTATTGCCCTTGTTGAGAATGCATGCAGGGAAACTAAGCCAAAGCTGGAGATGGACATAGTGACCCATCTGACCACCTTAACCAATCAATTCACAAGCAGGTACCAAGCACCTGCTTTGTAAGGGCCCTGGGCATGAGGGGCACAATATGCTTGAAACCCAGTCTCTGCCCCTGTGAAGCTTCAAGTCCACTTGGGGAGTACATACTCGATATTCATCAAAAGTTAACCAGGAAGCAGCATCTGCTGTGCCACTTGGTTGGTATAGAATGAAGCCTTCACAAGAAACCAAGATGAGTAAAGGCTTAATAAAAGGATGAGAGCTCAGCAGGAGATTGAAGAATATAAAGGATTCAAATAGGAAGAAAGGAAAACATTCCAGAAGGGGGAAGCTATTCATTCATTCAAAAAATATTTGCTTTGGGCAACAATCTAGATATGGGATATAAAGACCTAGAAATAAAGCTGCAAATGTAATTTTATGTTCAAAGATCCCTAAAATGAAGACCTGCTCTTCAATGTTTCAAATGTGTTATATTTCTAACGGAAGTCACTGCAAAGTTTTTGAGCAAGTGAGAGACATAAAGGAAGGCTAATTTGATAGCCGTGTACAGCACTAGTTGGTAGGCGTGGAGACTAGAAGCAGGAGAGTCTGTTAGGAGGCTTTTGGAGCGGTCCAGATTTGAACTGATAAGGATGTAAGGAAACAGCCGAAGGGGTGGAATGGGGCAAATAAGAAAACATGGATTTCTGTCTCTTGATTTCTTGGCTAAGGGAAGATGGAATCAAAGATGACAGTGATGTTCTAAGTCTGGGTAACAGGGAGAACTGTACTACTGATAGAAATAGAGGATACATAATGGAACTAGTGGCAGGGAAGGGGGAAGACAAATTCCAATTTGAATATGAAGTGACAGCAGGACAATCAGATTGAAGGTCCTTAAGGAAGGTGGAATATATAGAGCTATGACTGTGGAATGGAGCCCAGGAACGGAGATGTGAATTTGAGAAGCAGATGCCTAAAAGGGAGCAGTTGGAGAAATGAGAGCAGCAGACACAATTCCAGGTGAAAGACTTAACCAGGGGAATCAGGTTAAACAACAACAACAGCTAAACTAAAAACTAAAAACCAGACCATCAGCTGAATAGCTACATTTTGAGTCAGTCAAACCAAGTAAGCCATCTATTTTATCTATGTAAATACAGGAAGAGAACTCAAATATTTACATACAACTGGTATCCATAAAGTCCCCATGAGATTTTGTGAAACTAAAAGACAGTATATTAAATATTTCACAAGTGGTACAAATAAGTAGGTTACTAAGTTGATTGGTTCTACAGTTCAGAATAGTAGTGCATCATGAAAACAGTTTATGAAATACCATATGGATTGGCTTCTTCATTGCTTGGCTGACCCTGTGGGTTCCAACTTTATTATTTCATGAATGGCTCACTCTGTGCACACTGTAGACTACAGATTCTTGAACATCCTTGATCCTATCTGGCTTTGTAATTTGACACTAGACAGTATCTCTGAGGCATAAAGGGAAGAACGAAGTTATTACACAGCTCACAGTATGTAGATCTGGACATACTGCAGGAAAGTTGTATTGTTACCTACCAGGACTCTTGGCCTCCTTAATCAACAGAAATTGATCAGAGGCCAGGCAAGAAATTCAGGCAAGGCTTTACTGGGGACCCTGCTGCAGCAGCGGCGAGTGAGAACAAACAACAGTTTCCCTTGCTTGCTCCCTGCGCGGGGGCGAGCTCGCTCCTTATATGGGGTGAGGGTAGGGGTGTGTCCAGGGGTCGGGACAGAGGGGTGGCTGGGGAGGTCTGCCCACCACTTAGGTGGTGCTGTGTGCAGGGGGCAGGCGCAGTACCCTGCTTTTGCTCTGGGCCCTTCAAAAGTGGCAGTTGGGTTTTTTGGTCTCTTTGTATCTCTTGTCCAGAATTTGCCCCAACTGTGCATGCACCCAGTTATTTTTAGTCTCATATAGTTTCTCTGTCTTTTGTTGCTGGAGGAGAGGTGTGTCCAGGTGCAAGCACTGCAGTCCTGCAGCAAAGGGGCCCAGGCCCCAGCCTGTCTCAATGTCACCCCAAACACGGCAGCTTCACAGAATCATAACACAATACAGTGATAACTGGGGTTTTAGTCCTACCCCACAAGGCAACATCTTAACACCATTCTAAAGCACACACTTTGAGTTGTCATTTTTTAAAAATAATGAAGTAATGAAGAACCTAGAATAGAGTGGAAACACAGATTATGTTGCACAGAAGACAAAATGGAAATGTATAAAAGTAATCTCTGTGTCTCTAAACATTGTTCACACATTATCTCTGCTTCCTCTAAAATAGTCATTATTTTTGGACTTTTAAAAAATTTTCTTCATCTCACCATTAATTATTTCTCCTATTTGCTAAAACTAAGTTTAAATGATCTCACTATTCCATAACCTACCTTGGATAAACTCTTCGGCATTATTAATCTTCTGATTCTTCATTCTAGGAACCCCACTTTCCTTCTTTTTCACAAATATTATCATAACTGATTAGGTGTGGTTGACACAATGACACACCTACTATTTTATATTGAACAAGCTCAATCACCTTTAATTGAACCAAATATAAGGGAATGTCAAAACCTCAGACTATTTATTTCTAATATAATGCATTATGTGTAGAAATTATATGTATATGTATATGTTTGTTTCAACACAGAACATACAGCTTTCCTGGAGAAAATTATTTGTTTTTCCCAAATGTGTTCTGCAATAGAAAAGTCTAATCCATCAACAACTTTGGAAGTGAATGTAAAGAAATCACGAAATCCAAGTGCCTCCAGTTTAGTACAGACATTAGCAATTTCCTGGCTCACACTGGCAAAGAACAGTCATCATTTCTCCCCCTGTGCAGGGGAGGGTGCTGTGAGCTGGCTGGGTGCTGTCAGCCTCCCCAAATCTTTGTGAGACTCAAGCCGTCACATCCCAGACTTCCCAGGTTCACATCCCCACAGCTTGCAATGCATATTACAATCAGAGAGACCATGTACATATTGAAAATGTGATTGTTTGATTTAATATTTAGTCATTCACGTTATGACTGACAAAATAATGAAGAATGTCAAAAAGTTTAGCCCCAGAGAAGGTTAAGTTAATGAAAATACTACTTCGTGGAGCCAAAATTAACTGAATTAGTGAATTCAGGATATCAAGTTGAAAAGGAGAACATTACTGGCTCTGAGTTTCTTACATATGTGAGAACTCTGGGGGCATTCTATTCTGGAAAAGAGAACAAGAAGCATCAGAGATCTGTCCATGAAGAAGCTGCCAATGGGCAGTCCCAGGTGCACGGACAGACTGAAGCTGGTGGAGTTTGTTCTCCACGGCTGGTCCTCCTTTGTAGATCACTGGTCTCCATTAAATTTGGGCAGGTGGTCATAGAGACAGGCATTCAGCATGATGGCCAGGCTACAAAGGAAAATGTGGGCATTTGAAACGTGAACAGAGTAAATACGTACTTTGTGACCACAATGTTTTTTCTATTTTTCTCAGAAGTAATTAACATTTGGGGAAATGGCTCATTAGGAAGAAAAGATTGGAAAGCAAGGTATTGATACTTCCTACCACTCTGAAGGTAGATTCACTGAGATGAGAAATGTTTTTGCTTTTGTCCTGTCCTACTCCTAGGATTATGATCAAGGTATTTTGGCACCTACTTATCAAACATCCAGTACAGGCTATGACCCAATAACATTTACTCAGCCTCTTTGGATCTCAGTTTTTTCATCTGTAAAACTCAAGTTTTAACTTTTGGACCATGAAAAAGATGTTTTGCACAGCATGGTGGACATGATGTGATACTGAAGAGGCTTTTTTTGTGTAGTAACAGATTACAAAAAATGCATGTTCTAACTTTTCTTCACAGAACATTATCAGATGAGTGTGTTGGAATCAGCTCCAGTTAGCTCTACTGTGGGAAGGGTGTTTGCCAAGGACTTGGATGAAGGAATTAATGCAGAGATGAAGTACACTATTGTGGATGGAGATGGTGCAGATGCATTCGACATTAACACAGATCCCCATTTCCAAGTCGGCATCGTAACTGTGAAGAAGGTAATCCAACTCCTTTTTCCAAATCATTTCAATGGAGGCTTTGAATGTGTATGAAATATTAGTAAGGACTGTTATACTATTGATATGTATTGCTTCAAATCCTCTGATACACTTTCCTATTATTAAGAAAAAAGCCTCTTACTCCGTTTGTTTACATGTAAACACTGGCTGTGTCATCATTTTACAGAAAGGGTACCAAGTCATGATAAAAATGTATTATAAATATGTCACTTCTCCTAGCTCACTACTTAGCCACTTTAAAAAACTGCTGTAGCTTAATTCCCTAATGATATTAATGACTTAACCAATATCTGCATTTGAAGAACCTCATTTTTACCATAGTATACCATAACAACAATACAGCAAGCAAGCTATACTATTATTATTAATCAATAAATAACACGCAGGGATTTTAAAATTGCTACTTAAAGCCCTAAAGATGCTAATCAGACTTGGAAAGGCTTTATCAAACACAGCTCCTGAGTGATGTTACCACTTGGAACTCCTTCATAGTAAGGAGTTATAAGTTAATAAGTTTTCATAGTAAGTTAATAAATTTTCTGAATGTAAGCTATCGATTCTGTGGCATAAAGCACATATGGACATACTCAGCTGAAAGATAAAACCTAAAAATAATTGAAGTTTTAACATCCTAATAAATAAATCTGATAAAATACATTAATTCTAAAAAGTATTGATTTCATCTGCCTTCTCCTCTATTTCAAATACAACTTAAAACCCAAGCTATCTTAAATTATTTCTTCAACAAAGATCTGTTGAGTGCCTACCTATGTGCCAGGCACTGTTCTAGGCATTTAATGCAGAGAGTAAGTAAAACAACTGAAAACCTCTGCCCTCTTGAAGTTTACATTCTAGTAAGGGGAAGAAGACAATCAAAATAGCAAGTAAGTCAATAAAGTTGTATATTAGAAAGTGATAAGTGCTATGTGGGAGGGGGTGTAAAATAGAACAAAGCAAGATCAGAAGAGCCAACATGACTTCAAATTTAATTGCATGCTTGTGACTGGCCTCACAGAGAAGTGACATTTATGCAAAGACTTGAAGTGGGCAGAGTCACAGCACAGAGTTGGGCAGGCTGACAATGCACAACCCTCGGAGGAGCCCTATAAATGACTTTCAGTGAGAACCATAAATGGCAGCCCTGTAAACAAGGGCATGGACATGGAAACACTGAGGAAAGTGTTCCAGACAAAGGAACAGCCAGTGCAAAGACCCGGAGGTGGGACTCTGCCTGGCTTGTTTCAAGAACAGCAAGGGGGTTTATAAGGCTGGAGAGGGAGACCAGAAGGAGATGAGGTCAGAAAAGTAACAAGGGGGACAGATTGTGTTAGGACCTTGTAGGCAGATTAAGGACTTAGGGTTTTAATCTGACTAAAGTGGAGAACTGAAGGATTTTAACAGATGTGTGACATCACTGGACTTTTATCATGAAATAATTACTGTGTAAGCTGTGTTGAGAAAAGGCCATAAGGGGGCAAGAATGGAAAGAGGGAGACCAGCTGAGAGGCTATTGCAATAATCAAGGTAAGAGATGATGATGGCTTGGTCTACGGTATTGGGAATGGATGTGGTGAGAACTGGTCAGGATCTGAATATATTCTGAAAGTAGAACCAACAGGATTTCCTAACAGATTGGATGAGGATATGAAAGAAAAAGAGGAGTCGGTTGAGCAACAAGAAGAATAGAGATGGCACTAAGTGATGTGGGGAAATACTGGCATTCAGTTCTGAGCATGTTACGTTTGCAATGTCTATCAGACACCCAAGTGGAGATGTACAGCACTTGTTGGCTATAGGAGTCTGGAATATGGAGAAGAGTTCTGGACTGAAAATATAAATTTGAGAGTCATAAATGGTACTTAAAGCAAATAAAAAATAATAATATTCCAAGGGATCGAGCATAGATGGAGAAGAGGGCAGTGATAAATCCTGTGGCAGCCCAATGTAACAAGGTCAGGGAGAGCAAAAACAAGCAAGGAGACTGAGGAGGAGACCAAGGAGGCAGAAGGAAGATCAGGAGAGTGTGGTGTCCTGGAATGCATAAAGAAACTGTTTCCAAGAGAAGAGAGTGACTGCTGTAAGTGCTGCTAAAGGTCATATAAAAACACTGAAAATTAATCACAGATTTTAGGAACAGGGAGGTAGGTCATTGATGACCTTGACAAAAGCAACAAAGTCATAACTTAGAATGTGGCACAAGTTAATGTGTTAATAATAACTTTATTCTATGCTGTTCCATAGAGTTGAATTAACACTGCTTTAGAAGGGAAGAAGGGAAGAGTTCACTTGTTTGTCCTTATTTATTTAAGGTGCAATCAAGTACAACAAAAGAACAGATATATCCAGCATCCCTCCAACCAGAAATCTTTATAACCAGCACACAATGACCTCAAAACAGGGCAAAATGCTGACATTAGCTTTGGAACCATCATATAAGTCTGGATGTAATTTAAATATTGCAGTTTATTTTACTCATATTCTTTGAGAACTAATAATACTTTATAAAAGGTGACTAGAATAATAATACCAAGTTGTTGTATGACATAAGATTAAGAACACTCCCCTATTATGTGGCATGCCTCAAGCTAAAAATTAATAATACATTGCCTATCATGACTGGTAACTACAAACAAGGTAAAAGCTCAAAGTTTGGGATAATTATTATCTCTTTAATGTAAAAATTATCTTTAAAGAATTAAGCAATCAGAAGAAGAGCTTTTGAGGTTCTCAATATATTTTAAATTTTATTTTATATCTTAAATAATACATAATTCTAAATAATAAAATATTAATTTATGTCAAATTATTAGAATATATCTTAGACCTTACTATAAGCCATTAATTTAAAAAATATTAACTATTATAATTCTGTATATGATGAGATTGGTTAGGGTGGTATGGCAATAGACTGTATCTGAAAGGAACCTCAAAATGTCGTTTCTCCAGCTCCCTTATCTGGAAAAAAGATTAAACCTCGTAAGATAGAACACTGTCTTTCACTGTCATTGCTAAAACTATATCCATGTTTAATCAAAACATGTATCAACTTTGCCAAAGTCATTTGGATTTCTCTTCTGAACTTATGAGGTGCCAGAAAATGGAATTTAAAAAGAGGTCAATAAGTTGAGTAGATGGACAAGTCAAATACAATAAATACTTTAGAGGCTACTGACTGCTCAATCTATACCTTTGGAACAACATTCACTCAGATGCTTGATCCACACCCATCCTCCTACTTTGTCATTAATAATGTCATGTAAAATTGAAAGGAATGTTCTGCTTTTGATTTATTTCCCTTAGGCCTATTATTTGTCTAAAAAAGCACACACTTTTTCAAAAAGAGAAATTAAGTGGAATTGATAGAATTGGGTCTTCATAAAACCACACTGATTACTACCCAGTACCTTGGGTCTTTTTTGGCTTTTAAGTAATCAATCAATTGATTTTCAGTCTCTTAATTTAAATGCTTTTCAAAGATAACTTGAAACATACAATTTGCAGAATGTTCTTTATTCTATATGAGCATGATCTTACATCTTCAGCATGTCTTCCATCTTCCAGTATACAATAAACAATTGTTTCAAGTCCACTATCCTCTTAGGCAGGCCACAAAGCAGAAAACTTTTGAATTTCATCAAACCTAATGTGCCATGAATTCTCATCACTGTTTTATTTCTAATTTTTTTTAACATCTTTATAGGAGGATAATTGCTTTGCAATGGTGTGTCAGTTTCTGCTGCATAACAAAGTGAATCGGCTATACGTATACATATATCCCCATATACCCTCCCTCTTGCGTCTCCCTCCCAATTTCCCTATCCCACCCTCTATGTGGTCACAATGCACCCAGCTGATCTCCCTGTGCTATGCGGGTGCTTCCCACTAGCTATCTATTTTACATTTGGTAGTGTATATATGTACATGCCCCTCTCTCACTTCGTCCCAGCTTACCCTTCCCCCTCCCCATGTCCCCAAGTCCATTCTCTACATCTGCATCTTTACTCCTGTCTTGCCCCTAGGTTCTTCAGAACCATTCTGTTTTTTTGTAGATTCCATGTGTATCTGTTAGCATACGGTACTTGTTTTTCTCTTTCTGACTTACTTCACTCTGTGTGAAAGACTCTTGGTCCATCCACCTCACTACAAATAACTCAATTTCGTTTCTTTTTTATGGCTAAGTAACAGTCCATTGTATATATGTGGCACATCTTCTTTATCCATTCATCTGTCAATGGACACTTAGGTTGCTTCTATGTCCTGGTTATTGTAGAAAGTGCTGCAATGAACACTGTGGTACATGACTCTTTTTGAATTATGCTTTTCTCCAGGTATATGCCCAGTAGTGAGATTGCTGGGTCGTATGGTAGTTCTATTTTTAGTTTTTTAAGGAACCACCATACTGTTCTCCACAGTGGCTGTATCAATTTACATTCCCACCAACAGTGCAAGAGGGTTCCCTTTTCTCCACACCCTCTCCAGCATTTATTGTTTGTAGATTTTTTGAATCACAGTGCTGATTCTTCCAATCAAAGAACATGGTATATCTCTCCATCTTTCTGTATCATCTTTAATTTCATCAGTATCTTATAGTTTTCTGCATACAGGAATTTTGTCTCCTTAGGTAGGCTTATTCCTAGGTGTTTTATTCTTTCTGTTGCAATGGTAAATGGGAGTGTTTCCTTAATTTCTCTTTCAGATTTTTCATCATTAGTGTACAGGAATGCAAGAGATTTCTGTGCATTAATTTTGTATCCTGCTACTTTACCAAATGCACTGATTAGATCTAGTAGTTTTCTGGGAGCATCTTTAGGATTCTCTATGTATAGTATCACATCATCTGCAAACAGTGACAGCTTTACTTCTTCTTTTCTGATTTGGATTCCTTTTATTTCTTTTTCTTCTCTGACTGCTGTGGCTAAAACTTCCAAAACTATCTTGAATAACAGTGGTGAGAGTGGGCAACCTTGTCTTGTTCCTGATTTTAGTGGAAGTGGTTTCAGTTTTTCACCATTGAGAACGATGTTGGCTGTGGGT
>NC_041232.1:74206855-74208343 GCF_002837175.3 Physeter macrocephalus
TTTGGGAGTGTTCCTCCCTCTGCTATATTTTGGAGGAGTTTGAGAAGGATAGGTGTTAGCTCTTCTCTAAATGTTTGATAGAATTTGCCTGTGAAGCCATCTGGTCCTGGGCTTTTTTTGTTGGAAGATTTTTAATCACAGTTTCAATTTCAGTGCTTCTGATTGGTCTGTTTATATTTTCTATTTTTTCCTGGTTCAGTCTCAGATGGTTGTGCTTTTCTAAGAATTTGTCCATTTCTTCCAGGTTGTCCATTTGATTGTCATATAGTTGCTTGTAGTAATCTCTCATATTCCTTTGTATTTCTTCAGTGTCAGTTGTTACTTCTTCTGTTTCATTCTATTGATTTGAGTATTTTTCCCTTTTTCCTTGATGCGTCTGGCTAACGGTTTATCAATTGTTTACCTTCTCAAAGAACCAGCTTTTAGTTTTATTGTTCTTTGCTATTGTTTCCTCCATTTCCTTTTCATTTATTTCTATTCTGATCTTTTGGATTTCTTTCCTTCTGCTAACTTTGGGGTTTTTTGTTCTTCTTTCTCCAATTGCTTTAGGTGTCAGTTCAGGTTTATTCGAGTTTTTTCTTGTTTCTTGAGACAGGATTGTATTGCTATGAACTTCCCTCTTAGAACTGTTTTTTCTGCATCCCATAGGTTTGGGTCATCGTGTTTTCATGGTCACTTGTTTCCAGGTATTTTTTGATTTCCTCTTTGATTTCTTCAGTGATCTCTTGGTTATTTAGTAGTGTACTGTTTAGCCTCCAATGTGTTTGCATGCTTTACACTTTTTTCCTGTAATTGATATCTACTCTTACAGCATTGTTGTAAGAAAAAATACTTGATACGATTTCAATTTTCTTAAATTTACCAAGGCTTGATTTGTGAACCAAGATATGATCTACCCTGGAAAACGTTCCATGAGCACTTGAGAAGTGTATTCTGTTGTTTTTGGATGAAGTGTCCTATAAATATCAATTAAATCCATCTTGTTTAATGTGTAATTTAAAGCTTGTGTTTCCTTATTTATTTTCAGTTTGGATGATCTGTCCGTTGGTGAAAGTGGGGTGTTAAAGTCCCCTACTATGACTGTATTACTGTCAATTTCCCCTTTTATGGCTGGTACCATTTACCTTATGTATTGAGGTGCTCCTGTGTAAGGTGCATAAATATTTACAATTGTTATATCTTCTTCTTGGATTGATCCCTTGATCATTATGTGGTGTCTTGCTTTGTCTCTTGTAACAAACAATTTTTACTTTAAAGACTATTTTGTCTGATATAAGAATTGCTACTCCAGCTTTCTTTTGATTTCCATTTGCATGGAATATCTTTTTCCAACTCCTCACTTTCAGTCTGTATGTGTCCCTGGGTCTGAAGCGGGTCTCTTGTAGACAACATATATACGGGTCTTGTTTTTGTATCCATTCAGCCAGTCTGTGTATTTTGGTTGGAGCATTTAATCCATTTACATTCAAGGTAATTATCAATATGTAT
>NC_041232.1:74208617-74224634 GCF_002837175.3 Physeter macrocephalus
CTCTGCACTTCCTGGACTTGATTGACTATTTCCTTTCCCATATTAGGGAAGTTTTCAACTATAATCTCTTCAAATATTTTCTCAGTCCCTTTCTTTTTCTCTTCTTCTGGACCCCTATAATTCGAATGTTGGTGCGTTTAATGTTGTCCCAGAGGTCTCTGAGATTGTCCTCAATTCTCTTCATTCGTTTTTCTTTACTCTGCAGTAGTTATTTCCATTATCTTATCTTCCAGGTCACTTATCCGTCCTTCTGCCTCAGTTATTTTGCTACTGATTCCTTCTAGAAAATTTTTAATTTCATTTATTGTGCTGTTCATCAGTTTGTTTGCTCTTTAGTTCTTCTAGGTCCTTGTTAAACATTTCTTGTATTTTCTCCATTCTATTTCCAAGATTTTGGATCATCTTTGCTATCATTACCCTGAATTCTTTTTCAGATAGACTGCCTATTTCCTCTTCATTTGATTGGTCTGGTGGGTTTTCACCTTGCTCCTTCATCTGCTGTGTATTTCTCTGTCTTCTCATTTTGCTTAACTTACTGTGTTTGGGGTCTCCTTTTCACAGGCTGCAGGTTCGTAGTTCCCATTGTTTTGGGTTCTGCCCCCAGTGGGTATGGTTTGTTCACTGGGTTGTGTAGGCTTCCTGATGGAGGGGACTGGTGCCTGTGTTCTGATGGATGACGCTGAATCTTGTCTTTCTGGTGGACAGGACCGCGTCCAGTGGCATGTTTGGGGGTGTTTGTGAACTTACTATGATGTTCGGCAGCCTCTCTGATAATGGGTGGGGTTGTGTTCCTGTCTTGCTAGTTGTTTGGCATAGGGTGTCCAGCACTGGAGCCTGCTGGTCACTGAGCGGAGCTGGGTCTTAGCGTTGAGATGGAGATCTCTAGCAGAGCTCTCGCCAATTGATATTATATGGGGCCAGTAGGTCTCTGGTGAACCAATGTTCTGAACTCGGTTCTCCCACCTCAGAGGCTCAGGCCTGACACCTGGCCGGAGTACCAAGACCCTGTCTGCCACACAGCTCAGAAAAAAAGGGAGAAATGAAAAAAATAATAAAGAAAGAAAAATAATAAGTTACTAACATAAAAAATTTAAAAATACCTATTATTAAAATAAAGTAATTTTAAAAGAGAAAAAAGGAAGAGAGCAACCAAAACAATAAACAAATCCACCAATGATAACAAGCACTAAAAACTACACTAATAAAAAACGGACAGATAGAACCCTAGGACAAATGGTAAAAGTAAACCTATACAGACAAAATCACACAAAGAAGTATACACATACACACTCCCAAAAAGAGAAAAAGGGAAAAAAAAATATGTATATATATAAAAAAGGGAAGAGAGCCACCAAATCAATAAATAAATCTACCAGTGATAATAAGCTCTAAATACTCAACTAAGGTAAACATAAAACTAGAAACAAATTAGACGCAGAAAGCAAACCCCAAGTCTACAGTTGCTCCCAAAGTCCACCGCCTCAGTTTTGGGATGATTCGTTGTCTATTCAGGTATTCCACAGATGCAGGGTACATCAAGTTGACTGTGGAGATTTAATGCGCTGCTCGTGAGGCTGCACAGAGAGATTTCCCTTTCTCATCTTTGTTCGCACAGCTCCTGGGGTTCAGCTTTGGATTTGGCCCCTCCTCTGCACGTAGGTCACCCTCTGGCATCTGTTCTTCACCCAGACAGGAGGGGGTTAAAGGGGTAGCTGATTCAGGGGCTCTGGCTCACTCAGGCCAGGGGGAGGGAGGGGTATGGAATGCGGGGCAAGCCTGCGGTGGCAGAAGCCAAAATGTTGCAACAGCCTGAGGCACGCCGTGTGTTCTCCCGGGGAAGCTGTCCCCGGATCACGGGATCCTGGCAGTGGCGGGCTGCACAGCCTCCCAGGAGGGGAGGTGTGGAGAGTGACCTGTGCTTGCACACAGGATTCTTGGTTGCTGCAGCAGCAGCGTTCGCATTCCATACCCGTCTCTGGGGTCCAAGCTGACAGCCGCGGCTTGTGCCCATCTCTGGAGCTCACTTAGGCGGTGCTCTGAATCCCCTCTCCTCACGCACCCCAAAACAATGGTCTCCTGCCTCTTCGGCAGGTCCAGACTTTTTCCCGGACTCCCTCCTGGCTACTTGTGGTGCGCTAGCCCCCTTCAGGCTGTGTTCACACAGCCGACCCGAGTCCTGTCCCTGGGATCTGACCTCCGAAGCCTAAGCCTCAGCTCCCAGCCCCCACCCGCCCTGGCAGGTGAGCAGACAAACCTCTCAGGCTGGTGAGTGTTGGTCGGCACTGATCCTCTGTGCGGGAATCCCTCCACTTTGCTCTCTGCACCCGTTGCTGCGCTCTGCTCCGTGGCTCCGAAGCTTCCCTCCACACCCACCCGCCCCGTCTCCACCAGTGAAGGAGCTTCCTAGTGTGTGGAAACTTTTCCTACTTCACAGCTCCGTCCCAGAGGTGCAGGTCCCATCCCTATTCTTTTGTCTCTGTTTTTCCTTTTTTCTTTTGCCCTACCAAGGTACATGGGGAGTTTCTTGCCTTTTGGGAAGTCTGAGGTTTTCTGCCAGCATTCAGCAGGTGTTCTGTAGGAGTTGTTTGACATGTAGATGTATTTCTGATGTATTTGTGGGGAGGAAAGTGATCTCCACATCTTACTCCTCTGCCATCTTGAAGGTCCTCCTTGACACATTCCTCATCACTGTTTTATATGTCACTTAAAACACACACACAAAAAAAAACCTCCTGCTAATTTGAATGATACAATGCTTTCTCATTCCTTTGTTTGTAGTTACTGGAAAAGCCCTTGCAGACACATATTTGCTTCACTAATATCAGATTTATTCCCTGCTATTGTTTCCATACCATTTTACCTACACAGCAACTTTTGTTTCAATGTTGAATCATAATACAATCTTTCTGAAGACATTTTAGAAGGCAGTAAAGTTCAACACATGTGTTACCAACAAGTGCAGAACTCAACCGAAGTACAACATGAACTACTTTGACCAGGTTTGGCTAGCGCAAATGTTAACAACTACATCCTACCTCTCGTTGGACCTACAGCAATTATAAGATGCTATCAATTGGAGAAGCAACCCTATTTCCAAAATGTCAAAATACAAAAAAATGTGTATCTTTCAATCATTGAAATAGGGCAACGTAAAGTCTGTATATATCATCATTCAACTAGTATCAATACATGTTAATACACTGAAAAACTTTTGCACTACTCAATGTAACAACATTTTTGGGTTTTAGGCCCTCCCTAGGTACTGGGGAATAAAAATCTGACTAAATCATAATCTTTGCCCTTTAGTATCATGAAGGCAACCAACACAGAAAGAAACATTTATAATACAAAATAAGAAGAGACATAATGGAAGTAAGACAAAGTGCTATGGGAAAAGAAGAGGGAATGATTAATGCTGCTTAGGGGAACTGCATTACTATTTTGTAACATAATTTTCATTACTCAATTTTCAAGGATATAATAACTTAATTTTTATGTGCTCCAACTCTAGGAAATTTCTTGAATTTAACTTGGGTTCTCAGACATTACTACTCTTTGATTTACTATTTAAATATGTAGAAACAAGTACAAAAACTTTTCTAGACAGAAATGTCAAACTCATATCAATTATGGGCAATTTAAAGTTTAGGGTATTTAAGGCAACTTTTCTTTAAATTTTAAATAATAAAATTATTTAAGGGAGACAATAATCTTAAATAATATAAAAATCACTAAGTAACTTATTTAAAAAGAAATTTTAACAATAATTAAAAACTCACTCTAGTCTTTCAACAGTGCTAGAAAAATTGGATGTCTGTATAGAAAAATAATAATAATAATAAAGAACATTGATTCATAGCTACAAAAATAAACCCAAAATAGATGATTTACCTAAATGTGAAAAACTAAAACTATAAAATTTCTAGAAGAAAACAGAGAAGAAAGTCTTTGTGACCCTGATTAGGTAACTTTTTTAGATATGACACCAAAATCCCAATCTACAAAATAAAAAGTAATGAGACTTCATCAAAATTAAGAGTTTCTTTTCTTCACTGATAAAAGAGTGAAAAAATAAATCACAGATTGGGAGAAAATATTTGCAAATCACCTGTCTGATAAAAGACTTTAATATAAAATATATAAAGAACTCTTCAAGAAGATATAAAGACGCTCAACATCATTAGGTATTAGGGAAATGCAAATCAAAACCACAATGAGATATACCGTTTCACACCCAGTAGGATGCTAAAACCAGAAAAACTGACAAAACCAAATAATGACAAGGATGTGGAGCAACCAGAACTCTCATACATTCCTGGTGGGAATGCAAAATGATACAGCCACTTTGAAAATTGGTTTGGAAGTTTCTTATAAAGTTTAAAATATACTTACCAAATAATCCTGTGATCCCACTCCTAGGTAATTACCCAAGTGAAATGAAAACCTATGTTCCCACAAAAACCTGTATACAAATGTTCATAGTAGCTTTATTCATAACCATCAGAATTTGGAAACAACTCAAATGTACCTCCAGTGGAGGATGGATAAACTGTGGTACATCCATACAATGGAATACTACTTGACAATAAAAGGGACAAACTCCACATTCACAATGATATGAATGAATCTCAAATGCATATGTTAAGTGAAAGAAACCAGACTCAAAAGACTACATACTGAATGACTGCATTTATATGACATTCTTGTAAAAGGGACACAAGATAGATCAATGGGTGCCAGGGGGGTGGGATCTGACCACAAAGAGGTACTGATCAGGGCATAATGGGGTGATGGAACTGTTCTATATCTTAATTATCATAGGAGACACATACATAACTGTATACATTTGTCAAAACCTACAAAAATTTACACTAAAAAAGATGAATTTTAATGTATGTAAGTTACATCTTAATTTTTACAAAATTCATATCAAATTAGAAAAATGAGTTAAAATTAAAGGAACAACATATTTTGCCTAGCTCAAACCTAACATAAACAATCAGTGTCCACTTTGGGTTACTTCTACATAAGGAAAGAATTCTAAAAGAATACAATGTAATTTACCAGGAAAGATAAATGTCTGGACTTAAAAGAGTAGTATAAATAAAATAAACTGGTAAACCTATTCCTTCAAATTTATTGAAACCTGAGTGGCAGACTTCCCTGTTTATAAAAACCCTGCCTTTTGACTAAGAACTATGGACGTAGGGCGGCTGGTGGAAATGGCCACTTCGTTCAAATGGGAACGGTGGACTCCATGAAACGAAGAGTACAAAGTATGGTGCTAAGTAAATACAAGACAAGTGGTAAACCAACAACAGCAACAAAACAAACAAAAAACTTTTTGTTAGAATTTGAAAATAACAAATTTAGTTAAAGCAATTCCTACTGCTGTTTGTTTCTCAAAAGCAAACCAGTTGCTTAGACACATGCCTCTTTCTAACATGAAATGCGCTGACATTCAGCACATTTTATGAAAAAGGGACAAATGAATGAAATGTTTAGCTAGAAAAACTTGTCATTACCAAGTTGACATGTGACTTTTAAGCTTTAGTAACTGCTTCACTATCCTCTGTAATTATAGAATTGAGTTTCCATCATTTTTTAAATTATTAATGATATTTTGAGGTAAGTGTTGCTTTAAACTTTTATACATTTTTGTCAGTTAAAAAAAAAACAAACCACAAATGGATTATTCTTGAGATGGCATTCAAGTCCACTTTCTGCCCTAAAGTGCTATATTTATTTTGACATAAAACATTCTGAAGGTGGAGATAGATCCAAAAAAGGAAACACCAAAAAAGTTATATTTTATGACATGGGGTTTTATTAGACAAAGTTAAACTTTTGGGGGTGAGCCTTGAATGAGGAACTTAAAAATCAAGAGCAGCATTTCTACTCTGACACAGCGTAACCACATCAGCTTAGGCCAGTCTGCTAGTTCGCTGAGCCTCAGTTTCTTTAACTGTAAAATGAGGCATTGGATTAGGTTTTTAAAAAAGATTGTCTATGATAAACTAAACACACAAGTATTGATCTGACACAGTGCTTTGAGAACCTTTGTGAGGTGTTTATTGATAATTTCTTGGAATAAAATCACTATTGCCTTTGTACTCAAGAATTGGGTTTTTTTAAAGGAAGAAAACAGAAAAGCCTAGGCCTCAGTTGTATGGATATGCTGAAATAGAACTCAAACTCTCTCTTAATTATCATGACACCTTTTCAAATGAACAAGCATTTCTAAAGATGACCATGCTGATTACAGAGTAGACAAGTTAAGTCAGCCCTGCCCAGGGTACAGTGACTTTCTTCATTAACAAACTGGCTTCCTTTAGCATCCTCCTTACTTTCTTTACCCAAATTGTTGAAACTGACATTAAGACCAAGAACCATGGAACAAAAGAAAAAATTCCTTTATTTTTCCTCTCGCCTCTTTTCCACCATTTTAATGCATTTGGGAATCTACCCACTAGCCAGCAGTATCATCCATCCTTTAGAACCCTGACGTATACGCTACTAACTAATCTATTTTCCTGTCATTACTTTTCAGCCCCTGAGTTTTGAAACCAAGAAAAGCTACACCTTAAAAGTGGAAGGAGCCAATCCTCACCTAGAGATGCGTTTTCTGAACCTAGGCCCATTTCAGGACACAACCACAGTGCACATCAGTGTGGAAGATGTGGATGAGCCCCCTGTGTTTGAACCTGGCTTTTACTTTGTGGAGGTACCTGAAGATGTGGCAATTGGAACAACCATACAGATCATTTCTGCCAAGGATCCAGATGTGACCAACAACTCAATCAGGTTTTTCTACACATTTCACCTTATCCTTTTATCCTGGAATCTTCCCTTATACCTGATTTTCTAGCACTTTTTCTCTGCTTCTTCCATCTCTGGACACTCTATTTCTTTAAATTCTTTTTTCTTAAATAACATGGACTTTTCACGTTATTTAGAAATGAAGTATCATTATGTCTACAACTCACTGTCAGCTGGTTCAGCAACACACATACACACCCCTCTCAATTCTCCATTGTGGCCTTATTGACATTTGGGGGTGGATAATTCTTTGTTGAGGAAGATGCCTGTTCAATGTATTGTACAATGTTTAGCAGCATCTCTGGCCTCTACCTACAAAATGCTAGGAGCACCCCCTGAGTTGTAACAATCTAAAAAGTCCCCAGATATTGCCAAATAGACAGATACATAGATGTCAAAACATTAAAAATCATTGAATCTTAGTGGTGAATATAAAGGTGATTACTGTACATTCTTTTAATTTTTATGAACCTTGACTTTTTTACTTTAAAAAATGGAAAAAATAACATATATAAACACATATTTCCATATACTATACAAAGAACAGACATAGAAACTACTACTGTTGTCAACAGCTTTGACACATGTAGACTGGCTTTCTATTGCAGGCCCACATAACAGCCTCTCCAAAGTATGTTTTGAATATCAAGATTCCAACCTAGATGCTTCCCCCTCAGGAGGGGTAGAGAGCTGCCCTTATAGCCATGGCCATCTCCTGTTGACTATGGAACCAAAGTGCAAACCACTGGTGGACAGATTGACACTTCAACCTTCCAGAGCAACTGCCAAGCCTTTGAAGCTTGACACAAAAGATCAGGATTCCAAGGCTGTTTGAGGCCATCTGTCACATTAATTGTTGAAAGCCACACAAATGGATCTCGGGCTTTAGTGCAGCTAGCACATTTTAAACACACCCTGATTCATCAAAGGCCTTTTCTGTCAGCCGGTTACTTTCCTCACCTGGTGCCATTTTGTATTTAATGAAAATGTGCTTTTGCAGTTTAATAAAGATGGTTCTCTCCTGTGTTTAACTACTGGGGGAAATGTGCTTCCTCTAACCAATTAGCAAACATTTTACATTTTCAGGCATTAAAATGGCTAAAATTATTTTGCTTGAATTCTGATATTTGATTTTTAGAAGAAAACTAATCTTTATGAGCTATAACAATTTTATAGAAGTGATATTTCAACCTTAAGCTTTTTAAATGTATAACAGAAGTTAGTGGAATCATATTATCCCCAAAACAACAACACAAATGAAACCAATTCTATTATAAATTTATATTTGTAATATAAATATTACATTTATATCAGAAGCCAAGAATATATATCTATCTTCTGATTAATCTATTCATATCAGAGGCACTACTGTGGGAAAAAACTCTATAGAATAAAACTTTGTGGAGGGAAAGTGCTTGAAATAAAACAAGCATTTTGAAAAAAATCAGATCTCATTTCTAAAAGAGTCAATCAGAATATCCAGTGGATGCTTCCACATATTCTTCCCAGATTCTGATTCTGGACTCCTACATGGTAAGCACTGGAAATATGATTTTGTCAGGAATCACACTACTAAATGACAAGCAAGAGAGACTGAAAGCAGTCAAGAAACAAGGAAATTCACACACACACACACACACACACACACACACACACACATACACACACACACACACACACCCCTAGAGTAAATGTGCACTATTCAGGACTAAAGTCGTTATCTCAACACATATCTAGGAAGGAAGGAGAAACACCAGCAGGCCTAGATCCACTGCTGGCATGGAGCAAAATGAGGATTAAAAAATGAGGGAATCCTGTCTGGCTAACAGAAAACGCTGCTTCAGATGATGAGCCACTGAAAACTGTCAGTTGGCTGGCATGGCACTGATGCAATTAGCATCAGGGAAGTCTATAGTGGGGTGCCTGTGTAGTCCAATACATCCCAGTCAGGAGGAATCCAAGAGTGAACAGGCGGGAGGCATAGAGCAGGGTCCACTAGGCTTATTCTAGGGCAGGGTTCTAGGTCTTGAAAGAGAAACTGGCAAGAACAGGCAACAGCCACAGGACTGGAGGTAACAAGATAAGCGTTCAGGCACAGGGGATAAAGCAGAATTCCACTTATCATAACTAGAGATAATCGTCCCTCTGCATTTCGGTTGGAAAGAAGGAACAGAATTCATATTGTGAGATAGAGTCTCTGACCCTTTGTACTGTCCCACAGGAACAAAGAATGGTCTCTGGAGCCAAGCAGAACACCAGGGGTCCTGGATTCTGAGAAGGAAAAGCACCTAGAAGTCAAATCTCTGGCTATTACTTAATAAACCCATTTGGAAAGTACTTTCCTACATTATCTTTCGCCAAATTGCTTGTTTTCTCCTTATTTATCCTATACGTTATTTTCTTTAAAAAATACTTTGAATATGCCATATGCCGCTTGTCTATCTTGTGCATTTTTGTTACAAATAAATGAGGTTCACATTCCTAAAAAGATAATGCATATTAAATCACCCAGAAAACACCTGAGGTTCAAATGCTATGGATAAAAGGTCACTGAACTTTTTAAAAAGATTATTAGGACTTTTATAATCTCATTTCTAGAAAGTTTATGGTGTATTCAGGCATATAAGCTGGTCATCATTTATTAGTAAAGCCCCAAACTAAGTCTCCAGATTTAGTTATATGTACATGAAAAATGCAATGTTTAGATCACCTAAATTTTTAATAAATGCTCAAGGAATTTCTAGCAAGCAGGAAACTGAACCATTAGGCAACTGAAATAGGCTCCTGCTCGTATGGAAACAGCTTGTCCTCCTGTGCCTTCCTAGAGTGTGTGTGGATTTAGGGAGCCTGTCCATGACACCCTACCTCCAAAATCACTCCTAAATTCAGAGAATGTCCTCAGCCAAGTAAACAAGCAGGGAGCTCAACGAACACCAGCTACTGTTCGCTGAAGGCAGTTTTGCATGTGTATGTTATGCCTATTCTGCCCACAGTACATGAGAATATTATGGTTAGAGAAAGGAAAACCACCTACGTAATTCACTAGTGTGTCCCAATTTCCTCATATTCTATCTGTATCTATGCCTTTAAATTTGTTCTCTTGACTCCTGAAAATTGGCCCAGTGTCCCATTCAGAGTAATGAATGCTATTATTGCCTCAATTCAGGCCCCGCTTGGGAAATGGAAGAGGAATTCCACTTGAGGGAGGCTTCTCTGAGGCAGGCTCGCAGTGTTTCCTCTCAGTGTGTCAGCGGGCAGTACTGTCATGGGTTCCGTCAGTTATTTCCATCACTCCCATCTCCCCTACCATCCGTGACATGCGCTATGGCGTTGTAGGTTTGAATGCAGGAAGCTGGTTCATCATAGGCTGCCTCTCCCCTCAGCATTATGCCTACAACTTGGAGAGCTGCCATCGGGGTTATGGCTCTGTGGGCTGAATGGCTGGCTTTTCTCCTGTTTGGGGAGCTGAAAGAAAAGACTGTCAGGAGCCAACCAGTATTTTTTTCTAAGATAAATTCAAATCTTAAAATAGCCAGTAAACTTTAAAACTAAATCACTAATTATACCAAAAAACAAAAAACGCTCCAGTTAATTTTAAATTAACTTTGTAGGCATGTGTTTATTCTTTATTAAATAGTCAACTGTCGGTTATCATGGCTTAATCTATCTTCAAAAAAGAGTTAAGACTTTGTTTCCTTAAGTAATCTCATACATTCCATATGCCTAGGTTTGATTCCCAGCCGTGCAACCTTGGGCAAATGTCCTAACCTTTCCATGCTCCAGTTTTCTCACCTGTAAAATGGGAATGATAACAGTACCTACCTCATAGGTTTATTGTGGGAATTATATGAGTCAATACAGGTAAGATGTTTAGAGCAGTGCCTGGCTACAGTAACAGGGTCAGAAGCAGAGAGAAGCATTACTTTACTTAATTAAATTTCCCAACACTTGGAGAGTTAGAACTGAAATGTTTCCAACTTCTCCAGCCTTTAGTGGTCACCTTTCCCTTTAATTCCTAATTCTCTGAACAGTCATCCTGAATCTCTGCAGGAAAAAATAAATACTCGAAACAAAATGCTTTACCAAATAATACATATACTGGTATATACTGTATATATATATCTATTTTTATATATTGAAACAAAAGTTTTACCATCAATATTTACCCTTACTGGAATACAGTCTGGCATACATATACATGTTCTTTCTACACTAGTCATTACCCACTGTATTTATTTCAAATTGAAAAACAATGCACTAAAGTAAAGAAACTACTTACTCCCATCAAATGGGCAGCATTTCCCAGTTTCAACAACTTTAAGATAGAGACTGCAATTGCTGGCAACTTTTTTTTTTTTTTGGCCATGCTGCGCAGCTTGTGGGATCTTAGTTCCCTGACCAGGGATTGAACCCGGGCCCTCGAAAGTGAAAGCCCGGAGTCCTAACCACTGGACCACCAGGGAATTCCGCTGGCAACTTTTTTTAAAATTAATTTTTACTGGATTAAAGTTGATTTACAACGTTGTGTTAGTTTCAGGTTTACAGCAAAATGAATCAGTTATACATATACATATATCCACTCTTTGAGATTCTATTCCCATATAGGTCATTAAAGAGTATTGAGTAGAGTTCCCTGTGCTATACAGTAGGTTCTTATTAGTTATCTATTTTATATATAGTAGTGTGTATATGTCAATACCAATCTCCCAATGTATCCCTCCTCCCCGCTTCCTCCTTGATAACCGTGAGTCTGTTTTCTACATCTGTGACTCTGTTTTGAAAATAGGTTCGTTTGCACCCGCTGGCAACTTTAAATGGAATTTTGAACCCAGTGTTACAACAGCTTATATATATATATAACATATAAAAAATAAAATTATTTATATATAATTTACAGTATATTACATATTATATATACAATAGCTTATATATAAACACATGTATGTTTCAAATCTTACTGTTAGCTGCAAATTATTAGCTGTGTAACTGTATGAAAGTGACTTAACTTCTCTAAGTCCTAGTTTCCTGTTAGGTGAGATAATACCTACGTCCTAGAGATGCTGTAGAATTTAAAAAGAAGCTATAGATAAATACAGTCCATCCTGAACTCTCCACAGACTGGCCTGTAACTTGCAACATAGTGCCTTTTAGAATTGCAGTTTCTCTGCTATCCTCGAGTAAACTCAAGTTCAGAAACCCCATTAAAGGCTCTGGCCTAGAGTTTCCTCTTGCTCCTGTCTTTGCCACCCAACCAAATCCTAGAGCTTCCTCTGTGGCCCTGCATGGCATGTAGTGACTCCCCTCTGAGATCTAACAAATTTATGTGATTACAAGTTTAAACCCAAGAGGACCTTCAAGATGGCTGAGGGTAAGACGTGGAGATCACCTTCCTCCCCACAACTACATCAAAATACATCTACATGTGGAACAACTTCTACAGAACACCTACTGAACGCTGGCAGAAGACCTCAGACTTCCCAAAAGGCAAGAAACTCCGCACATACCTGGCTGTGTGGCTGACAGGGTCCCGATGCTCTGGCCGGGTGTCAGGCCTGAGGTGGGAGAGCCGAGTTCAGGATACTGGACAACCAGAAACAATCCGGCCCCAGGTAATATCAATCGGCGAGAGCTCTCCCAGAGACCTCAGTCTCAATGCTATGACCCAGCTCCACTCAACAACCAGCAAGCTCCAGTACTGGACACCCTATGCCAAACAACCAGCAAGGCAGGAACGCAACCCCACCCATTAGCAGAGAGGCTGTCTAAAATCATAATAAGTTCACAGACACCCCAAAACATACCACCGGACACGGTCCTGCCCACCAGAAAGAGAAGACCCAGCCTCATCCACCAGAACACAGGCACCAGACCCCTCCACCAGGAAGCCTACACAACCACTGAACCAACCTGACCCACTGGGGGCAGACACCAAAAAAACGGGAACTACAAACCTGGAGACCCCAAACACAGTAAGTTAAGCAAAATGAGAAGACAGAGAAATACAAAGCAGATGAAGGAGCAAAGTAAAAACCCACCAGACCAAACAAATGAAGAAGAAATAGGCAGTATACCTGAAAAAGAATTCAGAGTAATGAGAGTAAAGGTGATCCAAAATCGTGGAAACAGAATGGAGAAAATACAAGAAACGTTTAACAAGGACCTAAAAGAACTACATAGCAAACACACAATGATGAATGACACAATAAATGAAATTAAAAACTCTCCAGAGGAATCAATAGCACAATAACTGAGGGAGAAGAACAGATAAGTGAACTGAAGATAAAATAGTGGAAATAACTATCGCAGAGGAGAATAAAGAAAAAAGAATGAAAAGAATTGAGGACTGTCTCAGAGACCTCTGGGACAACATTAAACACCTCAACAGTTGAATTATAGGGATCCCAGAAGAAGAAGAGAAAAAGAAAGGGACTGAGAAAATATTTGAAGAGATTATAGTTGAAAACTTCCCTAATATGGGAAAGGAAATAGTCAATCAAGTCCAGGAAGCACAGAGAGTCCCATACAGGAAAAATCCAAGGAGAACCACGCCAAGACACATATTAATCAAACTATCAGAAATTAAATACAAAGAAAAAATATTAAAAGCAGCAAGGGAAAAGCAACAAATAACATACAAGGGAATCACCATGAGGTTAACAGCTGATCTTTCAGCAGAAACTCTGCAAGCCAGAAAGGAGTGGCAAGACATATTTAAAGTGATGAAAGGGAAAACCTACAACCAAGATTATCTACCCAGCAAGGATCTCATTCAGATTCAACGGAGAAATTAAAAGCTTTACAGGGGCTTCCCTGGTGGCGCAGTGGTTGAGAGTCCGCCTGCCTATGCAGGGGACACGGGTTCGTGCCCTGGTCCGGGAGGATCCCACATGCCGCGGAGCGGCTGGGCCTGTGAGCAATGGCCTCTGAGCCTGTGCGTCCGGAGCCTGTGCTCCACAATGGGACAGGCCACAGCGGTGAGAGGCCCACACACCGCAAAAAAAAAAAAGTTGTACAGACAAGCAAAAGCTAAGAGAATTCAGCGCCACCAAACCAGCTTCACAACAAATGCTAAAGGAACTTCTCTAGGCAGGAAAAACAAAAGAAGGAAAAGACCTACAATAACAAACCCAAAACAATTAAGAAAATGGTAATAGGAACATACATATTGATAATTACCTTGAATGTAAATGGATTAAATGCTCCAACCAAAAGACACAGACTGGCTGAATGGATACAAAAACAAGACCCATATATATGCTGTCTACAAGAGGCCTACTTCAGACCCAGGGACACATACAGACTGAAAGTGAGGGGATGGAAAAAGATATTCCATGCAAATGGAAATCAGAAGAAAGCTGGAGTAGCAATTCTCATATCAGACAGAACAGACTTTAAAATAAGACTTTTTGTTACAAGAGACAAAGAAGGACACCACATAATGATCAAGGGATCAATTCAAGAAGAAGATATAACACCTGTAAATATTTATGCACCCAACGTAGGAGCACCTCAATACATAAGGTAAATGGTACCAGCCATAAAAGGGGAAATCGACAGTAACACTATCATAGTAGGGGACTTTGATACCCCACTTTCACCAACGGACAGATCATCGAAAATGAAAATAAATAAGGAAACACAAGCTTTAAATGACACATCAGGGCTTCCCTGGTGGTGCAGTGGTTGAGAGTCCGCCTGCCGATGCCGGGGACACGGGTTCGTGCCCCGGTCCAGGAAGATCCCACGTGCCGCGGAGCGGCTGGGCCCGTGAGCCATGGCCGCTGAGCCTGCGCGTCCGGAGCCTGTGCTCCGCAACGGGAGAGGCCACGGAGTAGTAAGCCCGCGTACCACCAAAAAAAAAAAAAAAAAAAAAGACACATCAAACAAGATGGACTTAACTGATATTTATAGAACATTCCATCCAAAAACAACAGAATACACTTTCTTCTCAAGTGTTCATGGAACATTCTCCAGGTTAGATCGTATCTTGGGTCACAAATCAAACCTTGGTAAATTTAAGAAAATTGAAATCATATCAAGTATCTTTTCTTACCACAACGCTATGAGAATAGATATCAATTACAGGAAAAAAAAAAAACTAAACAATACGAACACATGGAGGCTAAAGAATATGCTACTAAATAACCAAGAGAATACTGAAGAAATCAAAGAGAAAATAAAAAAATACCTAGAAACAAATGACAATGAAAACATGATGACCCAAAACCTATGGGATGCAGTAAAAGCAGTTCTAAGACGGAATTTATAGCAATACAATCCTAACTCAGGAAACAAGAAAAATCTCAAATAAACAACCTAACCTTACACCTAAAGAAATCAGAGGAAGAAGAACAAAGAAACCCCAAAGTAGCAGAGGGAAAGAAATCCTAAAAATCAGATCAGAAATAAAAGAAAAAGAAATGAAGGAAACCATAGCAAAGATCAATAAAACTGAAAGCTGGTTCTTTGAGAAGATAAACAAAATTGATAAACCATTAGAATACAAAAGATCATGAGAGATTACTACAAGCAACTATATGCCAATAAAACAGACAACCTGGAAGAAATGGACAAATTCTTAGAAAAGCGCAACCTTCCGAGACTAAACCAGGAAGAAATAGAAAATATAAACAGACCAATCAGAAGCACTGAAATTGAAACTGTGATTAAAAATCTTCCTACAAAAGCCCAGAACCAGATGGCTTCACAGGCAAATTCTATCAAACATTTAGAGAAGAGCTAACACCTATCCCTCTTATACTCTTCCAAAATATAGCAGAGGGAGGAACACTCCCCAACTCATTCTACGAGGCCACCATCACCTGACACTGAAACCAGACAAGGATGTCACAAAAAAAGAAAACTACAGGCCAATACCACTGATGAACATAGATGCAAAAATCCTCAACAAAATACTAGCAAATAGAATCCAACAGCACATTAAAAGGATCACACACCATGAGCAAGTGGGGTTTATCCCAGGAATGCAAGGATTCTACAGTATATGCAAATCAGTCAATGTGATACACCATATTAACAAACTGAAGAATAAAAACTATATGATCGGGCTTCCCTGGTGGTGCAGTGGTTGAGAGTCCACCTGCCGATGCAGGGGACACAGGTTTGTGCCCCGGTCCGGGAGGATCCCACATGCTGCGGAGCGGCTGGGCCCGTGAGCCGTGGCCGCTGAGCCTGCGC
>NC_041232.1:74225557-74257041 GCF_002837175.3 Physeter macrocephalus
TGGGACTTATCCCAGGGATGCAAGGATTTTTCAATATCCACAAATCAATCAGTGTGATATACCACATCAAAAAAACAAAACTATATGATCATCTCAATAGATGCAGAAAAAGCTTTCAACAAAATTCATCACCCATTTATGATAAAAACCCTCCAGAAAGTAGGCATAGAGGGACTCACCTCAACATAATAAAGGCCATACGTGACAAACCCACAGCCAACACTGTTCTCAATGGTGAAAAACTGAAACCATTTCCACTAAGATCAGGAACACGACAAGGTTGCCCCCTCCCATCACTATTATTCAACATACTTCTGGAATTTTTAGCCACAGCAATCAGAGAAGAAAACGAAATAAGAAAAATCCAAATCGGAAAAGAAGCAGTAAAACTGTCACTGTTTGCAGATGACATGATACTATACATAGAGAATCCTAAAGATGCTACCAGAAAACTACTAGAGCTAATCAATGAATCTGGTAAAGTAGCAGGATACAAAATTAATGCACAGAAGTCTCTTGCTTTCCTATAAACTAATGATGAAAAATCTGAAAGAGAAATGGGAGTGTTTCCCATTTACCACTGCAACGAAAAGAATAAAATACCTAGGAATAAACCTACCTAAGGAGACAAAAGACCTGTATGCAGAAAACAGCAATTTTGAGAAAGAAAAACAGAGCTGGAGGAATCAGACTCCTGGACTTCAGACTATACTACAAAGCTACAGTAATCAAGACAGTATGGCACTGGCACAAAAACAGAAATATAGATCAATGGAACAGGATAGATAGCCCAGAGATAAACCCACATACATATGGTCCCCTTATCTTTGATAAAGGATGCTTAAAAAACTAAAAATAGAATTACCATACGACCCAGCAATCCTACTACTGGGCATATACCTGGAGAAAAGCATAATTCAAAAAGAGTCATGTACCACAATGTTCACTGCGGCACTATTTACAATAACCAGGACATGGAAGCAACCTAAGTGTCCATTGACAGATGAATGGATAAAGAAGATGTGGCACATATATACAATGGAATAGTACTCAGCCATAGAAAGCAACAAAATTGAGTTATCTGTAGTGAGGTGGCTGGACCTAGAGTCTGTCACACAGAGTGAAGTAAGTCAGAAAGAGAAAAACAAATACCATACACTAACACATATACATGGAATCTAAAAAACAAAATGGTTCTGAAGAACCTAGGAGCAGGACAGGAATAAAGATGCAGACGTAGAGAATGAACTTGAGGACATGGGGAGAGGGAAGAGTAAGCTGGGACAAAGTGAGAGAGGGGCATGTACATATATACACTACCAAATGTAAAATAAATAGCTAGTGGGAAGCAGCCGCATAGCACAGGGAGATCAGCTCGGTGCTCTGTGACCACCTAGAGGGGTGAGATAGGGAGGGTGGGAGGGAGACGCAAGAGGGAGGGGATATGGGGATATATGTATGCGTATGGCTGATTCACTTTGTTGTACAGCAGAGGCTGGTACAGCATTGTGAAGCAACTGTACTCCAATAAAGATGTTAAAAATACATGTATGTGTTTTAAAAAGAAGCTATAAAATGCCTGGTATTCAATAAACGGCAGCGATCATAACTACTGGCCATTACCAAGGACTTCGTTAAGATTCTAAAGGATGGTTCTCAATCATGGCTACATATCAAAATCCCTTATGATTTTTAAACATACAGATGCCTGAGATTCCCTCCACACTTAGTCAATCTCCTAATATGGGCACCAGGTAAGACAACTTAGGTGAGATAATACAAAGGGTCAGACTGCCAAATCAGATTCAACAGGAACTACAGATCTTACCCAGTATCAAGGTAAATAAGGACTCAAAGGATATAAACAACAGCAAAATATGAGCTAAGCATTCTTTCCTTAGAGAGGTCTGAAACTGTCAGGTGTAGGTGCCTGTAACTATCCTTCTTTTCCCTGTATAAGGATGCACGTTGGTCCACACTGAATATGAGAAGTGTAAGCACAGGATGAAGTGCAATGCTTGAACAGAAGGAGCCATTTTGATTATGGAACATCTGCTTTTATACCCCATTAATTACATAGCTCACATGACATTTTCCAGCACGCTGTGCCCAATAAATTCATAAATTCCAGACTTCTTTACAATAAGCAACCTAGACAGACCTCGTCCATCTTGCTAGTAACATTCCATAGGTAAGGACATCCCATCTAGCAAATACTGTTAGTGTGTTTGACAGCAGGCCAGTCATTAGTATGTTTACAAAAGACCTGATTCAAATCTTTCCTTCTCAATAGATGATACAACTTACAGGAACCGGAACCACGTAACTATACCTTTTCCAGTCCCAATTTATTGTTTCTGGACTTATCTGAATAAAATTTGTTTTGAACAAAGATATGTAGGGGCTGACATTCAGAGTGTCCCAAAAGTCTTAGGGCAGTTTTAAGCTTTAAATAGCTGAAATTGATCTTTAAAAAGCGTAAAACTACCCGTCTTTGGCACCCTGTTTTACTTCATTTTATAAATGAGGAAATTTAAGCAGTAATAGTTTGTTGTTGTTTTGTGTTTGGGGTTTTCTTTTGGCGGGGGGGCGGGGAGGGTTTTTGGACAGATAAAACAGCAATGCAGTCTTCCAAGTGCCCATAACTGAGAACTATCCTGTTTCACATGGCATGCACTCAGTTCTCTCATGTAATATGCCACAGTATGCTTATCCAAATAAAACGATGTGTGTAATCTCTGTTTTTGCAGATATTCCATTGACAGAAGCAGTGACCCTGGAAGGTTCTTCTATGTTGACATTACAACAGGTGCCCTAATGACTGCGAGACCCCTTGACCGGGAAGAGTTTTCTTGGCATAACATCACTGTCCTTGCTATGGAAATGAGTAAGTAAAACAAAAAAACTGCTCTCCATATAGTGACAAAACAGAAGCACTGGAGAAAGTGGAAGTTTCTAGAGCTTGTTGAAACAAAAATTATCTTCTTTATGGAAAGGAATGGAAATCCTGGTTTATGCAAGTGAATGAATGTATTTAGTTCAAATACTTATTGAGGATCGTCTATATACCTAATCCTGTGCTAGAGATGAAAACACACAAACAAAAAAGCAGCACAAAAAATAGCATCCTTAAATCAAAGAGCTAGACCTCTATATGAAGAAAAGGGACAACTCCTGAGAACTCTAAGAGGCTTTCAATCTTTAGTAAGATTAGGAGTGTACAAATAGTATAAAATATTATTATTGGATGAAAGGAAACATTTATAACATATCACCCTTATTACACACATACATATACACGTACATGCACTTAAGAATTTCAGACATCTTACAACAAAAGACAGATTAACATAAACTTAAAAATAAAATTGAAAACTAACAAAAACTAAATTAACATATTATAATCTCAACACAAATTAGATTATATACTACTACATTCCATATTTTTCATAACACCTAGTGATGAGAAAGATTAAGGGAAATGACAAATACTAATATATTGGCAGAAGTATGTACAGCCATTCCTGAGAGCAATTTGGTAACTAATCTTTGTATTAAGATCCCCCAATATATTCATACTCTTTTTCTCAAGAATTCTCCTTTAATAATTATCTTAAGGAAATAATCATAAATATTAACAAAGATTTATGTACCCAAATGTCCACTGCATTGTTATTTTAAAATAGGGGGGAATTACCTAAATGTCTAATAATAGGAGTTTGATTAAATAAATTATGGTACAGCCACACAGTAAAATGAGACTATCATGTTGATATTAATACCCATGCTTTCAAAGTATATTTCAATGACACAGGATAATCTTGTCCTAAAATATTAAAGCTGTAAATTCAACTTTTTTTAATTTCAGTGCGTGTGTGTATGTGTGTGTGTGTGTGTGTGTGTGTGTGTGTATTGGAGAGTTTGGACACATGTAATAAAATACATAACGTATAATGGAGCTCTCTGGTGGTAGGACTATGGATCACATTTATTCTTATGTTTTTCTGAATTGTTCATTATTCCTTGTATAAACAAGCAACACCAAGTTACAATGAAAAAAATGTAAATATGGCAGCACTTTTGGTAACCAAGCAATAGATATATTCAGGGGAAAAACACAGTATAGACATTCTTGAGAGAAGAAAAAAAATGAACCAAAGAACAGGGCATTCTGAGGTTTAATACAATTATTTACTAAGCATAATTTCTGTGTCTTATGATTTCTATTTTGTCTTCTTGGGATAGTGGCCCAAACAGAAAAAGGCAGGAGGGGCACTAGTGGGGCTGTGAAATTATCTTTGTGTGGTAACGCCAAGCAAAAGACAGACCAAAAGGACATATTTCCCCATAAGTGACCACGAGTAACTTCTCCTACCCCAGCCAAAGATACCGATTTGGTGTGTGTTTGATCCTATAATATCTCCCTTAGTCCATAGGTGGAAATAAATGTGCAGTGTTATCTGTAATCCCATGAATAACTTGAAACCTTCTGAAACAGTAATTCAAAGAACTGATTACAGGTTTTCCCACTATCCAAAAGTAAAGTGTTCCTATGAAACCTTTTGTAAGCCAAAATGTTGTAAAACGAAGAAGCAATTACATTAGGACACATCTTGCTAACGGATGAGCAAAATAAAATGCTCACAGACACAGTTCAAAGATATGGCAGCTGGATGCTGAGTATATAGTTCCTGGGGAAAGAGCCTGTTGGTGCCACTCTCACAGCTCAGGGTGCGACCTGCCTTCAATTCTAGAATCTGAAGCATGAGCCAAGTGAGAGATTCAAAACCTCTTTTTCAGATTCACTTTGTGCTACCTGCTCCCCCCAGTCTCATCCCTCCCCTCAACCTCCTGACACCACACACACTCTCCAACACAAAACTCGTCCTGCCCAAGCTTATGCTCTGGCCACACTCTTAATAGGCAACCCCTGCATCCTTGTGTTGCTATTTCCATGTACTTTATCCATTCCTTTAAAAACCAGAATGAGGAGGTAAATACCTATTCCAACAAAGAGCTGCTTTCTTGCATTTCTGAACCCTCTTCACCTTTGGTTTTTGTTTGTTTTGTGTGTGCTTTTAGACAATCCTTCCCAGGTTGGAAGCGTTCCTGTCACAATCAAAGTCTTAGATGTGAATGACAATGCTCCAAAGTTCCCCAGATTCTATGAAGCTTTTGTCTGTGAGAATGCCAAAGCAGGGCAGGTAAGGCAGCCTGTAAGGATGCACCTTGGTTAACCCCCAACATGTGGAAACGACTGTTTCAGATAACCAGATCTGTCATCAAAGAAATTTAAGACTCCAGAAACTAAGTTTACAAAAGAGAGTCCCCAACTTCTGTATTATCATGTTGCAACAGTTTATTTGTTAAGACAACTATTTCAAGCCTCCATTACATTTTATAATCTAAACAAGGTTGTGAATCAAGGTGGCTTACTCACCTGTGAAGCCAGGTAGTTACCCACCTTGTAACTGAACTGTATGGAACCAATTGCAGTAACATGTGCTCTGGGTCCTGGAAATGAGGGACCATGGAGATGAAGATCGGGAGAAAAAAGGAGAGTCTTTTTCTCATTTTAGCACTCATCCTTGAAAGTGTCTGTAGTAAGGAAAGTTTAGTTTTTATATCTTCCTACCTCCCTTCCTTCTGGCAGCAAGTTTACAGACTGCCTGCCCTATTCTCAGAACACTTTGTTACCTAGAATTACCTACTCTCTCCCCTCCCTCAATTAAAACATTCATTTTCTTAGTACCACTCATGTCATGTAAAGTTTTGAGAGGAAAGGCATCTGAAGGAACAAATTTCTACTTATTTGAAACAGCTTTAGTTTCAAAATCTTCAGATATATTTGTGTATTTTTTTAAAGTCTGCTTTTAAACCTAAATGAATAATTGGGTTGACTAAATCCCAAGTGGTGTAACTGAAAAACATCCCAACTGTGCTTGGAATGGCCACGTTATTAATGTATGTGTCAGGCTGCTGCCCACCCCATGCCCAGCCTTCCACACCTCAGATCACAGGCAATCTCTCCTCTTCTGCTCCTGCTTTTGTAAGACTCTTCAGTCCTCCCTAATGTATTTCCCCCGAGCATATTTTGTGGTCCTGTGGATTCCGGTTTGGGGACGTTGGGTGCACATGGCAAGGACACACGCTTTGGTAATTCAGGCTTTCCGACTGTAACACAGCTTTTGCTTCCACTTCTCTCACTCTCCTGCAACATCCCACTGCACAGACTCTCTCTATACAACCAAAACTTTTATTAGCTTCCTGAATTCACCAAAGATTGACTCAACACATCTTCACCATTCTACTCAAAGAAAAAGTGACTCCCTTGTTCCAGGGGGAAAAAAATGTGTCCTGTAGTCCTTCTCATCTAAATTATTTCATCCACTGATTCTTGAAACCCAGTGCAACGCTCTATAGCATGCCTAAACTTTTTTTCAACAAGTCTAAGATAATTCTACTTCCATATCTATTGAATTTCTAGTCTAGAAAGACCTGAAATACTATGCAGCTAATAAAGTTACAATGAAGACTTTCCAACATAAAAAATGATCTGTGTTATTATAAGAAAGGAGGTATAGAAACTACATGTACATGCTTGAAGTTACGTAAAACTGTATCTGCATGTGAACAAAAGCTGGGAGGCAGGATGCAAAAATAGCAATAGTTACTGTGCTGATAAGGTAGTTGAGATTTGAGTGAAGGGATTTGGGACTTTATATTAATAATTTTTTTATTGTAATGTGACTATTTACTTATAATTATAGAAACACCATACATAAATTTTTGTTTTATATTATATAAGATTATCATTATAATATGACAAGCATAATACTTTATATTTTAGTATGACAAGAAACTAATTTTTAATCTGTAATATAAAGAGTAATAGTAGCACAATAAATTAAACCCCTCATTCCCCAAAAGTGAAACATTTCCTTTCTTAACGGGCTTCAGAATAGAAGAACAGGTTTTTTTAATATATATAAATTTATCTATTTATTCATTTATTTATTTTTGGCTGCGTTGGGTCTTCATTACTGCGTGTGGGCTTTCACTAGTTGCGGTGAGCGGGGGCTACTCTTCGTTGCGGTGCACGGGCTTCTCATTGCAGAGGCTTCTCTTGTTATGGAGCATGGGCTCTAGGCGCGTGGGCTTCAGTAGCTGTGGCACGTGGGCTCAGTGGTTGTGGCTCGCGGGCTCTAGAGTGCCGGCTCAGTAGTTGTGGCGCACGGGCTTCGTTGCTCTGCAGCATGTGGGATCTTCCTGGACCAGGGCTCGAACCTGTGTCCCCTGCACTGGCAAGAGGATTGTTAACCACTGCACCACCAGGAGAGTCCAGAAGGACAGGTTAATAGCATGTTACCACCTCTCTTGTTTTTGCAGCACACAAGCACACCTCCCATTTCTACATTTCTATATACATCTTCTAATTGTCTATTATACAGTCCTTTGAAGCACAGTTTATCTGTGACTTCAAGTTCAGACCGTGAGCCACAAGTCTATCCTAGTCTGTCATATTTGTCATCTTTAGCCCAAGATACGTAAACCCTACTCTTTGATTTTGGCTCTGGGACATGTTTTGAAGATTTTCAAAAGCACGCAGCTCAGTAGGTACTTCTGGTTTATGAAGAATCAGGCCTCCTTGTGTCAGATTTGTCAGACACTGTCGTTAGCTTTGTACCTGCCGAGTTGGGATGTGTGCTTTCCTCTTAGGGAGAAGGGAAGCCCAGAAAGAAATCAGACGACGTCTTTGGTGCAGGCTGAGGGCGGCATGAAACCTGCTGAGCAGAATCCTGCATTGCCAGTGGGGCTGAGGATGAAATCGGACCTGCCAGGAGAGGGGAGGCCAGGAGAGCAGGCTCTGGTGCTCTCAACCTGTATCACAGCTCACCGATTCTTTAAAGCCCTGTAACCGACCCATCATATGCCTCAGGTCCCCACCTCATCAATATACATATATACAATTTCACAGATCAGATGTTCTGAAATGACTTTCTGTTTGCCAAGCTATACATAATCACCTATTTATAACATTCATGAAGAAACATGTCTTCACGCGTTTGGCACCACGCGCAAGATGGAACGTGCAGGATTTGTCTCGGCAGGAATGGGCCAGTGGGGTGACCCTCGTGTACGAGCAGCACGGACGCCAGGCTGGACTGCGGGGCAGATTTCTCTTCAGTGCTCTCCTGATCCCTCTCCTTTATTGCAATTCCATCCCCCCATCCCCCCGACCTTTAGATTCAACAGAGCCCCGCTGCCAGCTGGGTTCACCAGGAGGCATAAATGAGATGGAGTTCTGGTCTAAGATGTTTACTAAGGCATGCCCTTGGGGCCAATGCCCGTGGAAGAGAAGAACCTCTGCAAGACTGGGCAAAAGGAGAAGTCCAGCTGCAGTGCAGACCCACTAACAGCCCTGGATGACTTCACAGAGTTCCAGGACTAGGGTTCTCCTGAGTTGAGATGGGATGGCCAGGCTTTATACTATCGCATCAGTCACTGGATATGGATTGTCCTGGAAGAATGTGGTGACTGTGGGTAGGTGGCTCTCAGCAACTGAGGCAACCGCCAAAGAGACTGACAGGTGAAGGTATCAAGTCCTTCACTGAAGGGGGTCTGAGCAACACCATGTTTACCAGCAGGCCCCTTGCTGGCAGCTTTCCCCCCTGTTATTTAATCTCCCGCATACTGTGAGGGTAGCATTACCTCCTTCATTTACAGGTGAAGAAAGAAAGACGAAGCAAGCCCACCTCAGCCCTCCAGCTGACCCTGAATGTTCCATTTTCTACCCTGTTACTAGCCAGCTTTTGACAGCAGGAGTGTGGTGTCTACAGGGCCAGGCCCGAGAGGGGTGGGGGGAGTCTGTGCCGTTGGTTGGTGGTAGGGCAAACACACAGGAAGGAGACCACCCCTTCGACACCTGTTCTATATCCCCCCAGTCTGCCAGCCAGTGTTTCAACTGTGTTATTTCTCACTGCTTTCTTTAGGAACTCTTCCATCCTGATCTTCATAACCTTCATGGTAACTTACTACTTTGAAAAACACGTGGAAAAGGCAAAATTTTGCCAAAGAGCTCAAGAGGAAGCCACCCCACCTCTTGCCCTCCTCAGCCCCAAGCCTTGCTTCTGACTCCAGTCTGTTCTATAAAGCCCACCCTGGGGGTCTTGCGCTCTACACTTTGCCTAGCTCCCCTTCCTGCCAACAAAGAGTGACTGCTCTGCGACCCATCCCCTCACATCTGTTTTCCATTAAGCTGACACAATCAATATAGCGTCTGCTTACTTCCCACTAGGTACTGGTCATTTTTAAATTAGAGGCCTCTCAAAGATCGCGATCTGACCATGAAATATTAACCCAAATGTGAGGCTAAGAAGGTGAGGCTAGGGGACAAAAAAAACTGGGAAACAGGCAGGACCTTGTGGCAACCCAGAATTATTTCACTCAAAGTCTTCTGTTTCAACTGCCTAAAAAGGGCCAGACCTGGGGTGAGAATAGTGTGTTACGTCGATGTCTAACATCTGAGGCATTTAGGTATCATCTACCCTGTGCCTGTTAACACACTCAGGCCCAACAATAAACCAAAATTCAATTCTGCATTGTGTGATGGCACAGAGACTGCCGAGGGAAGTTTCAGGATGTCCTCATTAGGTAAAACGATCTACTACTGGATTTCAGGGTTTGGGATCCCCCCTGCCCTTGAAGCTTTCCTTTTGACTCTGACTCGCCTGATTTCATGTCCCTCCCTCAGCTGATCCAGACAGTGAGCGCAGTGGACCAAGACGACCCACGCGATGGCCAGCGCTTCTACTACAGCTTGGCTCCTGCGGCCGCTAACAACCCCAACTTCACCGTAAGGGACAACCAAGGTAATCAGGTGGCTACCGATGCTTGTCTACAGCGTGGGCTGGAAACTGGGTTACTATACCATGCAAACAGTGTCAGAGGTCACCTGCTCTTTAATAGCGCGAAAGACATTCATGTTAATTTGTATGGTCTTTTAAAGTTTTGTTTCAGAACATCAAAGACAAAGAACGTCCTCTGCTGATTCTGAAACTTTTACTCAGTCAGTCAGTTCACTCAAACATTTGAGCACGGGCTCTGGGCCAGACACTGTGCGAGGCACACAGGCTTCCTTCATCCCCACAGAGAGCAGCCACGTTTGTATGTTCTTTAACTACAGGAAGAATCTGAAAAAGCTGATAGAAAGAGGCCCAGGGAGAAAAACCTGAGTGAACACTTCTAAGCAAGGATCAAGGGGGAAACAGTGAAAGCTCCCAGAACAAAAGGGAGACAAAGGCTAAGTAACCTTTGAGTTACTTAAGAGCAAAGGACAAATACAGGAACACAATGAGTAGTTCTGGCACCGAAACCACTTTATTATTTTGGAATGATTCAGAAAGAACAGTCAGGTGGAGTTCCCTATTCCAGAAAGTGCTTCCCTCTACATCTTTGCTGGAATGGAATTATAGACCCCTCTACTCCAGCTAAGGAGCTCACAGACCGAGCACACTCTTCATTGGGCACAGATGGGAAAAGGAGGGGCTTCTGTACTCTGGCCAGAAGATTTTCAGAGAAAGGTCAGAGCAAGTGAAAAAATAATTTAAATCTGTCAAGTGAACCCCTTATGTTGCTAACTCTGCTACCAACTAGCTGTTTGACCTTGGAGAGGGAGGGCATCACTTCTCTGGGCTGTGGTGGCCTCATTTTTATTCCAATTCTAAAGTGCTGTCACTTTAGAACAATCTAAACAAAGGGTAACAAAAAGTCATCATTTAGGCACACCTAGTCTTAGTCCAAAAATCAACTGTTTGGGACTTAAAGTATTAAATCCACCCCACACAATATTCTGCTATTAAAACTAGGGAATACCAAACCTGTTTTCTTCTAAATGGAAAGCATCCTTCCAAGTCATCCGTTTAATCATCTACATAAAATCATCAAATAACTATGATAATTCTGAAAGGAAGAGTAAGATAAATTATAACAACAGAAGTGTTACAATTAAATATCCTGATATTTTTTACTGGGTCAAATTTTGAATTATTCATTTATCTGCTTCACTTGGAAACCCTTCCTGCAAAAAGTTGTTTCAGACCCTTCAGGATAGGTTTTTTTTTTTTTGGCCGTGCCACAAGGCTTGCAGGATCTTAGTTCCCAGACCAGGGATCAAACCCAGGGCCCCTGCCCCTGCAGTGGAAGCATGGAGTCCTAACCATTGGACCACCAAGGAATTCCCTAGGATAGGTTTCATAGTAGAAACGCTGGGGAAAAAAATAATACATTATACTGTTTCTTCAATTTTTCAGCTAAGTGTCACTCTATTCCTCCACTCTGATATTTGTCTGAATCAATACAGAAACGATACGCAGCAAAATGCTGCAAATTTCTTAACAATGACTTTGGGCACCAATTCATGGAGCCAATACTTTAAAAAGATGGGCCCCTGGAACCTGATGACTATAAAAAGAAATGGCTCATCTCTGGGAAGGTTTTTTTCAAAACAGAAGTCGGAACATCTTCAATAGAAAGAATGAACTCTTAAGCTCCTCATGACAGTTTATCCCTCGAGTATCCTTTATTGAGGCTCATTAAAAAATTGACCAACATCTGATGTGGTGGATTTACCGTCAAGCCCTTCAACTCCCGTGCCCAAAACATGATATTCATTTATGAACACAACAGTGCACTATTTCAAGTAAAGCCTTTCTTAATCCCCAAAGCATTGTGAAAAGGACTGTCCATATACTTCACAGTTTCACACGCATTTTCCCATACTTTGCTTTATTTGGTATTTATAATAATCCTTTAAGGTCTTAAGAAAGTTACTGATGCCTCTGATGATTCTCATTGTCTCATCTGATAGATAAGGAAAGAAAGTAAATGGCCCATGGAATAGAGAGTGAGTATTAAAACTGGGACTGGAAGTTGAGACCTCCTGTTTTAGCCACACACACACAAACACACACACAAAATTTTTGTGTCACCTTGCATACTATTTCCAAATGGGTTATTCAAGCTCCATTTATAATATTCAACAAAATTTTGCAAGTGGCTAAATTTTGCCAGCTCCTTTGTAGGACTAGTCTCAGCAATGTGATGCTCTGATCTTTTTTCCTTAATCTTAAATAATTCTGAGATCAAGAACTCTATGATGCATAGTAGGCATAATGTAATACTTATATGAAATTCAGCTCTTCTCCGGCTTTCTAAAAGTCTGATGAACTGCCCTTGATTAAAATGAAAAATAAAAAAGATTTCTGTTCGAGAAAAACTTCTGACAAAAACAAAACGAAACTGAAACTGTAAAGCAAAATTACTAGTACTTAGCTATTAAATCTGGAAAACAGAAAAGAAGATGGATTGTGTAGGAGGTGGAAATATGAATATAATCTTCAAGTTGGTAACCAACTGCTATCTTTCTCCACTGAGAAGGAAATAAGAGGGAAAAGGCCTGTACCAAAGTAGGAAGAGATTTCAATTAGCTGAACAATTTTCAACATTAATGTTACAAAACTAAGTAAGCGGTTACACAGCACAATGGAAGGAGTATGTATTTGGAGTCAAGAGACCAGAGTTCAAATCCCAGCTCTTCTACTAAATTAGTGACTTTGAACCAATTACATAATCTCTCTAGGCCTTAACTCTCACTGTAAAAGGGTGAGATTATCACTATCTCACCAAATGGTGGTAAAGATTAAAATGAGATACTGCATGTAAAGTCTAAATAACTTGCACATAAGCACTCAAAAAACAACTGCTCTCATGATAAAACAGGGGGAGGAAGAGGTGGAAAAGTTAATTAAGGAATTATGTATTAGTCAGAATAGGCTAGGTTAGGCTGCAGGAACAAACAACACCAAAATCTCAGTGGCTTAACGCAACTAAAGTTAATTTCTTGCTCACATAAAGCTGACTGTGGGTCTGGTGAACAAGGACAGCTGTCCAGGTGTAGGTTGCCTGGCTCTCCATCTCAAATGTTCTTTCATATATTACAACAAGGCAAGAGAGCACAAGAATAACATACCAGCTATTACTGATACATGCTGCTGTCTGGAAGTGACACGAATCAGTTTTGCTCATTTCCATCACCTAAAGCAAATGATACAGACATGCCCAAATTCAAGAGGGTAGAAAAGTATAATCCTTTATTATGTCCAAAAATATTGATATTGGTATGAATAATGTTTACTTTGGTTAGACTCTCAGAATTTTTTGTGAAGTTCTAGACTCTTCCCTGTGAAATGTGAAACACATCCAGAGGACCTTCCATATTGATGATGTTAGCTTTAAGAGTCACTGATTATATGTCCTACCACATCTCTCAAACTTTTCCTCTGCTGAAAAAGATACCAGCTTTCCAGAAAATATATCTGATTTATAAGTCAAACCAACTCAAGAAAACTTGAGAACATAGATTAAAAAAGATCCCCAAACATTACATTAGGCAAATATAAATACAGACACACACACACACACACACACACACACACCAGCTTTGTGGAAACATACCGAACAATTCTGCTAATCCCCTTTAAAACTGGGGGAAAAAACTAGTATTGAATTTTCACCAAATTCATATTAATTGCTTAAACTTAGACCACCAATTAGTGGGAAACAGCAGGGTGTGTCATATGATTAGGGGATTTCAAATAAGCTTCGGCTAAATGAGCAGGTTCATCAGAAAGCACAGGAGTTGGTGACTGCATTTCAAAGGCATAAAAGAAAGTAGCAGAAGACTTGAACTCCAGCCAAAGTGGCAAAAATAAGCAATGTGCCACAGCCACGTGGGCTCCTCAGCATTCTCTTCCTGGGAGCACAAAGCAGCACAGGGCCTTGGAAAGCTGCTGAGCTAGAACAAACAGGGACCACAAGTCGCCAGTGACTGTTCATTTCTGTCAAGTTTCCCCAGGGACATTTCAGTTAGATCTGAAGTCTGACAGTTCGCCCTGGGCACTTTGTCACAAAGGGTGAGACAGACTCTCAAAAAAGGTCTCTCTCCTAGGCCTCAGGGTTTTCCCTAGAAGCAAGCAAAACTCTTGGTTTCTGAATCCAACTGCTGACCCCCAAACCCAACGGTGGCTATAGCTAACGGCCTCCAGGCCATGATGTCCCTTCTCTCTCCTTCCCCGCCCAGCTCCTGCCCCCTTGCTTTCCTCAATCCAAAAAGTTAATTCTCTTGTTGGTTCTTTCATTTTCCTCCTCCCTCTCCTTTTTCGATCCTGGAACCCCTGTCTTCTTCAGATAACACTGCCCGGATTCTAACTAGGAGGTCTGGCTTCCGGCAGCAGGAGCAGAGTGTCTTTTACCTGCCCATCCTGATATCGGACAATGGGCAGCCGGTGCTGAGCAGCACAGGCACGCTGACTATCCAGGTGTGCAGCTGTGACGACGATGGCCACGTCCTGTCCTGCAGCCCCGAGGCCTACATGCTCCCAGTCAGACTGAGCCGCGGCGCCCTCATCGCCATCCTGGCCTGCATCTTTGTCCTCTTAGGTGAGTAAGTGGCTCCTCTCCATTCTGTGGGGTCCTGCAAGTGCTTACTTAGATACCATTCCGTTATCACCCTGACACAGCTGGCCAGAACTGGTTTTCCACACCGTGCTTATTGAAAAGGTGGGAGAGTAAGGCTGGGAAAAAGTAAAGAACTTGGAGACAGTCCCTTCCTTCAAGGAACTCATGGCCTCTGTGGCCAAATGAAAGCACATATATTTATCAAGCATCTACTGTAGGCCAGGTTGCCGTTCTAGGTGCTGGGATTAATAAGACAGAAATGCCCCAGCCTTCACAGAGCTTAATTCAAAATAAAGCAAGTTCATTTTGACATCATAGAACCTATATAATAATTTTGGACAGGCTTTGATGATCACCTCTTCTAACCCCCTCGTTTCAGATAAGTAGTAGCTAAATCACAAAGAGGTAGTGACGGGCCCAAGGCCAAATCTCAGTGGCAGAGCCAGGACTGAAACACAGGCAGGCCCCGCATTGTGCATCCCTGTATCTGAGCAGTACGGCCTTTCTCCCAAATGTTCACCCCCAGATTCAGGATGTGGTACGTGTTACAGAGAAGGGAGAGGGACAGGGAGTCCTGAGAGGACAGAAGACAGTGGTGGGTGCCAGTTTAACTAGGGTGGCCAGGGAGGACCTCACTGATAAGATGACCTCTGAGCAGAGATCTGAAAAAAGTGGCAGAGTGAACCACAGGGATATCTGGGAGGGTAAAAGCTGTTTGGGGGCGTTAGCACCCCCCCTCCCTGGGTTCCGTGGCCTCTAACCAGGGCCAGTTTGCCTCTGCTTGTGAAATAAAGATGTGATGGCAGGCCAGCCGGAGAGCACTACTGGGATAGGGGACCCTTTCTTCTTCATCTAAAGTCATACTGCAAAGCAGCTCCCTACTCCCTTGTACTAAGTCCATTCATGCTATTATCCTCAAAATCCACACTCAAACAGTAAAACATCTAAACCAATTCCTGAAACCAAAAAAATATCTGTACATATGTCCCAACTCTTCTGACTGAAATAATTCACAGCATACTTATTTTGCTTAGAGAAAAGCAGACTTAGTAGATAGTAATATTATTCAACATGGAAGAAATCCTAGTAAGGGAAAAGAGTAAACCATTGAGGATTAAAATTAGAATTTAAGCCCTGATCCCAGGTTTACCTCCAAACCAAGAGACTGAGTCAGACCAAAGAAAGAAGGTCTAACTAAAATGTCAGTTGCTTGATTGAATTTCTAGTAGGTCTGTGGAATATGCTTCATGTAGTTCAGTGCTACATGAAGGGAAAAACAGTATAAAGAAGTAACCTTTCAAAGTCCTTGGATCACTGGATCAGAGAGGATTGTAACGGCTTCTGGTCCCTTTCTGTACTGACAAATAAAACCCTCCTGCAATTCCCTGAGTGTCCATAAGGTGGCATTGGGAGTCCTTGAGTGCATAACAGGACACCCTGCAAGAGGCCTTTGAAGAAACTTCCTCCTAGGAGAAATTTCCAGTCTGGCTGTCCTTACTTCTATCTTTGGAAAATGTCTACATTATAAGTTCACCCTAGCCCACAAACAGTAAAAGGAGCCACCACTTCAGGGGGACTGATTTAAAGAGGCTGGCACGAAGAGGCTCTCAAGTTAGAAGTGGTGTGCAAGGGGCGATTTATTTTTTGCCTCCCAAACCCATTACGTCTTGCCTTTGGAATTGCGCAGAATAAACAGACAGTTTTCAGGACCTAAACCGAGCAAAGCTGTCATAAAATCCTCAGAGTTTTAGGCACTTTCACTTCTAAGAGTGTACATCCCACATTAAATATAATTCATAAAACTGAGTAAGACTGAACTGCAGTTGATTTGTCAAAGAAATACTACATTTTGTGGATAATTATATTAACACATTAATTTTGACTATGGATTTTTTCCATGTTTCAAATATGTATCTAGTTCCTAGAAAATCTCATAGGCCCTATGCACTGTGCCTATAGATCCTAAAGAATAAACATCCCTAGAACTGATTCTCTTCCGTCAGGGAAGCCCTTCAGCTGAATAGGATCATTTTTCCCAAAATTTGATTTTCAGGGGGTTATATAATACTTGATATTTAAATAAGATTACCTACAAATAAGATACGTAGCAATCTTTATTTTTTTCAGAGTTCTATAAACTGCCTAATTCTGTATCATCAGAATTCTTTCCAGTACAAACTCAAAGACTTTTCTAATATTGCTTCCCAGCATTTTCTGAAATACCACACCTAGCACTCCAGTGTCACCTGTGTGGAGGTTTTCCCAGGTCCCCAGGAAGAATTAACTGGCCCTGCTTCTGTATTCTCTGCAAAACTCTTGCAGCTCAATGACAGTCCTATCACCACCTCTTTCATATTAATCATTAATGTCTATTATCTCCTTAGATTGCATGCCTGTATAAACAGAAATCATGTCATATTCTACTCTGTTTCCGTTTTGCTTCAGATAAGTAATATTTGAGTTTAGTAACTCCTTACTGAATCCCACAAACACAGCAAGTTCACTCAGAATCCCATTTCTCCACCCTGCATCCATCCAAATCACACCCCAACCTCCAATGCCCAGTTCAAGCCCCCACTTCATTAAAGTCCTATTAGTCCATTTATCTGAAATCCCATAGTCCTCTAGTCTATGAGTTACATTTTTGCACAGAGATAAAATACAAGAGTATATAACTGTTTCCTGCGTGTGCATTTTGTCACCCGAGCTATTCAGGAAAATATCATGTATTAAGATCATGAACTGCAATTTACAAAAAGCACATTCCACATTCAAGTTTAAAAAACCATTATTGTTATTTTTTTAAGTTAGTCCATAATCTTACCGGGCACATGACTGTACTCCATTCCCCCCCACCCCTTGGATAAACTGAGCTCTTATTTTGCAATGTTGTCAAGCTGTCACTGTTCACCAGCTGTAACAAAGCATGCTAGAAAAAAAAAAATCAATAGCAGTTCTACAGCCAAAACCTCAACACACTTCCTGGAAAACATTTTTACTCACAGAGATAAATGGTTCAATGGGATTACCTCCATCTCTCCTTTAAACCCCAGTGAACGCATCCCGGGGGAAAAAAAAAAAAAAACATACGTTGGGATAAAATTTCATCCAAACCTGCAAGGGCATATCTAACAGTGTGGTGCATCTTTGATAACATGATGAATTATGTAAAATGTCACTGCTCATTCCCTCTCTTCCATGAACATCCTTAGATCTAGAGAGTCACAACCTCCTCTCTAATGGAAGCATTTTCTGAGGAATCTGAGTTAACTGGACAAAGATGGTCATTTATGCTCTCTTATTTGAGCCTAAGACTAAGACTTTGGCTCATATTTAACACATGTGTCTATACTCATATGAATTAATATATGATCACAATTGACCCTTAAACAATGGTGGGGTGGGGTTGGGGGCCCAGACCTGCCCTGAAGTCGTGAATAACTTATAGTCGGCCCTCAGTATCCACGGTTCAGCATTTGAGGCAACCAACTGCAGTAGTACTGCAGTATGTATTTATTTTTAAAAATCCACAGCTAAGTGGACCCCAGTAATTCAAACCCATGTTGTTCCAGGGTCCACTGCATATTTACAAAGTAGGATCCTATTGAGAGACTAATGTAAAAAAGCAGGATTCCACCTACAGAGTAAGGTTTTCACATTATAATGGAGAAACACGTATTCGTCCTTACGTAGTCAGAAAACATGATATGATCCTTAGCATATACTCCACGGCGGGCCACAGGGCTTCGTGCTTTGTTAATGAGCTGTTACACGGGGTGGCTGGGTGTACAAACGCACACACATTTCAAAGCGATAAGGTGTGTACAGAGCCTCTACATGCAACCTCTACTTAAACCACGTAGAATCATGTCACGTAGGGTTCACTCGCCCACAGACTCTCCAACAGTGCAGAAGAGTGAGAAAACCGTAGACCCTGTGAGGTCACATACCCAAACACTGCCCCAGCGCTCCCCACCCAGACAGCCCTTCCCCTACCTGTGTTACTCAAGAGCTCTGGTCTCGGCCCACACCGCCGGGGCTCTTCCGCCAACACCCGGTCCTCTGTGTTTCCGGCAGTGCTGGTTCTGCTCATCCTGTCCATGCGGAGGCACCGGAAGCAGCCGTACATCATCGACGACGAGGAGAACATCCACGAGAACATCGTCCGCTACGACGACGAGGGCGGCGGCGAGGAGGACACCGAGGCCTTCGACATCGCGGCCATGTGGAACCCACGGGAGGCGCAGGCGGGCAGCGCCTCCAAGACGCGGCAGGACATGCTGCCCGAGATCGAAAGCCTCTCCCGCTACGTGCCTCAGACGTGCGCCGTCAACAGCACCGTCCACAGCTACGTCCTGGCCAAACTCTACGAGGCCGACATGGACCTGTGGGCCGCGCCCTTCGACTCCCTGCAGACGTACATGTTCGAGGGGGACGGCTCGGTCGCCGGGTCTCTGAGCTCCCTGCAGTCGGCCACTTCAGACTCGGAGCAGAGTTTCGACTTCCTGACGGACTGGGGGCCCCGCTTCCGGAAGCTGGCGGAGCTCTACGGGGCGTCGGAAGGGCCCGCGCCCCTGTGGTGACGGAAGCCGGGAGGCCGGCGCGCGGCCAAACCCGGCCGTTCTGGGGCGGAGGCTTCGCGGAAGAGGCGCCGCCAACCGCAAGAGCAGGACTGTGCTGGAGAGTGAGCTTGCGGGGGGAGCGGGCGAGCGGAGCTCTCTCTGAATCAGCTTTACTTGGTTAGCTTAAGTTAAATAATCAAAAGGAAACACAGGAAGAGGGGGGCAGAATCTCCAATGACCTTTTCTTCTTTTTTAATTTTTGTGATACTGTATTCAAAGGCGTGGAGTCCAAGGTTAAGTATGGCGGGCTTGACTTTTCAACGCCGTTCACTTGGTCATTTTGCCACCTCAGAGAGGCTGTGCTTTTCAATGCAGAGGTGACAGTTGAAAGCAAATAGAAAGTTCTACTCTCCTATCCGTTTTTTGTTTTGTTTTATTTTTAATCATGTTTTTTTCTCCATTTAAAAGTTTTGCTGGCTCATCACACTGCACAAACCAACCCCCATAAAAGAACACTGAAAAATTATTCCTCGGTGAAATTACCCTACTTGTTCTGGGATGGATAGAATTTCTTTTAATCCTTTTAAGACAAGGTTAAGGCCTAATTGACCTTGCAGGGGGGTGGGCAGGGGGGTGGGAGAAGGAAGAGGCATTGACTTTAAGCTCAAGTTTAATGGCTGAACCAAGAGTTGTTGGCATTTCAACAAATCCACCTACATGGAGTTAGCGTCCTCTTGTTCTCTCAGCTCTTTAACTCTGCCCCTGCAAAATTATTCAGAAGGAAACCAGAAAATCTGCCTCTTTTGCACTGTAGATGTCTCTTCCATGTGCCAAATGTGAAGATTAGATTCTACAAATGAAAGCCAAATAAAAAGAAGTATCTGATAAAAGCATGGGTTAGAGGGCTTTCCTAATCTGTGTGAGGTCAATTCAAGGGATGTTTACATACTGTAGATAACCTACTTGAACACAAATCAGTATTATAGAGAATAAATGGATGTAAGAAAATTACATGTATAAGTTTTGTATATTTGTTAATAATTTTGGTAATAAATATGATGTACTGCAACTCAGTACCTTAGCACCTCTTTTAATAAAAGTTAAATAGAAGGGAAAGTCTATTGCACATGTGTTTAATTGCTGAGCAGGTAAGAGATGGTTTTGTGATCCTGATCTAGTCTCAGGTTCTTGGTGCTGGGGCTCATTCACAAAACAAAGACAACAGCACAGAAGTATGAGGCTGTGCATTCTATTTCGGTCACTGATCAGATGAACGTATGGTTTAAACTGTAAAGCTGTAAAGCTTTTCATGAATATTCTTCATTTCCCCATCCCTTAAAAGAGCAAAGGATGGTTTTATAACATCAGCAATACAATAGTGAGTTTAGCCCATATTTTTTTTTGTTTTGTGAGTGTATTGCACACAGCCACCAATGAAGCAGGCCACTGTGCCACTTTCATCTCTGTTCTGTTGGCAAATCAAATATGTACCAAAAATATGTACAAATATGTACATCTTGTCAATACTGGATGAGCTCGCAGAACACTGGGGCCATATTTTATTCATGTTTCCTTTCCCCACAGTAGCTAAGAGTGGGTGCTTAATAAGTGCTTAATGGGTACGTGATGGAAGGGATCTCTTTCATTGACATCGTATTATTAAAGGATATTTTACACAGTTATCCTCACCATTGGGAACAAATTGTGAACAAAATAGTTTTCTGAGTGTCTTGGTTAAAGGTTCTCAAATTGTAATGTGTGTCAGAATCACTTGGAACAGAATCACCTGTTAAACTATAGCTTGTTGGGCCTTTACCCACAAGTTTCTAATTCAGTTGATCTGCGGCAGTTTGCATTTCTAACAAGTTCCTGGGTGATGCTGATGCTGGTCCAGGGACCACACCTTGAGAACCCTTGGTATATGGTCACACTTTCTCAAATATAGGAAGATTAGATTGCACTGGGGCCTACCCCATCAGTAGAATAGTATTGTGAATCTCTTTTCCAGTAAAAAGGAGAGTTTGGCAGAAATATGTGAGAAGGCTAATGGATGTCTGGGAACTAGCAGGATGTGCTTCGTGCTTTATTACGTGGTACACTAATAGCCAGGCAAGTTCTCATCGTCAACCTTCAGCGTACTAACCCTTTCCTCCATGAAAGGCAGCTCTCATACATGCTCTTTGAGGGTAAAGTATGATGTAAAAATAAATAAACGTAGCAAAGAGAAAACATGAACTTGAGTCCAAACTAGGCTTTACAACATACCAGTTATGTGAATATGGGCAAATTGACCATTATAACATTCTTCTTTTCTGTCACTAGCCCTGAGGATAATTTTTTGACTAGCTCATTCCGTGTTGCTTGTTTTAAAAACTGGGAACAGCTGTTAACCACAGGGGATTATCATGCCCCACATCCTGCAAATGTGGTCCCCCATGATACTGGGCATGAAGTGATTAAGCAGAATCTCCTGGAGCTTCTAGTCCCTGGGAAGATGTTTAATGGTGTGATACAGGAAGTGTGAGAGAAGCACAGAATAGGAGATCCATTTCAACTCACACTCTAAGCTAATAGAGACTCTTCCCTCCAAATGAGTTTTAGAATTCCCTTTCCACTGCCACAGTTTACCACAAATGCTGGTTCATCTTAAAATAAAACATCATTACCACCAGACAGAATGCAGTGTGATCAGGTTAAAAAAGAGAGCTGTAAAATTATCCAGCCATTTATTTGTAAACAGGTAAAGCAGCTAGCCTTTAATTTATATGTTAGAGGGAAAAGGAACATCTGTGGAAATCAATTGATAAGACTCTGTCTGGAACTGTATTCTGAACAAGAACACAAGCAAAGATAAAGATTAGCAATGAATTTTCTAAATCATAAAAGCAGAGTATCCCAACATGGCAGATAGCAAAGGCAAAGAAGGGAGTAGTTTGCACAAGAAAGAATCTATAAATCCTGAAAACAAATTCAAACAAGCCAAAATCAGTACAGGCACATTGACTATGCATTGTTACTAGTTTACTAGTGATCGAGAACTAAACCTTGATGTCAGAATTCCCAGTATTTCCTTTCTAGCGCTGGAAATACATGAGCACAGGATACACTTTGCAAGCAGTTCTTTTCGCAGATGGACTCATTCTCAAATCCATTTGTCACCTTCATAATAAAGAACTTTCAAGATATTTTTATGTGTAAATACCTGGGTTTGGGAGGCTTCTGCTTGACCCTGAGGGTCAAGGTTCTGGTACAGGGAATGGACAAAATTAGATCAAGGAATCTTCTTTTTAAAATGACCTACTAAGGAGACATATCTGTCTCTTGTGATTCTTGTTGTGCAAAAATTGTGAGTACTAATTTATAGTATGTGTAATTAACTACAACATCAACCAAAAACACAATTTTTCTTAAATCTTTCCTCCTGGGATGGGAAGCTGGCAAATCCTACCCCATGTGTTTGTCCATACTCTTGGTTTGTAAGGGTTCCATATGACTGATGACGAGGCTGTTTCTTCCATTCCAACATTTTAGCCGCTGAGGCCACCTTCCTGGTACCCATGATGACAAAGGCTACTTTCCATCCTAGAAAACGTTAGACCACTTCTCTGAGAGGACACACTTCCAAAAGCTAGTAAAACTACCTATGAGTCTTTTCTTATTTTTCAGGAAGTTTGGATACTAGCTTTTCGTTTATTATTTCCACTTCTTCCCCTTCTTCATATCAACTGTTTTACCACCATTGCTGCATAAAAAGACACTAAACTTAGTGGTGTAAAACGACAATCTTTTCTTTATTTTTCTGTTTTTTGTTTTGTTTTGGCTGCTTTGGATCTTCATTTTTGCACGCAGGCTTTCTCTAGTTGCAGCAAGCGGGGGCTGCTCTTCATTGCAGTGTGCGGGCTTCTCACTGTGGTGGCTTCCCTTGTTGTGGAGCACGGGCTCTAGGCACACAGGCTTCAGTAGTTGTGGCTTATGGGCTCTAGAGCGCAGGCTCAGTAGTTGTCGCACACGGGCTTAGTTGCTCTGCGGCATGTGGGATCTTCCTGGACCAGGGCTCGAACCCGTGTCCCCTGCATTGGCAGGCATATTCTTAACCACTGCACCACCAGGGAAGTCCCCAATCAGCTATATTGTCTTTCCCTTTTTTCTACTCTGCCTCCTTCCTGTATTCCAGGAATCACTTTGGATTCCATTCACCATTTCTTTTCTCTCTTCCATTCCCCCTCCTCTCTATAGAATACATTCTTGTTTTATAGGTATATTATTCTCCAAAATTCAGTTTTATCCCTACCACGCAGTACTTTCAGAAATAAATGAATATTTCATGAAAATACTTAGCAAAATATCTGATATATAAAAGGCATCCAATATATTTTTATTGAAGTATAATTAATATACAATAAACTGCAGGTAAAGCATATTATTTAATGTTTTGGCATATGTATACACCCATGAAGCCATCACCCCAATCAAGATAGTAAATATATGTTACCCTCAAGAGTTTTCTCATACCCTACTGTAATACCTCTCTCCCATCCCTGCCAACCACCTCCCCCAACTGCAAGCAACCACCAATGTGCCTTCTATCACTGTAGATTTGTTTACATTTTCTAGAGTTTTATATAAATGTAATCATACAGAGTGTACTCTTTTTTGTGTGTGGAGGATGGGGGGAGGGGGGTCTGGCTTCTTTCACTCAGCATTATTAGTTTGAGTATCATACATGCCACTGTGTATATCAACAGTTCCTTGCTTTTTGTTGATAAGCAGTATTCCATTGTGTAGATAAACCACAATTTGTTTATTCATTCATGTATTAGTTTGCTCATGCTGCCAAAATAAAATACCATAAATTGGGCAGCTTAAATAACAGAAATTTATTTTCTCTTAGTTCTGGAAGCTGGAAGCCCAAGATCAGGATACCAGTATGGTCAGATTCCAGTGAGGACTTGCTTCCTGGTTTTCAAATGGCCACTTTCTCATTGTATCCTCACATGGTGGCAGGAGCAAGTGAGCTCTCTGGTGTCCGTTCTTATAAGGACACTAATCTTATCAGATTAGTGCCCCAGCCATGTAACCTCATTTAACCTTAGTTAATTACTTCCTTACTCCAAATACAGTCACATTAGAGGTTAGGGCTTCAGCATATGAATTTGGGGCATTGAGGGGGACACAATTCAGTCCATAACAATTCATATGTTGATGGACATTTTGATTGTTTGCAGCTTTTGGCTGTTACAAGTTAGGCTGCTAAGAACACTTGCATGTGAGTATTTGTATGGACATATATTTTCTTTTCTCTTGGATAAATGCTTAGGAGTGGAATGGCTGGAGTCATATGGTAGGTATATGTTTTCAGTTCTTGTTTTGGTTTTTTTAAACTGCCAAACTATTTTCCAAAGTCTTTTTACCATTTCAAATTCCCACCAGCAATATATGAGTGTTCCATTTCCTCTTCACCTTCACCAATATTTGGTATGGGCTGGGTTTTTTTCATTTTTGTCATTGTAATAGGAATGTTGTAGTATCTCGCTGTGGTTTTAGTTTGTAATATCCTAATGACTAATAATGCTGAGCATCTTTTCACATGCTTATTTGCTATCCACATACCTTCTTTGGTGGAGTACCCAGAGATATTTGCCCATTTTTAATTGTTTCATTATTGTTGAGTTTTGAGATTTCTTTTTATTTCCTGGATATGAGTCTTTATCAGGTACAGACTTTGTAAAGATTTTTATTCCAGTCTGTGGCTTGTCTTTTCATTCCCTTAACAATGTCTTTTGAAGGGCAGGAGTTTTTTTATTTTGATGAAATCCCAATTCATCAATTTGTTCTCTTGTATTGTGCTTTCAGTGTCATTTCTAAAAAAAATCTTTGCCTACCCAAGGTCACAAATATTTTCTTCCATGTTTTTTTCCTAGAACTTTTGTGGTTTTAGGTTTCACATTAGGTCTATAAATCATTTGGGATTTATCTTTGTAGATTTTTAGGTATGAACTGAAGCTCTGTTTTTCTTTTCTCTTTTGGCATATGGATATCCAATTGTTCTAGAACCATTTATTGAAAAAGCCTATCAATTTTTTTTACTGCATTGCCTTTGTTGTGAGTTGAATTCTGTCTGCCACAAAGATATGTTCAGGTCCCAACCCCCAGTACCTGTGAATGTGATCTTATTTGGAAATAGCATCTTTGTTTACAGATGTAATCAAATGGACTTGAGGTCATACTGGACCAATGCTTGGTGTCTTTATAAGAAGAGAGAAATTTAGATACAGAAGCAGAGACACAGAGTGGAGAATGCCATGTGACAACTGAGGCAGACAATCGAAGAGATGCATCTACGAGCCAGGGAGTATTAAGGATGGTCAGCGACCACCAAAAGTTAGGGAGAGGCATGGGACAAATTCTCCCTCCAGAAGGAACCAACGCTGCCCACACTTTGAGTTCAGACTTCCAGCCTCCAGAAGTGTGAGAGAATACCTTTCTGTTGTTTTAAACCACCCAGTTTGTTCTGGCTGCCCTAGGAAACCAATAGAAGCCTTATATAATACATTTTTTAAGATCTATTTTAACATAAAAAATAACTCAGTATGAACCCTTTACATGTCCTTGTCACTTTGGCTGGATCGACAACACATCCACACACCAGGCTGCTTATTAATTAATTAACTAATTAGTGTGTTCGTTTTGCAGGATCTTTTTTTATTTGGACTCAGCCTTTGCACATGGTTGGAGTGTATGGAGAGGGCTCTGAAGATGCCCTGCTGTCTGGCAGGTCGCAGGGAGCAGCAGAACTCTCCAGCTGACTTGGCAGCCTGCGAGCAGCTCTCACAGTTGCAGGCAAGGGGGAGGGAAGAATGAATCACCAGATGGCTGAGAAGAGACACTTCCATTCATATGACCCCACTGATGTGGGCGGTGCAGAGAGGTTACAGAGAAGGCAGAGAAGGCAGGAGCTGCTGAACACGGCACTGAGTGCCCATTGGTCCTCAGGCAGCACAGCAAAAGGACAGCATTCAGAGAGGTGTCCCCCACTCGCCCGCAATACGGAGCATATGTACCCTTGGCATGACTCTGCAAGTGAAGAGCTGCACAGCAGAGTGAAAGAATTAACCTTCAAAGAGCAGGCCGCGTGGTTTCCTTCTGTCCCTTGTACTTGATATTCCCCTGCTGCTCCAGGAAACAGATGCAATCCTCTGTGTTTCCCTGCCAGGCCCATATGCGGTGAAATTCACTCATCCTAATAGCTAGTCTTCACTAGCCAACTGGGGGAGGGCGGGGCACCAACGGTCTGCCCCCGTGTTTACCTCCAGGACTGGCCTCATCAACCTCAAATTTTTACATTTGGCAATGACTTCTTGGGACTGTGGCAATTGGACTATATGATGGTTGCTGTGAGATGAGATTCTTAAATGCAGGGCATTACCTGAGGATGAATATTAGTTACACCCAAGAGGGGACTCAGGGCCTCATCAGCATGCTCCAGGCGGACGTCACTGCTGCTGAGCTGAAGAAAAGGGAAGGGGAAGGTCATGGCCAACTATTGAGCACCTACTGTATGCCGGCACAGTGCCAGGTGCTTTTACACTAATGATCATGCTGAAGACGTGAGCAAAGCACAGACCTAAAACCAGCAAAGAACACAGAGACATTTGTGAAACACTCACCTCGGATGTTGATACCATTGGCTCCTCTGGGAGCTATAACATGTAAGGAGCTCTGCACACATCCTCCACCATTGATTGTTGATATCCCTCTACATCTTAAACCCTAGAGAACTGAATACTGGCCTTCACAGTGGGCAGTGAAACCAGGTAAGGACAGCTGACAAGCATCATCTGAGAAATAGGGAGTGATCATGCTTTTGAAATTCAGTCCTATGTTCTTTCCAGAAAGTATGTATATTTCACTATTATGTGAATATTTTTAAAAAATAGATGTCATTGCAGAGGACTTCATTATCAGGAACCTTATATAACCCAGGTTAATCTCCTCTCAAAGGAGCAGGAGGCTATTTCCGGAGAACACTGGCACACTGCCATATTTACAGTGTGTCCCTTACCTACAAACTGGGTACAAATTCTCTGTAAACTCCAAGCCACTTATCACATCCAGATTCCCACATGGATCTAAGCATATGCCATGTACACCTCAGGCACAGTGGGCAAACAGATTATTTATGGGACTTGGCAGAGATGTCTTGATCAGGGGTTTTAGTCACAGTCTTGGTGACAGCATCCACTGTGACAGTGAGCAGGTAAAATGAATAATAATATATCCATCTTGGAAGGTCAGTTCCTGCTCATACTTCTAATTATTAAGTACATTATTGAGAGCCTCTCCGTAGCTTAGTTTCCTACTATGAAGGTAGGCTGTTCATTATTCAAAGTTGTTCTTTTGTTGCAGATGTAGAAGAGAAAAAGTGGAAATTGCTCCAGTGCAATCCTTTTATTTTCAAGAAAAAAAAAAAGGCACAGATTTTTGACTTCTTGAAATGGAAGCCTAGAGCTTTTTTCTCTTTCTGTTTCAGTGCCATCCTCACTGAGTCCATCAGTAAATCTTCAAGCTCCATTAAAATATAACTTGATTAGGGATCATCCTTTAGCATCATCCTAGTTGGTTTGTTTCCCTCCTGACTAAACACCTTCCTTTGAAGGAAAAGGAAATGATGGAACATTCTCATTTTATCTCAAAGAGAAAAAGCAAAAAGACACTTGAAGCTGCAGAAATAAGAAATTAACAGCATAGACAGAAATCTCTTCTATAGGGTCCCTCTAGCCAAAAGTAGACTAGATTAAAAAGTGCCGACACAGGAGAAATGTGATCATCTAAATGAGGTTCACATTAATTCTATTACTTGGTCATCGGCCAAGTTTTCTAATAAAGCCTAAATAGATAACTAGATAAATAGCAAGCTTAAGTAGATAGATTATTTTTATAACTTCTGTATTAACTAGCACACTTGGGAGCCTAAATTATTGAATACTGATCATAAGACTATTCAAGGGATGACCATAAATCCTTTATCGTTCTATTCTAAGTCTTTGCTTATGAATGGCATTATTACACATGGCTGCGTTCTAAGAGTTTGCTCAGCATTGTATTGGGTTGTTTGGCCAAAGTTCCATCCTGCAGGGGAGAATTTGCCCTCTCCCAAACTGAAAAGAATGGTAATATCAACGGGTAATAACTCTGGAGCTGAAGAAATGTGCATCTCAATGTGGTAGACATTGGGGCAGGTCACAAATATTCCAATTACCCTCCGTCTAGGTACACATGGGTCTGAACTTCTCCATCAGGTTATGGTTGTATCCGACCATGTGACTGCGCTGAGCTAAGGAAACATAAGCAGGAGCCTTAACGGCCGATGTGGGATTTGCCGGTTCCTTGCCCCTTCCTGCCGCAGTGATCTTTGAAGTCTGTGCCAAATGGAACCTCTTTCTGCCTAGGTCTGAGTGACCGTATTAAGTAGGGTCCTCCTGCTGGCCTGTAGCCTGAGCTGAAATGAGAGCTGTCACAGGACAGACACACCAACTTTCACAGTGTTAAGTCACTGAGATTTTGGAGTTACTTATCACCACAGTATAATTTTGCCTATCCAGACTAATATGACAATGACAAAAACTGTTAACTTCCCTTAAGAAGAGGAATTAACCAACTGGTATGACTGGTATGCATGATGACTACTGATGCCTCCTCCAAAATACATGTGCCCTGGTTGTTTTTTACCATGAGTAAGAGTGGATTTTGTTGACCAATTCATCTTTTTTCCATTTCTTCTCAAAATTAACAGCACACATTTTCAAGACTAAAGAATAAAACAGCACTGTGCCCATAGATGGACACGCACAGAGGGAATGTAGCCATGTGACACAGACGCAGAGATCGGATGACGCGGCTACAGGCCAAGGAACGCCAAGTGATGTCGGCAACCCCTGGAAGCTGGGAGACGAGCGTGAGCAGATACTGCCTCTGGACCCCCAAGAAGGAACCAGCCCTGCTGCCACCTTGATTTGGGACTTCCGGCCTCCAGAACTATGAAAGATTAACGTCCTCATGTTTTATGTCACCCAGTTTTTGGTACTTTGTTACGGCAACACTAGGAAACTACTATAGTGACTTTTAACTATACTTTCTACCATTCCTCAGCCTGCCTGACATTTTCACCATGAGTCTTTACAGAATGACCTGCACATTCCTGCATTTTAAACCTCGATGCTTTCTGAGACTCTTTCTGAGTTGAATAAAAGAGGTACAGGGCCTAAACTCTTCTTTAGCCAAATAATCCCTAACAAGATCAGAAGCAATATCTTGTTCATCTTCTCCCTCTCTCTCTTTTTTTTTTCTTATATTCACTTGTTTTGTTTTGTTTTTTTTGCAGTACGCGGGCCTCTCACTGCTGTGGCCTCTCCCGTTGCGGAGCACTGTTTGGCCAAAGTTCCATCCTGCAGGGGAGAATTTGCCCTCTCCCAAACTGAAAAGAATGGTAATATCAACGGGTAATAACTCTGGAGCTGAAGAAATGTGCATCTCAATGTGGTAGACATTGGGGCAGGTCACAAATATTCCAATTACCCTCCGTCTAGGTACACATGGGTCTGAACTTCTCCATCAGGTTATGGTTGTATCCGACCATGTGACTGCGCTGAGCTAAGGAAACATAAGCAGGAGCCTTAACGGCCGATGTGGGATTTGCCGGTTCCTTGCCCCTTCCTGCCGCAGTGATCTTTGAAGTCTGTGCCAAATGGAACCTCTTTCTGCCTAGGTCTGAGTGACCGTATTAAGTAGGGTCCTCCTGCTGGCCTGTAGCCTGAGCTGAAATGAGAGCTGTCACAGGACAGACACACCAACTTTCACAGTGTTAAGTCACTGAGATTTTGGAGTTACTTATCACCACAGTATAATTTTGCCTATCCAGACTAATATGACAATGACAAAAACTGTTAACTTCCCTTAAGAAGAGGAATTAACCAACTGGTATGACTGGTATGCATGATGACTACTGATGCCTCCTCCAAAATACATGTGCCCTGGTTGTTTTTTACCATGAGTAAGAGTGGATTTTGTTGACCAATTCATCTTTTTTCCATTTCTTCTCAAAATTAACAGCACACATTTTCAAGACTAAAGAATAAAACAGCACTGTGCCCATAGATGGACACGCACAGAGGGAATGTAGCCATGTGACACAGACGCAGAGATCGGATGACGCGGCTACAGGCCAAGGAACGCCAAGTGATGTCGGCAACCCCTGGAAGCTGGGAGACGAGCGTGAGCAGATACTGCCTCTGGACCCCCAAGAAGGAACCAGCCCTGCTGCCACCTTGATTTGGGACTTCCGGCCTCCAGAACTATGAAAGATTAACGTCCTCATGTTTTATGTCACCCAGTTTTTGGTACTTTGTTACGGCAACACTAGGAAACTACTATAGTGACTTTTAACTATACTTTCTACCATTCCTCAGCCTGCCTGACATTTTCACCATGAGTCTTTACAGAATGACCTGCACATTCCTGCATTTTAAACCTCGATGCTTTCTGAGACTCTTTCTGAGTTGAATAAAAGAGGTACAGGGCCTAAACTCTTCTTTAGCCAAATAATCCCTAACAAGATCAGAAGCAATATCTTGTTCATCTTCTCCCTCTCTCTCTTTTTTTTTCTTATATTCACTTGTTTTGTTTTGTTTTTTTTGCAGTACGCGGGCCTCTCACTGCTGTGGCCTCTCCCGTTGCGGAGCACAGGCTCTGGATGCGCAGGCTCAGCGGCCATGGCTCACGGGCCCAGCCGCTCCGCAGCACGTGGGATCCTCCCGGACCTGGGCACGAACCCGTGTCCCCTGCATTGGCAGGCAGACTCTCAACCAACGCGCCACCAGGGAAGCCCCACTTGTTTGTTTTACTTTTCCTATTCCACATATAAGTGAAAACATACAGTATTTGTCCTTCTCTGTCTGACTTACTTCACTAAGTGTAATACCCTCCAGGTCCATCCATGTTGTTGCAAATGGCAAAATTTCATTATTTTTTATGGCTGAGTAATATTCCATTATATATATCACATCTTCTTAGGTTGCTTCCAGGTCTTGACTATTATAAATAATACTACTATGAATATTGGGGTGCTGGTATCTTTTCAAATTAGTGTTTTTGTTTTCTTCAGATATATACCCAGGAGTGGAATTCCTGTATCCTATGGTAGATTTATTTTTAATGTTTTGAGGAAGCTCCATACTGTTCTCCATAGTGGCTGTACCAATTTACATTCCCACCAACAGTGCAAGAGGGTTTCCTTTTCTCCACACCCTCTCCAGCATTTAATGTTTGCAGATTTTTTGATGATAGTCATTCTGACTGGTGTGAGGTGGTACCTCATTGTAGTTTTGATTTGCATTTCTCTAATGATTA
>NC_041232.1:74257209-74258047 GCF_002837175.3 Physeter macrocephalus
CCTGGGCTTTTGTTTGTTGGAAGAATTTTAATCACAGTTTCAATTTCAGTGCTTCTGATTGGTCTGTTTATATTTTCTATTTCTTCCTGGTTCAGTCTCAGAAGGTTGAGCTTTTCTAAGAATTTGTCCATTTTTTCCAGGTTGTCCATTTTATTGGCAGATAGTTGCTTGTAGTAATCTCTCATGATCCTTTGTATTTCTGCAGGGTCCATTGCTACTTCTTCATTTTCATTTCTAATTCTGTTGATTTTGCTTTGGCTATTCAGGGTCTTTTGTGTCTCCATACAAATTTTAAGATTTCTGGTTCTAGTTTTGTGAAAAATGCCATCAGTTGTTTGATAGGAATTGCATTGAATCTGTAGATTACTTTGGGTAGTATAGTCATTTTCACAATATTGATTCTTCCAATCCAAGGACATGGTATATCTCTCCATCTGCTTGTATTATTTTTAATTTCTTCCATCAGTGTCTTACAGTTTTCTGCATACAATCTTTTGTCCCCTTAGGTAGGTTTATTCCTAGGTATTTTATTCTTTTTGTTGCACTGGTAAATGGGAGTGTTTCCTTAATTTCTGTTTCAGATTTTTCATCATTAGTGTATAGGAATGCAAGAGATTTCTGTGCATTAATTTTGTATCCTGCTACTTTACCAAGTTCATTGATTAGCTCTAGTAGTTTTCTGGTAGCATCTTTAGGATCATCTGTGTATAGTATCATGTAGCTGCAAACAGGGACAGCTTTACTTCTTCTTTTACGATTTGGATTCCTTTTATTTCTTTTTCTTCTCTGATTGCTGTGGCTAACACTTCCAAAACTATGTTGAATAATAGTGGTGAGA
>NC_041232.1:74258820-74259087 GCF_002837175.3 Physeter macrocephalus
TTTAGCTTGCTATCGTTTCCTTCATTTCTTTTTCATTTATTTCTGATCTGATTTTTATGATTTCTTTCCTTCTGCTAACTTTGGTGGTTTTTTTGTTCTTCTTTCTGTAATTGCTTTAGGTGTAAGGTTAGGCTGTCTATTTGAAATTTTTCTTGTTTCTTGAGGTAGGATTGTACTGCTATAAACTTCCCTCTTAGAACTGCTCGTACTGCATCCCATAGGTTTGGGGTCATCATGTTTTCATTGTTATTTGTTTCTAGGTATTTT
>NC_041232.1:74259137-74337768 GCF_002837175.3 Physeter macrocephalus
TCATCATGTTTTCATTGTCATTTGTTTCTAGGTATTTTTTGATTTCCTCTTTGATTTCTTCAGTGATCTCTTGGTTATTAAGTAGTGTACTGTTTAGTCTCCACGTGTTTGTATTTTTTACAGTTTTTTTTTTCTTCCTGTAACTGATATCTAGTCTCATAGCATTGTGGACATCTAAAACTTCCAAAACTATGTTGAATAATAGTGGTGAGAATTGGCAACCTGGTCTTGCTCCTGATCTTAGAAGAAATGGTTTCAGTTTTTCACCATTGGGAACGATGTTTGAGAAGAAAGTGTATTCTGTTGTTTTTGGATGGAATGTTCTATAAATATAATTAAGTCCATCTTGTTTAATGTGTCATTTAAAGCTTGTGTTTCCCTATTTTCATTTTGCATATTTTGTCAAAAGCTTTTTCTGCATCTATTGAGATGATCATATTTTTTTTCTTTTGTTTGTTAATATGGTGTATCACATTGATTGATTTGCGTATACTGAAGAATACTTGCATCCCTATTTTCATTTTGCATGATCTGTCCATTGGTGAAAGTGGGGTATTAAAGTCCCCTACTATGATTGTGTTACTGTCGATTTCCCCTTTTATGGCTGTTAGCATTTGCGTTATGTATTGAGGTGCTCCTGTGTTGGGTGCATAAATATTTATAATTGTTATAAATCCTTCTTGGATTGATCCCTTGATCATTATGTAGTGTCCTTCTTTGTCTCTTGTAACAGTCTTTATTTTAAATATTTTGTCTGATATGAGAATTGCTACTCCAGCTTTCTTTTGATTTCCATTTGCATGGAATATCTTTTTGTTGTAAAGCTGATTTGGTGGTGCTCAATTCTCTTAGCTTTTGCTTGTCTGTAAAGGTTTTAATTTCTCCTTCAAATCTGAATGAGGTCCTTGCTGGGTAGAGTAATCTTGGTTGTAGGTTTTTCCCTTTCATCACTTTAAATATATCCTGCCACTCCCTTCTGGCTTGCAGAGTTTCTGCTGAAAGATCAGCTGTTAACGTCATGAGGATTCCCTTGTGTGTTATTTGTTGCTTTTCCTTTGCTGCTTTTAATATTTTTTCTTTGTATTTAATGTTTGATAGTTTCATTAATATGTGTCTTGGCATGTTTCTCCTTGGATTTATCCTCTATGGGATGCTCTGTGTTTCCTGGATTTGATTGACTATTTCCTTTCCCATGTTAGGGGAGATTTCAACTATAATCTCTTCAAATATTTTCTCAGACCCTTTCTTTTTCTCTTCTTCTTCTGGGACCCCTGTAATTCGAATATTGGTGTGTTTAATGTTACCCCAGAGGTCTCGAGACTGTCTTCAATTCTTTTCATTCTTTTTTCTTTATTCTGCTCTGTGGTAGTTATTTCCAATATTTTATCTTCAGTTCACTTATCCATTCTTCTGCCTCAGTTATTCTGCTATTGATTCCTTCTAGGAAATTTTAATTTTCATTAATGTGTTGTTCATCAGTTTGTTTGCTCTTTAGTTCTTCTAGGTATTTGTTAAACTTTTCTTGTATTTTCTCCTTTCTATTTCCAAGATTTTGGATCATCTTTATTATCATTACTCTGATTTCTTTTTCCTGTAGACTGCCTATTTCCTCTTCATATGTTTGGTTTGGTGGGTTTTTACTTTGCTCCTTCATCTGCTGCATATTTCTCTGTCTTCTCATTTTGCTTAACTTACTGTGTTTAGGGTCTCCTTTTTGCAGATGGCAAGTTCATAGTTCCCATTGTTTTTGGTGTCTGCACCCAGTGTGTAACGTGGGTAAGGTTGGTTCAGTGGCTTCTGTAGGCTTCCTAGTGGAGGGGACTGGTGCCTGTGTTCTGGTGGATGAGGCCGGATCTTGTCTTTCTGGTGGGCAGGGTCACATCCAGTGGTGTGTTTTGGGGTGTCTGTGAACTTAGTATGATTTTAGGTAGCCTCTCTGATAATGGGTGGGGCTGTGTTCTAGTCTTGCTAGTTGTTTGGCATGGGGTGTCCAGCACTGTAGGTTGGTGGCTGTTGGGTGGAGCTGGGTCTTAGCATTGAGACGGAGATCTCTGGGAGAGCTCTCGCCAATTGATTTTACGTGGGGCCAGGACGTTGCTGGTGCTCCAATGTCCTGTACTCAGCTCTCCCACCTCAGAGGATCAGGCCTGCCACCAGACCAGAGCACCAGGACCCTGTCAGCCACACAGCTCAGAAGAAAAGGGAGAAAAAAAGAATGAAAATAAATAAATTAAAATATTAAAATAAAAAAGTAATTATAATAAAAAAGAAGAGAGCAACCAAACCAATAAACAAATCCACCAATGATAACAAACACTACAAACTATACTAAGATAAACATACAAATCATGAACAAGTCAGTCACAGACAGCAAACCCCAAGTGTACAGTTGCTCCCAAAGTCCACCGCCTCAACTGTGGGATGACTCGTTGTGTATTCAGGTATTCCACAGATGCACGTATCAAGTTGATTGTGGGGATTTAATCCGTTGCTCCTGAGTCTGTATGGAGAGATTTCCCTTTCTCTTCTTTGTTCGCACAGCTCCCGGGGTTCAGCTTTGGTTTTGGCCCCACCTCTGCGTGTAGGTCGCCCATGGGCCTCTGTTCCTGCCCAGACAGGACAGGGTTAAAGCAGTGGCTAATTAGGGGGCTCTTGCTCATTCAGGTTGGGGGAAGGGAGGGGTACAGTAGTTATGATTGGAATGCGGGGCGAGCCTGCAGCAGCAGAGACCAACAAACATTGCACCAGCCTGGGGCGTGCCATGTGTTCTCCCGGGGAAGTTGTCCCTGGATCACGGGACCCTGGCGGTGGCGGGCTGCACAGGTTCCCGGGAGGGGAGCTGTGGCTAGTGACCTGTGCTTGCACACAGGCTTCTTGGTGGCGGCAGCAGCAGCCTTAGCATTTCATGCCCATCTCTGGTGTCCGCGCTGATAGACGCGGCTCACGCCCGTCTCTGGAGCTCATTTAGGCAGTGTTCTGAATCCCCTCTCCTTGTGCACCCCAAAACAATGGTCTCATGCCTCTTCGGCAGGTCCAGACTTTTTCCTGGACTCCCTCCCGGCTAGCCGTGGTGCACTAGCCCCTTCAGGCTGTGTTCACACCGCCAACCCCAGTCCTCTCCCTCGGATCCGATGGAAGCCCAAGCCTCAGCTCCCAGGCCCCGCGTGTCCCGGCGGGTGAGCAGACAAGCCTCTCAGGCTGGTGAGTGCTGGTCGGCACCGCTCCTCCCTGCGGGAATCTCTCCGCTTTGCCCTCCGCACCCTGTTACTGCGCTCTCCTCCGTGGCTCCGAAGCTTCCCCCTCCGCCACCCGCAGTCTCCGCCCGCGAAGGGGATTCTAGTGTGTGGAAACCTTTCCTCCTTCACGGCTCCCTCCAACTGGTGCTGGTCCCGTCCCTATTCTTTTGTCTCTGTTTTATCTTTTGCCCTGCCCAGGTACGTGGGGAGTTTCTTGCCTTTTGGGAAGTCTGAGGTCTCTGCCAGCGTTCAGTAGGCGTTCTGTAGGAGTTGTTCCACATGTAGATGTATTTCTGATGTATTTGTGGGGAGGAAGGTGATCTCCGTGTCTTATTCCTCCGCTACCTTGAAGATCCCCTCTCTTGTTTATCTTCTAATCCCTCCTCTGACACCTTCTCAGAACTTGGCACAGCACCTGGCCCACAACAAGGCCTCCACAATATTTGTTTAAAAAAGTATAGGACAAACATTGGCTATTACTCCTTTTCTTTCTGCACCTCTCATCTCATACTAAGCAGTGATTTAGGAAAACTGAATTACTAAGTCTGTGAGTGTTGGCTCACTTCATGGCCAATTACCTGACAATAAACTGGGTCACTCTGGTAGCCAATCAGTCCATCCATACATTGGTGCCAACTCTGCCATGGTCCGTTAATGTCATTCCCATCGATGATTACATCAGAGTGACCAAAGGAACAGTCAACGACCAGAGCCAGACTTGGGGTGTTTGAAGTAACAGACCATCATTAATGAATGAGGACAAAACAAGAAACCTAAGACTTAAGAGGCAAAAATAAGAGTTAATCTGCAGAAGTGAGACTCCATGTGCATATAGCTGTGTCATCAATGACTGTGTACACATACCACATCCCTCAACAGAATTTCTATTTATTCATTTGCTGTTCACCTCAATGAGTTGGCACCAAGGTAAGGTATCTGCTGGTTTCCACATATACTCGACTTTCTTTCCAAGCATATGGCAAAGCCAGTTTGATCATTTTGGCTGGGAAAAAGTCCTAATTACCTAAGAACTAGCACATTTCAATCTTGTGAGGACTAAGTTTCACTGTATTAAAATGCAACCAAAACACAGATTTCTGTCTCACACACAGAGAAACCCAACTGAAGGTCTTCTCCCAAAATACTTAATGCCTGGGATGTTCTCCAGTCAACGTTATCATTTGAAATCATATCCCTTACAGACAAATTAATCTTTTAGCATTAATCTTCCTGAGTTGTGGTGTTTGGGGGATGTTTTAATTAGCTCAGCTGCTTTATCATTCCTTTAAGTATCTGAAAGTATCTGTTAGCTTCCTACAGGTCTCAGGAAGATGGCCCCTTCCCTAGAGGTGGCTAGGAAATGTGTATTTGCTTTCAAAGTTCTACGGCTTTCTGAGACGAGCATTTCATCTTGTTATTTCCTTTCCACCACTAATCATTAAATGTTGAAGGCCTTAGCTAATTCTGGGTGGCCTAATCCACCGTAAATCTGAAACAAGGGAAAATCAACTGAAAGCTAGCCAGTGGATTTTCCTATACCCGGAACAGGAAGAGACTGGTCATAAAGATAAAGTAGTTGACTGTTCACATTGGGTTCCAGAAAAGGTCTCTAACTTCTCAGCATTTCCCCTACAGGTCCTTTCTCAAAATGCAAATAACCTGAGGGAGATAAACCCTCTTTATCAAGACATTTTTTTTTCCATTGCAGCATTGATCAGGGCACAGAAGTGATGGAAAGTTTTGTAGAGCCAGGAAGAAAAGGGCTCTGATGGTGCCTAGGTCTATATATCCAGAATATAGAGGATATATTTCACATATTTTCACTATGTGAAAATGTTGGTGCCACGGGTGAAGGTGACACACTACGCCACCCCCAGTTATGGCTCTGAAGAACTAGGGCATGAAAGAGAGGGATTTGGAGAATTCCCTGGTGGTCCACTGGTTAAGACTCTGTGCTTTCACTGTCAAGGGCCCAGGTTCGATCCCTGGTTGGGGAACAAAGATCCCAGAAGCCACTCGGTGCAGCCGAAAGAAAAAAGAGAGAGAGAGGGGTTTGCGTGAGGGAGGGCATGCCTGGACCAGGAGGCGTAGACGCAGGTGAGAACAGGGTAGGGAGTCAGGGCCGTGAGGCGCTCTGGATATCTGGCTGGGAAAGAGCAGAGACAAAGCTCACCTCCCCACTCTTTGGAAGCTGGCTCTCACGCTGATTTTATTTCCACATTCAGGATAGAGCATTTGAGAGGAGCTGGGGGAGAGAATGGCCAGCAGGAAGTCAAAACAGGGTATAAGGTGAGCAAAGCCAAAGATTATCCGTGTAAAATCCAGTGTTCCAAAACCTCCACAGTAACGTTTTACGTCAGAGATCCACAACCACCCCCTCATCCTGGCCCACATCGTGGTGGATACGGCCACGTGTCATTTAGGAGTCTATGTCCCTAAGTAACAGAAAGGTGTACTAACAGTGACCTAAGCAAAGATTCCTTTTTCTCACAAACAAGAACTCCCATGTTGCCTCAGTGACTCAGTGCTGCCAAGGTCAATATTGCTACAATTCTCAGGTTGCAAGATGGCAGCAATAGCTCCAAGGATCAGATCTTGCACTGGTTCAAGGGCAGGAAGCCGAAGACAGGGCTAGGACAGGTTCTCTTCCGGACCTTCCTCTTACCAGCGAGGAAAAACCTTTCCTGGAATGTCCCAGCAGACTTCTTATAGTCTTGTTGATCTATACTAACTACATGCCTTCCCTTAGACTAAGGACTGTGTCCGGATTACCTAAATTTAGATTACCTAGATTTCTCCTGTTCCTTCCTATGGGCATGGAAGATGGGGGCGGTGCCTTTGGAGGCCTCTAGCATCCATTGTTGATGAGATCCAAGGGTAGACCTTGGATCAAGGGTAGAGCTGCTGGATCAGAGCAGAGCCCTCAAGACCAGCACAAGCAGACTGCTGGGACTACAAGTAGGGGGCATCCACCCCGCATATGCATCCTCTCTAATTTTAGAAGCAAGAACTAGCCTTCCCAGAGGCTCCTTTGAAACCGTTAAGAAATCGTAATTAGACTTTGTACCTCTGCTAAGCCTTTCATCCCAGAAGCTTAGGGCACTTCCCTGCATGGTCTCATTAATCTTCACACCGTTCGAGGCAGCCAGCATCTATTGCCATCTTTATTTTCAGGATGAAGGAACTGAAATGTAAGTACAGGTTAATGACTTGCCCGATGTCATATGTTCAATGAGTCACCAGCCCGCTGGGGATAGGACCAAATTTGATGGAGAAAGATAGCTACCCCAACTCACTGAGGACCCTGGGTGAGAACGTGGAGGTCATTTACTTACCCAGAGGGCATGAGCCCCGAAAGGTAGCCTGATGAAGACTGTCAGAGCTCTGGGCAAAGAGGCAAGAGGAGAAGTCTGAGCTGTGACTCCCTGTCCAGGCAACCTTGGGCAAGTCACTTGCACTTTCTGAACATTTTTCTTATTTAAAAATAAGGATTGTACCCTGGTGGTCCAGTGGTTAGGACTCCATGGTCTCACTGCCGAAGGCCTGGGTTCAGTCCCTGGTCTGGGAACCAAGATCCCGCAAAGCCACATGGTGCAGCCAATAAATAAATAAATAAAATTTTTAAAAATAAAAATAAGGATAGTAACGTTCACCCCATCTAATTCACTCAGCTGTTTCGAAGGCAAAAGGAATGTTTCAAATGAAACCACGTGAGCTAGGACATTGTGTAAAATCTAAGTCCACTGAGGGAGTTGGTAGAACCAACATTTAAAATCAGCCTGTGCTCTTGGCTCACCACGACCGACAATCTTAACTTGCAATCAGACAATCATACAGGACTCTCCCCAGATAACCAAGAAATTCCTTTCTGCCATTCGATGTGCTACGAGCCTGTTTTCAGCACATACTGTATGGAGTATGCAATGCCCCATGCATGCATAACTAGGATGTGACCTGTGTCCTCTAGGAAATACCGTCTGGAAGAGGAGGCAGGCAAATGAACCACTTACTTCACTGAGAGACAAAATGAAATAACACTTATGACAGACAAGGAGGCGAAACAGGGGAGGGTGGTATCCAGAGAAGGTCTGGGTCAGCCAGTGGGCTGGGAGGAGGTAGAGTGGGGAGAAGGGGGACAAAAGCCGAAACAGGAAAGATCCTTAGCTTTTTCTTTTCCTTCCCCAGCGTCCATCATTCTCCCGTCTGAGAAAGAGGAAGTCAAGGTGGTAGAGCAGCAGAGGTTGAAGGTTGGGTTTGCCTTTTTTCCATCCGCAGGAAAGGGCATTTGCAGAGAAAACATTTCCTCCCCGCGCCCTGGGCGCGCCTCTCTCTGTGGGCAATCTTACTTTCGGCCACAGGAGGGCGATTCTCCTCCTCCGTGGTCTCTTCCCTGCGGTCGGCGCCGCCCCGCCTCCCAGCTACGTCCAGCGGACGCGGGCTGTGCTTCCAACACCTGCAGCCTAGAAGCACTGCACCAGCAGGTGGGGAGCCTGGTAGACGGGGTCACAGCATGCCCAACTTCCAACATTTTATCTCTTTCAGACAAGCCAGGATAGATGTTCAAAAACAATTAGTCTCCCATCAGCAATGCATGTTATGAGGACAATAATGCCTAGAAAATTCTCAGGGAGTATATTTGGAAGATTTTCTATTGAAGAGACAGAGGCTCAGATTCATCAGGAGGTGGAAATAGTGTCTCTGGCCCTGTCAGCAGCGTCTCCCCCATTCCAGGTTTAAAATAGGGTGATAGGGAATTCCCTGGCTATCCAGTGGTTAGGGCTCCGTGCTTTTGCTGGGGAGGGCGTGGGTTCAATCCCTGGTTGGGGAAATAAGATCCCTCAGGCCTGTGCAGCGCGGCCAAAAGATGAATGAACGAATGAATTTTAAAATGAAAAATAGAATAGGGGTGATTGATAACCAATTGACATAGCGGGACCTTGTCCCTTCCCAGGGAGACATCCAGTGCGGTGCTAAGGGGGCCCAATAAAGGAGAAGAAAGGGGCTTCCAGGTCTGAGACACGACCAGAGAGGGAAAACAGTCACCTTTATTTATTTTTGTTTTAACAATTAATTGTTAAAATACCTGAAGGAAGGAAACTATTAGGGCTGGCTCTGCACCAGGCAAGAATTCCCAAATTGCAGTAACTTGGCTGCGCCCCAAAGTCCCTTTGTTCTCTCCACACCCTCCTGTAAACATACCCACGCACCACCACCCTGTATTATTTGTCTCCAATGAATTAGAATGAAAGTTCTAAGATAAGGCAGGATGAAGCACTGACAGCCAATCAGGACCCTTTCACTCAAAACTCCCCATTAGAATTAACGGAGGACTGGTTTTTTGGTTTGTTTGTTTTTGCCTCCTAAGAATACCAGCTAATTCCATGATTTCTGGTTAAGCCACTGGATTGGAGTGGTTCTTTGGGTAGAAACAGCCTAAACTTTCCTAAACTCTGAGATGAACAAGAACTATCACAGCATGTAAAAACAAGAATAACCAGCATGCTAAAATTATCCCCTTCTCAGAATGGAAGAGAAATCTCTGATTATGAAAAAGATTTTGAAAACAATCTAATAACTACACAGTAACACTCAAAATAGATCTTGAATAGTCTGAGAGATGCTTGAGCTAAAATCCCATAGCTTGCTCCAGAATATTTGTCTAGCCGCATGCCCAAAAAGTACTGTACATAGTCACAGGAGCTGTCAAAGGAGTGGATCACCATCTCCACCACCACCATCATCAGATGAGCAGTTTATTAGATAGAACACATAGTTAAATGTTTCTAATCCTGATTTCTTTTCCCTTATCTTGCTGAGCCTGGGTCCTGATGTTTGGCGCTCTTGCTGGATCATGGATTGTGTTAGTATTACTGCAGACACGAAAGAAAACCTCCCTCCAGTCCCCTCCACACAGCAGAACACTATAGGAGAAATCTGAATCAGAGTGTAAGTGGGACATTGTTCTCATCTGTAAAATTGGGCAGAGTCCATCTATTTGGGGGGATATATCCACAGATGCTGTGGGCTAGTATGAAAAACAATGATTCCTGTAGTTTCTACAGTGGCCACACCTTTGCTGTAAGGTTTATGTCTCTGAAATCATATCAACACCACTCACTCCAAGGAGATTTGAGCTAAAAACATTGAGGAAAACAAGATTGGATAATAAAGATTATGTGATAGTTTATTTTATGTGTCAGCTTTGCTAAGCTATGGTGCCCAGGAGTTTGATCAAACACTAGCCTAGATGCTGCTGTGAAGATATTTTGTAGATGTAATTAAGATTTACAATCAGTTGACTTTAAGCAAAGGGGATTACGCTCGATAATGTGAGTGTGCCTCATCCAATCAGTTGAAGGTCTTAAGAACAAATACTGAGGTTTATTGGTGAAGGAATTCTGTCTCAAGACAGAAATACCAACTCTGACCTTTGTTTCCAGCATGCTGGTCTGCCCTACAGATTTCAGTCTTGCTGAGTGTCATAATGGAGCCAATTTCTTAAAATAATTCCTTTTGTGTGTGTGTCTATGTGTGTGTGTGGTATGTGTGTTTGTACACACTTTTGATTCTGTTTCTCTGGAGAACACTGACATACAGATTTCAAGTGAATCATTTTTGTGTGTGTGTGTGTTTGCTAACTGTAAATTAAAACAACAATGAGACATTCAGTAATGCCATTTTACATGACATTACACATAACTTGGACTCCCGATTTGGTTTGGGCACCCAGTCCCTCCCTAACAGCCCACCCACCTCACTGGAAACTGACTTAACCGCCCCCACCCCACCCCCGACCCACCCTCAGGGGTAGTCCTGATTGGTCCAAGAATGAGAGATCCCCTTGCCAATGATTGGTTCAGTGGGATCATGTGGCTTAGAAAGGGCCAATGAGGTACGAGAAGAAGTTTGTAGTGGACTTCCCGTAAGGTTTGTTCTCATTCTTCTGAGAGACTTTACAGAAGCAGCCGTTCTCTCTGCTGTTGGAGGAGAATGAAACAGTACCTGGATTGCTATTGGCAATAACCCTTTGATGGGAAATAACCTGAGTCCCTGGTGATGCTGTTGAGCTGAATGGATCAGACATCCCTAAAGCCTGCTTGACTCTGGTCTTCCTTTAAAATGAGCCAATACGTTTTCTACTGTGCAAGTGAGTTTGAGGTTTCTTGAGGCTTCTTGTTAGTTGCAGCCAAAGGACCAAGTATTCTTGCCTTTCGTTTTTTACCTATAAACTGGGAGGACAGAACTAGATAATCTAAGATCTCCTTGAACACTCAGTATTTGTAAATTGCACGTTTAGGCACTAGCACTAACCGTATTTATCAATTACTGTTTAGAGAATCGGAATATTACTGTAGGTTTCTAAATACGTCTTCACTGTTAGAAATAAGTATGCTTCTAAATACATCTTCATTTTAGAAACAGGAAAATGACATGAATTTTAAATTCTTATAGTGTTATTTGATGAATCTTTTTCAGCAGCCTTAACTCTAGTTAGCCACTGTCAGCAATAATAATTTCACTAATTTTTTTTAATATGTAAAAACTCTAACAAATGAACAATAACTAGAAAAAGAGCCTAATAGGGAAACGGGGAAAGGATAAGAGCAAACAGTTCCCAGCAAAAGAAATGCAAATGAATCTTAAACCTATGAAGAGATGTTCAACCTCCCCCATAGAGAGAGAAATGCAAATTAAAATGACAGTGAGATTGTTTTTTTCACCTAAAAGATTGGCAAATTATAAAAAGTTTAATAACACACTATTGGAGAAGCTCTAAGAAGATAGCAACATTCATACCAATAATGGGAATTATCACTGAAGACCAGCAATTACAGGTAAGGGTGGAAATGGTACAACCTTCAAGAAAGGCAATTTGGCATTATCTGTCAAAATTACAAATCCATATACTCTTTGATGTAACCATTCCCCTTCTAGATCTTTATCCTACAGTTATATTGTATAAAATGATATTATTTGTAATTGCAATAATTGGAAACCACTTAAATATGTATGAATAGAGAAAAGATCAAACTATCATAGGTGTTACAATAGAATAATTCCCAGCTGTTAAAGAAATGGGGCAGTTCTGTATGCAGTAAAATGGAATAATCTCTAAGTTGTATTTTAAATAAAAAGAGTAAGATGAAGAACAATGAGAATTATATGCTGCCATTTGTATTTTTAAAAAAGAATAACTACATATGTTTTTGTGTAGGGATAAACTAGGAGACTGCATAGGAAACTGGGAATTGTGGTTATATCTAGGGATTGCAACGCGGGAACTAGAACACAGGGGTGAGAGCCAGGTTAACTTTTCCCTGGATATCTTTTTTTAAAAATGTTAACATGTGAATGTATATCAGTTATTTTAAAATTAATGAACTTGGAAGGAAAATAAAGTTATTATTATAAATACATTTCCTGATTTGCTATTATGATAGTCATTCTGAAGCTAAATTACAGCGCTAATGTTTTGGATAAATGATAATTAATGATCAGATACGAAACAATGATTTGGTACATTTGTTCTCATTTCACTTTCTGCCTAAATAAAGGTAGTAGAAAAAGGATCAGGAATTAAGGAGAGGAAATCAATCTTATCCATAGGATTTTAAAAACTGGTTTGCTAGGCATTTACTTTTCCGTGCCTTCTACCCCTAAAGTGCCTAAACTAGATTTCTTCTAACCCAGTATCCTATTGTTCACTCACATCCAGTCATTCGACAAATATTTACTAAATATTGGTGTGCAGTCACTGGAGCCTCAAATGAGAATACAACCCAGGCAACTGCTATCTTTAGGAGCTCAGTCTTTTCACTATTGTCTTCCTTCCAGATGGGTAGAAAGACGGATGGTGTAATCAATAAACTGAGGGCTGCAGGTCCTAAAATGTGGAGAACCCACAAGCAGAAAAACCCACCAACTGGGAGAGAAGACAGTGAGAGTTCACGGGTAACACTATTGGTCCACAGAAAACCGTTCCAGAATCCACCTTTTCCACTCCGGGGTTTCAATGCCCCAATAAATGCTTATTTTAGGGAGAAGAATAAGAAAGAAGAGAGGATGGGAATGACAAAGAAAAGAATGAGCCCAATTGACAAAATAATCCAGGAGAAATAACCTCTGAACCTGGGATGAATACCTTCATTAATTCATCCACTTGTCTGCAAATGTTTACTGAGAGCCTTCCACGCGCCAGGCGGTGATCTAAGAGTCAGAGATGAACCAAAAGCATCTCCCAGCTTGAGAAGCTAACATGCAAGAGGTAATAAATCACTAAATGTATACTGTACTGGCAGGAGGTGATCAATGCTAGGAGTAAAGTAGAGCAGGGTCGGGAGCTGGAGTAACAGGGCCGCCACGTTGGATGGCTGGTGAGGGAAGTTCTCTCTGAGGAGATGCTGTTGGAGCAGAGAATTGAAGAAAGTGAGGAGCCACGTGGGGACCTGGGTGAAGTGTTTTCTGGGCAGAGGAGGGAGCCCTGGCATAGAAATGTACTGAGGAAGTGGAAGACTCCATAAGCAAGATGAGTGAATGTCCTCGTGGAGTTTAGAAAAACACAGCTGAGGAACAATGTTGGTGTTTCTTCCAGAAAACACACCCAACAGTTATGTAACTCCACACAGACAGTCCTGGATCTTTAAAGAACAAACCAAATCTTATTTAGAGACAGGCGTAGGAATCTGCTCATGTGGGATGTTCTGACCGAGAAATGCTTCCCCCCACGCTCAAGGATCCTTGGTTTCCTTCTCAAAGAAGCAGGACACTAGGCTCCGTATCTTGAGGTGAACTTCAAAATATAAAATGTCTTGGAAAGATAAGACACAGATTTGAATTCATACCAAAGTAAAAATAACATTATCTGATACTTCTGTGAGCAGTACAGGCTTTCTGAACTCGGGGGAGGACAGGAGGGTGTTGAAAAAATGAAACACGTACAACATGAAAACTGGAAGCCCTCAAATCAAGCTTCAGCTGCTGTGCTATTTCCTCTCAGACAATCACCAAACGGAAATATTCTTTCTCCCTAGAGAGAAAAAAGGTATTTCTGTTACGCTTCCGTAGCTTGTTAGAAATATCCCTTAGGGACATACAACTCCATTTGGAGTCTAATTATGTATTCACCCAGTGGTGAATTTAGCTACCTGGGAAATACCCAGGAAGAGAATGCCATTTGCCGACAGCTGCACTAGGGGATGACACATTGTAAATTAATAAATGTATTCTGTTTTATACAATTCCAACTCTGATAAATTTTGCAGGTATGATAGAACAAAAGCCCCAAATCTGAAACAACCTAAGGAACAGATGGAAGAGTGACTGGAATTCAAAGCATCACTGTGAACCCCTTGGTTAGACTTCACTGTGCTAAAACCTTCCCGCAGTTGGTACCTAAGGGGATTCATTTCCTGGTTGTAGACCGTGGAAGGAAATCTCCATTTATTCTTCAAAAGATGCAAGTGAGTAGATACTCTGTGCTGGGTACAGGACTTCTAAGGAAAAATAGGACCTGCCTCTTCCCAGGTGGGTCCACCCACTTGCGGCCATTAAGCAGAGTGGGACTAAGGCTGACGTCATGCTCACATTCAAGGTCCTCTACTACCTTGGTTTTATTTTCACAAAGAAACTGCCATTTAGGGGTTACTGGTCAATGTTGGACTCAGGAGAATTGGAGCCGACCTCTGTGTTCTAAATAAGTCTCTGGAGTGGCCCATTAGTGACTTAAATGTTAAGCCGGTACCACCACTTCTGTTCGGGTGAGGGTATGAGCTTAGCACAAGGAGGACAGGGCCTCCTGCGAGGAAAGAAATTGAGACCTTCTTGTTAAGATTTGAACTGGTGTTTTGCACTCAGGGTTCCCCAGCTGAGACCAGATGCCAGAGGGGAAGAAAAGCGTTCAGGAAGAGACGTTCCACAATAGAAGGGAAGAAGAGAGTTCTGGATATGTGGGCTGGATCCAAATACCCAGGCCTAGATGTTCATACCAGAAGGCAGGCTTTAAATGTGTCTGGTTGATACCGATAGCCACGCTAACCCAGCTGATGTTCCAACATAGTCATGACTTAGTACTCAATAAGGAAGCAGGAAAGAGAGAGAGAGAAAGAGAGCCCTGAAAGAGCTCTCCGCTAAGGACTGTGGGGCCTCAGGCTCTCTGGCAAAGCAGAACATGAGGATGCTCCCACAAAAGATGCCCAGAGTTACCACTGCAAGAATGGCAGCCACGTGTAAAAAGCAAACACCTGAGAATCGCGTCAACCTCTCAGCATCATTCACCTGCTGCACTCCTCATGCAGACATTTGCCATTACCTGTATCCGGCTTCACCTGCCAATACTCCTTGCACAAAGATAGCTGCAAGCCACAGAAACCAGTTCAGAATGACCTCAGCGTTGTTGGAAGCATGCCGGGTAGCATGCGGACTCCACAGGATGACGGAAGAACGGGGCTTGGACAATAATCAGGGACCCAGCAAAGCTGGGCAGCAGGAGGAATGGCTCCGGGACAGAGCTGCTGGCACCGCCTCCAGGGGCGTTCAGGGCCAAAGGGCCATGGACTCTAAATACCGGAGGGCAAACTTCTCAGCTGCCCTGCATCTTCCCATCACTCCCCAGAAATTCGGTCCCAGGCTTGGAGGGCCAGCCTGGCAGAGCCTGAGTTCTGACCCTCAAGCTGAATGTTGAGGGGCAGGGAGGGGATTCTCCCAAACTCAGGCTCGGTGGAGAGAGAAGGACCCTGCTTCTCTCCCCTTGCGCACCCATCTCCCACCCCATAACACACAGCATGGAAAGGGGTCCCGGAAATAGGGAATGGGTATGGTTTGGGTCAGTCAAAAAATGATGCTTGGATGACAGTTGAGGTTGGAAATCAGAGAGGCAACAAAGAACAAGAAGAATAGACTCAACAGACAACTTATCTCAAAATCCACGCAATTTGGGGGCTTCCCTGGTGGCACAGTGGTTGAGAGTCCGCCTGCCGATGCAGGGGAACCGGGTTCGCGCCCCGGTCTGGGAGGATCCCACGTGCCGCGGAGCGGCTGGGCCCGTGAGCCATGGCCGCTGAGCATGCGCGTCCGGAGCCTGTGCTCCGCAACGGGAGAGGCCACAGCGGTGGGAGGCCCGCGTACCGCAAAAAAAAAAACAAAACAAAAAACAAAATCCACGCAGTTCATACAGTCTGTCTTGGAATATGTAAAGATGCTGCAGGGAAAAGAACCCTGGGATTAATCCCTTCTTGGTTAACTATAAAGAGATACCCGTATAGAAAAAAACAAAGAGTGACTGTTCTACCTGCCCTGGACACTATTATTGAGAAATAAGCTATCCAAAGTACATCTCAAAGTCACCTCAAAGTTATAAGTCACACAAATTTAATGTTAATTATATACTTAGTACAGCTAGAAATGAGTCCAATTTATGATATAGTAAAGCTATATTTTAATATAACATAGGTATATTCTGTAATACATTAGTCATTAGTGCCTATTTTATAACCAGTATACACAGTACATTTATGTCTATTTTATGACCTTGAACATAATTTCACTATTTATATGATTATAAAGGTTTATAAATGTTGTGGTTTTACATGTATTATATATTCTTAGTCTGGTCCATAATTTCTTTGAAACAAGAATGTAATCTCCAAAGCATTTAAGATTGACCTTGCCTTCCACAATAATCTGCTTTATAGCATGGTTTCCAGGGACACAGCAAAAACTGAGGCCTGGCCATTTGCTGTACTTTTGTATAAAATTTGATTTATTATTATAATAAAATGGTTAGGCTTTTTGGCTGGGTTTTCCCTGAACCTATAACTTTACAAAATCACACACATCTATAAACGCTTTTCGAAGTTTTCATTTTCCAAAATAATATGTTCTATTAGTGTTTTGGGGCTATGATGGACATTTCTACTGACCAGTATAGGAAGAGGCTATACCAAATGTGTACAGGAAAAAAAGGCAAGTAGAGAACATACCTGAAGCTCCACTGCTCACCCGGGTCATTCGCTTACACCAAAGCTGATGGAGGATTTCGTAATTGGCCTTTTCCCAACATTGCTCACTCGTTGGCCTGCCCCTGCCCCAAGTCCTCCTGACAGCTCTCTACAAGCCTGAGGCTCTGCTCAACCCGTGCTATGCTTTTGGCGTGAGTTGATGATATATGTGAGTTGAGGATAGAAATTATTCTGAAATACGTATCAAATTCATTGATGGAAAATATGATTTGCATTTGCATGATTGCAACCATCTAAAACTCTACATCCTGGTGTTATGGGATGAATTATGTTCCCTCCCAATTCATGTTGAAGTCCTAACCACCTCAGAAAGTGACTGTGTTTGGAGATAGAGTGTTTAAAGTTTTGAAAGGGGAGTAGTCTTGTAGGACTGATCTGAATCTGATGCTATCTCCAAGAACACAGTGTCAGAAGTGAGTTAAGTTGTAGGACACCCAGCTGGTGTCAGAGCATTGCTTCATGGTATGGGAGGAACCCCTACACATACATTGGAATTGGGTGTCTGAAGTCCTTCACCAGCCCAGTCAGAGTCCAAGCCAATCTTATGGGGAGCTCTGGAGCTAATTATCTCATTAGAGTTATTCTAACTTGGGCCAAGATAGCCAGGCCTTTTATTTCCACATAAATCAGATTGGTCACTGGCTGTTGGCCACCCAAAGAAAAGGCATGATCTTGGGTTTTCTTGGATGTGTAACAAATTACCACAAACTTGTCAGCTTAAAACACCACAAATTTATCACCTCACAGTTTCCATAGGTCAGGAGTCCAGGAACAACCTGACTGGATCCTCTGCTTAGGGGCTCACCAAGCTGAAGTCGGGGTGTTATGCAGGGCTGCAGTTCTCATCTGGACTTGGGGTCTTCCAGGCTCAATCAAGTTGATGGCAGAGTTCATCTCCTTAGAGGTGCATGAGTGAGATTCCTCTTTACTTGCTAGCTGGCAGCCGAGGACTGGAGCTCCTGGAGGCCACCTTCAGTTCCTCGCCACCTGGCCCCCACCTGCCGTTCACAGTGTGGATGTTTGTTTTCTTCCCAACCAGCCAGGACATGTCTCTATGACTTCCCTCTGGGACTCCCCATTCTCCTCCAGACAGACACCGCATTCATCACCACCTGCCCTATAATGTAACCTACTCCAGGGAGAGAGTATGCCATCAAATTCACAGGTTCTGCCCACACCAGGGGAGCGGCAGTCTTGAGGGTCATCTTAGAATTCTGCCTACTGCATGGCACAAGGTGGCTCTCTGCAGCTGCGACAGTCTCTGGAGGGGCTGACCGCTGAAGTCTGGGCACCAAGTTCTTCCCTGAAGAGGGATCTGGGAAGCGAATCACAGTGACCACTCATCACGGGCTACCTCTCTATCCTTAGGTTTTCTGTACTTTGGAGGCTGTCTGCCGCCAACAGCTTGCCTGGACTGGTTGCCTTCCACAGTTTCCCTATATTATCATGGTGATACTAGCTCCTGTAACATATGAACCCTGAAACCTCAGTGGCTTAATACGGTAAATGTTAATTTCTCTCTGATGTGAAGTCAGAGAGTCTTCCACGTATAATGACTTAGAGTATCTTATGGGCCCATCATCCTCTAGACCTTGGAGTTCTTGCTTCCAGCAAGTAAAAGAGAAAGAGAAAAAGAAAACAGGAAGAGAAAGTGACTTGTGTCAGTGTGGAAGTGACACCCATCACTTCCATTCACATTCCGTTGGTGAGAACTAGTCCTCTGGTCCCACTTGGATGCAATGGGAGCTGGCCATGCAGACTCTGGCTGGGCAGTGCCCTCCCAATGACTCTACACTGTGGAGGGGAAGAAAGACTCTCTGCTGGACAGCTGGCTGCCTCTCTGACTTTCCCTTTATGCCTGACTACACTGTCACCAGCAGCTTTGTCCTTTGTACTCCACCACCTCCCCTGTCCACCTGCCCAACCCTGCCTGGTCCAGTGGGCATGTCCAGTTCTGATACGACCCCTTCTAGGATTCTCCAGTCTTCAGGATTCACCCTCCCGCCACCATACTTTGGCTATTATCAAGGTCTTCTTCCTTCCCTTCTTATAAATTCCACTGCTGAATTCTGAAAACCCCAGTTTGTCACAGTGAATCCACAAAAGAAGCCTCACGGTGTGGTCAGTACTGGGAATGATGGAGAGAGGGGAAGAACAGGCCACTGGTCTACATGTATCATTCTTGCAGGGCGCTTCCCTCAGCTCCAGATTGGCTTGGCTCGTTCGACACACCCTGACTAACAGCCACTCTCTGAGGGCTGGATGGTGAAACCGCAAAGGGGAGTAAGACACGCCAGAGCTTCGATGAGCTCAGTCCAATGAGGGAGATGAACTGTTAAACACACTTACAAGGCAGCGGGAAACACACCCAAACAGAGGTTTGTAAAGGTCTGCAAGGACATCGGAGAGGCATGATCTAACTTTGCCCAGAGTGGTGCAAGACTCCTTCTAGAAGGCGACATTCAAGTTGAAGTTGAATAGATGAGAAAAGGGGAAGGGTATGCATTGCAGACCAAGGGTAAAACACCTGTCAAAATATGATTGTGGGAACAGCCAAAAGCTGCAGAAAACCCAAGCGTCCATCAACAGATGAATGGATACACAAAATATGGTATATGCATCCGATGGAATAGTGTTCAGCCAAAAGAGGAGGGAAGTTCTGACACATGCCACAACTTGGAGGAACGTTTAAAATATTACGCTAAGTGAAATAAGCCCGAGACAGGAGGACAAATACTGCATGATTTCATTTATGTGAAATATCTAAAACAGGAAAATTCATAGAGACAGAAAGTAGATTAGAGGTAACCAGGGGCTGGGGAAGGGAGAATGGGAAGTTCTTGTTTAATGGACACAGAGTTGCTGTTTGGGATGATGAAAACGTTTTGAGGATAGCTAGTGGTCATGGTTACACAGCACTGTGAATGTAAGTAATGCCACTAACTTGTACACTTTAAAATGGCTAAAATGGCAAGTTATTCATATATTTCACCACAATTTTTAAAAAAGATATGGTTGTGTGGAAGAGTATAGGCAAAAGGAAGAGGTTTTTTGATTGTCTCTATTTTAAAACCAAAAATCAAAGATCAACTTGGGAACTTCCCTGGATGTCCATTGGTTAAGGCTCTGCGCACGGGTTTGATCCCTGGTCAGGGAATTTAAGATCCGCAAGCCGCACAGAGCGGCCAAAAAAAAAAAAAAAAAAAATCAACTTCTTCCCTGGCTATAGCCTGCAGTTTTCATTTTCTACACTAAAAGGGGAAGAATTGAGCAAAAACATCAGAAAAAGAGCCACTTTCAGAATGTCATTGTCCGGGAGAATCTGCAGGCCAGCTCCAGTGAGATATCACCTTCTTTTCAGTGGACTAGCTATTTGCGGTAAAAGAAAAACTCTGTGTGCTTCAACTATGACTTTCTTTTAAATGTTCTTTCTATTAGGCGGTAGCCCATTAAATGAGATTTAATTAAAGTTGATTTGATTGATAGTCTAAGATCTCATGGTCTTTCCAAAGGCTACATAGGTTTGTGTCATTGATCAAAAACAACCCTTGCCTTTTGGCAACCTTGTGGTAAAATGATTTATTTCCGTGGTAAAACGAGCAATACTATTGATCTCAGGAAACATCACTTCAGTCATTCCTGTGTAGTGGAGGTTCTTAACTGTTATTAAATCAGCTGTTCATTGGCTGACACGTCACAAATTGAAACTACACACACAAATCACACAGCTGAAATTGAGAAGCCAAACCTGTCTTTATTGCACTGTGGAAACTAGAAATGGGATTTCATTCTGCCGAGGTTATCACATGGAAATAAAAAAATGCAAAACATCCCTCCTTTTAAAAATAATAAATGACATAAATCATCTCGACAGCTGACCATTACATTGTAACATTTCAGTGAGTTTTGCATTAATAGGAAGCTGAATTAGATTAATAACTATGCATTTTCCTAGGCATTTCAAGGAAATTAATTTAGCTCTTCACATGTCTGAGCAAAATGCTTTGAAAATATTAACTACCTGATTCTTATCACCAAAAAACTTTTCCTTTACACCTATTTGCACATGGGGCTTTGCTAAGCACTTTTAAGCAATTCAAACTGATGGATTATATAATCTAAAACTGCAGTTTTCCTATTAAAAAAACAACCTGGAACTTGTTTAGTTAAGGGCCAGCAGCACTTTTTTTAAAAAGTTGGATTATTTCTGGTTATAAAAGTGTGAGGAGGTCTTATTTCATACAAAGGATGCATCTTACAAGACCTTGCATAATTCAAGAAAGATTTTCTCAAGGGAAAAAACATAAAATAAGACAGATGTATTCTCAGAGCACATTTACAAGTTGTAACGTATTTGTACTTTAAAGCCACTTTTCCTGTCCCCAGCGTTATATCTAATATTCCACAGAGTTGTCTCCCATATCAACTGCACCATGTTTCATCGTAGTTGTTTGCTCTTCCTCTTGGCCTCTTATCACATATAGCTTCCCCTCAAAAGTCATTGATCTGGGGGCGCATTGTTCAGCGTGAGCACTTAACATCATTATTTTATGAATACTTGAATGACACTGTTATAGGTCGTAAAAATAGTTTACATGATAATAACAGCGAATGCTAAAATAATAGCATAATAGTAAAAAAAAAAAAAAATCACTTGCAGGAGTCCCATTGCATGTAAACAACAGCATGGTTTAGAGACTCCTGCAAAGCCAGGTTGACATTTCTGTTTACCAGCTAAAGTGGCAAGCCATGTTATAAAACTGTAGACAGGTTCACAATATTCCTTTTGTTCATCAACGATTAAATTACATGATTCTTGACAATTTTTTTTAATTTGGCATGATTGATGTATTTTTATCTTTGTACCTGAATTAAGATTTTATCGGGATTTTTACATTGATGTTCTCAAGTGTACATACCCCATAGGGCTGCCTCCCCAGGGGGTAGTAGAGGGAACTGGGAAAAGGATGTTTCATCAAAGTCCATGATGGCTCATGTACAGAATCAAGAGATGGAAGAGACACACCGTCATTTGGGAAGGATTTCATCTCCTATCGCGTCTACAAGGCAGGAATTGCAGGGCTCACGCTCGCCACAGAATAAAGATCACTCAAAATGCAGGTTCACTCCTAGCACCTTTCTCCTCCTGCCTCTCTCAAAAGGGGTATGGATTTAGGGTAAAGCATAGTCTGTGTTTGATTCTGCCCTGGTCTGTGTTTCAGTCGCTGCTGCCCAGCTGGGGGGGTTTAGGTCCCTTCCTCTGAGCCCAAGCTTCAGTATCAGTGAGTGATGGCTTTCATCTCCATCGGGCTCCTCTCCTTGGGTGGTTGTGAATAGCAAGTGAGCTAATTACAGTCATTCTTAACAGAGGGAAGCATGTCAATCTAGGTATTGGGGGCCTTACATCGTTTGGAAAAAACTAAGCATTCTTTCTTAAATGGAAGAGCAAAGATGTAGTTACCACTAGAACTGGAAATATACTAGCTTATTTTAAAATAAACTTATAGAAAGTGTGAAAAATTCTAAAGTGCATGAAGAAAAAGATAAATAATTTCATTATTCCACTGCTAAGACATAAGCTTTCTAAAATTGTGGCATGTTTTTTTCCCTCCTTTTTCTATTGCTTTTATATTTTCCATTACTAATATCACATGTACCATTTTTTTATTCCACTTCAAAAAAAACATTCCAGAGCATATTTACATATCAGTATATCATATCATGCTCAAAAAGCAGTTGTAATTGCTGCTTTCTAACCCAACATTTGGATGTTCTCCTCTATTACTGAACATTTGAACTGTTCCAGAAAATTAACATTTTAAGCATATTATTCTCCAAATGTAGAGAACATTCAGAATTTTTCTATTTATCAAAAATTACAATATTGATTTTAAAATTCTAAAATTAAGTAGTTTGCTATATACTGATAAATACTCCATCTTGATTTGCCTCATTTTCAAGCCCTGAAGGTCCAACAGTAACAAAGTAACATCTTGCCCTTAAGAAATTGACATTTTCGATCACCAATGTATATACAGTCTCATTATACAATCTATAGTGAAACAATGTATATACAGACTCATTGACTTATACCCTTTAAATATAGGTAATTTGGGGATTTCCCTGGTGGCGCAGTGGTTAAGAATCCGCCAGCCAATGCAGGGGACATGGGTTTGAGCCCACATGCCACGGAGCAACTAAGCCCATGCGCCGCGACTACTGAGCCTGCGTGACACAACTACTGAAGCCCGAGCACCTAGAGCCCATCCTCTGCAAGAAGAGAAGCCACCGCAATGAGAAGCCCATGCACTGCAATGAAGAGTAGCCCCTGCTCTCCACAACTAGAGAAAGCCTGCACACAGCAACAAAGACCCAACACAGCCAAAAATAAAATAAATAAATAAAATTTTAAAACCAGATGAGGAAACAGAGGCCCAGCATGAATAAATTACTTGTTCAAAACGAAAAAAAATAGGCAATTTTACTACACAAATTATATCTAAAATTAATTTTTTAGAAAACCCGAGTAAAGTCATTTATTATAGTACTGGTGGTTGATGAGGATTAGCTGCTTTAGGCTGCACACATCTAATGTCAGCTGGCTTCACTCATTACCTGTCTGCAAGTTTCCTGTCTACAGGTAAGCCGGGCATCTGCTCTTGTCTGGCTTGGCTGAGGCCTCTTAGCTGGGAAGCTATGCTCTAAGTCCTTCACCCTCCTCTTGGGACCAGAGGGCTAACCTGGCCTTGTACTTTTCTCATGGCAGTGGCGAAGCCCAAGAGACACATGTACTCTTGAGGGGTAGGCTTGGAACTTACACACCATGAATTCTGCCTCATTCGTCTGGCAAAGCAAGTGACATGGCTAAGCCCAGGTTCAGCAGGGGTGGCAGGAAGAATAGACCTTGACTCTTTTGGTTTTTTTTGAATTTTTGAATTTTATTTTTTTTTATACAGCAGGTTCTTATTAGTTATCCATTTTATACATATAAATGTATGAACCTTGCCTCTTAAGTGAGAGAAAATGTAAAGTCACATGACAAAGGGTGTGGATATTAATGCAATCAACCTCAAGCTCCAAGTGGAGATATCAGAGGAGTATTTGGAAATACAAGTATGGAATTCAAAGGTCTGGGCTGAAGATATAAAATGGAGGGCTGTTGAAATAGGAAAGTATTTGAGGTTATATGACTAGATGAATCACCTGAAAATGAATGTTGATGGAGAAGAGATTCAAGTCTGGGGAGATGAAGAAAACCAGCAGAGGATACCGAAATGGGATGCTGGTAAGTTATGTAGAGTAAAGAGAGAACATTATTCTAGAAGAGGAACTCAGAACATGTTTTTTTTTTTGGCTGCGTTGGGTCTTTGTTGTTGTGCATAGGCTTTCTCTGGTTGCAGCGAGCGGGGGCTACTCTTCGTTGAAGTGCACAGCCTTCTCATTGCGGTGGCTTCTCTTGTTGCGGAGCACGGGCCCTAGAGGGCATGGGCTTCAGTAGTTGCGGCACGTGGGCTCAGTAGTTGTGGCTCATGGGCTCTAGAGCGCAGGCTCAGTAGTTGTGGCACATGGGCCTAGTTGCTCCGTGGCATGTGGAATCTTCCCGGACCAGGGATCAAGCCCATGTCCCCTGCATTGGCAGGTGAATTCTTAATCACTGTGCCACCAGGGAAGTCCCAGAAGGTGTTTTAATAGGGAGGAATGATCAGTGTGTCAATCGCTGCTCCATGAAATAAATAAAACTTTTTTAAACTGCTGCCTGGTTCTTTCTGGAGAGTCATGTCACAGTTGGGTACATCACTGTGCTAAGCTAGGGTGCAGTTAGCATCTAATAAAAACCGCCTTGCCACACCCACTCCACCTGCAGACACATAAACAAACCAGTTTAAGATTAGCTAAGCCCAGCCTAAACCAGGGCTTTTGCTACATTCATTCACTGATAGCTGCCAGGATGATTTCCAACATTTTAGTGAGATCTATAGCCTAACTACTGTATTTGTGTAACAAATATTTATTGGGCGCCTAGTTTCGTCACACACTGCTCCAAGCAATCAGGCTATAACAGAAAGTAAGATAAGTAGGTTTCTAGCTGTCATAGAGTTAACATTTCAGTGGAGGAAGTAAACAAAAAACATAGACAGATGGGTAAACATAAATTAGCAAGTAATTTCAGATAGTGCTGAGTGTTGTGATGATGATAAAGCAGATGATGACTAGAGAGTGACTGAGGAAATTACTTTTGATCATATGATCAGGTAAGGTGTCTCTGAGGAAGTGATAGTTGGCTGAAATCTGAATTATTCAAATTAGACATCTCCTCAGTGAGTTTCATTATAGCTCTTTGACCTTCCACCACTCCTGGGCTGCTGCACAGAAAGGAGAATCCCAGCATTATCTTCTGTTCTCCCTCTTGCCTTTCCCAGAGCCCCTGGAGAGCTGAAATAAAAGAGGAGAGTAAGGATGCCAGGGAAGGTATACCAGATGCCTGCTGAACCATGTGACCACAAATCCAGTCTCCTATGGCCAGAGAAGATTCCTTTTAAGGAATTGAACCCAGTTAAAGCTTTTCAAAAAACAGAAAGGTCTCATTTGATTCAGACACTTTATCTTCTTTGTGGCAGGAAAAGAAGACGATATTAACTCTGCAGAAGAGAAAGTCGTAATTGACCTAAAGCCCCCTTGACTGCCATATCCTTCCAGCATTCTGCTATCAAAGAAGTGAAGGGAGGTGCTGGATGATATATGTGCCATGTCTCCCTGAGACCCATCAGCAAACTCAGATGGTGGAAATCATTACTGGAATGAAGACACTGGCTCAGAAGGACCAAAGAACTTACCCAAGGTCATCCAGTCAATAAGAAACAAAACCAGAATATGAACCAAGGGCTGGCTGTTTCCAAAGCCCATGCTCTTTCAGCTCAATGACCCTGCCCGGCTGCCAAACTGGACATCAGAAAACATAAACCATTACAAGAAACAGGGCAGAACCAATTCATTTGTAAAATTCTTATAAGAGGAAACAAAAGAGAGAGAGTGAGATCAATAACGCCATGTTGTATTTTTAGTGATGAGTAGTGAGAACAGCACACAACAATTTATAGAAAAGGAAAGGAATTTGTATTCCCTGGGGCTGGAAAGTTGTTGGACATTAATAGCAAGAAAATAGTTAGGAAGCTGACAAGAGGTAAAGGAAATGTCCTTGCTTTCTCCCCTGCAAAAACCTCACTGTAGGAAAAGTGGAAAGAACACAGGATTGAAAATCGATGTAGGTTTGGGATAGTAAAAAACACAGGAGGGAAATATGAGAATGTTTGAAAGAAAACAATATGAAATGAAAGAATTTCAGAGTAAAGAGAAAAATAAGAGTAGCTGTTGTAGAAGAGCAGGATGGTTAATTAACAAGGGGGATAAAAATGGCCTGCAGATAATATTTATCATCCTTCCCAGTTCTCCCGTGGCTTTATTTGTGCCCATCTGTCAGCTCAATCTTTTCCAAGTGTCTGCTGCCACAAACACAAGCCATAAATTTACTGAAAATATTACTGAAATTAGATTGCTTCTGGCCTTCCTGTTGTTTTTCTTTTAACTTTTTAAAACATTGTGTTTATCTGTGTGCCTGTTTGTGTTTTCATTTGGCAAGTGTAGGTTTGCCCAGGCTCAGAAACGTAGGCTTCCCAATTCACAACAAGAAAAAACATGGGAAACTTTCCTGTGTTCGGAAGCACACCCATCTAATTTTGCAAAACAATTTTGTCAAATGTCCCTGTACACACACCCCCGCTCCCCTGGGGTGAGAAATCTAAACCTGAAACGTTCTGACAAAAAAGCAAAGAAAACAACGACAATGCTGCATTTATTTGCTTTAGCAAAATACGTACATAAACAAGTGGCTCTTATTATAAACACATCCAGTTTACGTTTAAAAAAAATTCATTATACTAAGAAACAAGTATGTGGTACATTTAGATTATACCCATTTTTATTTCAAAAACAGGGACAAAATCCTTCCTGTCGACTCTGTCACAGGTTGATATGTCACCCCATTGAAGCTGTTATCAAAGGAAGATTATTGTGACATTTTTAATGTTACATAATCGAATTTTTTAATCAGCATTTGCATGTATATTATGAGAGTTGTGAAGAAGCAACTCCTCAAAGGGTCTGAGGCCTTGATTTGATTTCTTCAGCTTCCCAAGGTTGCCCCCAAAGAGCAGACAGGCCACCCAAATCTCCAGTTTGTCAAACCGGTCTGGCCCCAGGAGGGATTTTTGAGTGCTTTCCTTCAAAGAATACCACCCAGGCTGGTTGGCTGCAAATGTGAGCTGCCTATTATTTCTCCTTCATTTCCCAGGACATCTGGGTGCTAGAGCTCCCAGCCTCCTAGTCCCTTCTCATGATCAGCAACTCTTTAACTGGAGAGTCACTGCTGCTTCACCTCCCGGCTCACTTGCTGGCAGTCTGGTGTGCAAGACAGAGGGGAGAGAGGTGGAGAGAGTGAAGAACCAAGCAGCTTTTGGTGGTTTTGCAGGGAAGGAAAAAAATCTTATTTTTTCTCTCTACCCATCTTAGGTTCATAGGCTGGGACCAAACTGATAAAAGACAGATTGGAAATTCCCTGGCGGTCCCGTGGTTAGCACTCTGTGCTTTGGCTGCCGAGGGTGTGGGTTCAATCCCTGGTCAGGGAACTAAGAACCTGCAAGCCCTGCAGCTTGGCCAAAAAAAAAAAAATAATAGTAATAGTAAAATAAAAGACAGATTAACAAGAGAAAAAAAAAGAAAACAACACATTTAACTATGTGTATAAATTTGCATGGGATTTCACAAAGAAATGGTACAGCCAGATGATTGAGGTTTATATACCATCCTAGGCTAAACAAAGGAAAAGGGGTTTGGGACTTCTGGGTGGGAGAGGCAAGCTATGGAAAGGTGACAAGTAAAAGTACTGTCAACAAGGGTTGTTTAGTGGGACGTGCTATGCAGACTTAAGTAGGTACCTTCTCCACTGAAGAGATGTTAAAAGTCCTTCTCCCCCTGGTGCAGGATGAGGAGGCTTTACAAAAGAATAAGTAAATTATGCCTGTTTTTAGAGCTTTCCCTGCATCTACTGTTTCATAATGGCCTTTAACTCAAAATAGTCCAAATGTCAAAGGGAGCTATTTGGGGTGCCATATTCTTGAGGGAGAAAAACATGTTTTAAAGGCTGAAGGACTGGAGATTAAGCAATTAGCTTCCACAAAATAAAGCATGTATTTCAGTTACAAAAGCCAAAAAAAAAAAAAAAAAAATGAAGTGGCAGAAGGTACTGCAGGGGAGGAAAAATAATTTCCCCTCTACCCTTCTAGGTTTTTGGCAGAGATGCCCCTGCAATAAAAGAAAGATTAACAGGAGAAAAACAAACATAAGTTTAGTATACCTTCAGTATGCCTGCATACAAAACTGAGTGTGTCCCTGAAATGGCCCAGGCCAGGAGCTTAAATACCATCCTTAGCAAATGAAAAAAAAGATGTTGAGGGGTAGAGGAAGGCCTGTTAATGGGAGGTGACCAGGAATAGCATGGTAACAAGTAACAAGGTCATGGTTGTTATGCAAATCAAAGTCTTTGCCTTCTCAGTGGATAAGAGTTGCTAGGGATTTAGTCATCCTTCTCTTCGTGGTATGGAGAGACACCCCTACATATGGAGATTTTCTTGTAAATGTAAATGTCTCCCACAAAAGGATAATTTCTACTCAATTTTCAGAGCTTTTCCTGAGTCTGCCGTTTTTTAAAAAATAACAGCCCCAAATAATCTTTATGCCAAAGAGGCATATTTTGGGGTGGCAAATCCTGTTCCCCTTCAGTACCCTTGTTACCAAACACAAGTTCCTGTGCCCAATGCACAGGGAGGCCAAACAAACTGAAACGTTTCTATAGGCAAAATTTGGGGTGAGGGCTGCAGGGTGTCTGACTTTCTTCTGATTGGTTGGTGGGGAGGGAACAGGGTGGTGTTTCAGGAATCCTGTGGTCAGCCTCCACCTGGGTGAGGGCCTTAGTTCCTGCAGAAGAGCTCAAAGGTATTGTTATGAATATTCCTTCAGGAGGAACCAGGACCCTGCCACAAGGCTGCACTATTGTTTCTGAAGTCCCTCCCTTCCTTGATTGGCAACCGTTTTAATCTGACCTTTGGAGCTCAGGGAAAGTCTAAGAGGCTGAAAGAAGCCTATTTCTTGCAAACAGGAAATGGGAGATGGACAGGATTTGTAGCCGAGAGGACCTCACAGGGTCCTGTTCAGTTTCACCCTGGTGGATTAAGGTCAGGATATCCCCAAATATTATGAGTGGACATTCCTGAGCCTACATAAAAGAGGGGGAAATCTGAAAATTGTGGCAGATTTGCCCCAAATGTTAACCAAGCTCACTTCAAATGGTCATTTTCCTTTGTGTTTAAATGTCTGTTGATGCCCTTCTAATCTGAACAATCAAGAACATATTATAGTTGTATCTGGTGGAGCCAATCAATACGTTCAGATGCACAAGGAGAACAGTAGGAGACCAGAATATGTCACTCCAAAATATGCCTCTTTAGCATAAGGATTATTGTGAGCTGATTATTTAATAATCAATAGACACAGAGAAGCTCTGAAGACAAAACATACAAATTTACATTTTTAAAGGAAGTCTCCATTTGTAAGGTGTCTCCCTCTATTACCTGAAAACTGGGTTCACCTCTTGATGGGTGTTGAGCCAATAGACACAACCAAGCCAAAGATCAGGAGAAGAAAGGATTTAATACTTGCAGCAACTAAGGAGAGCTCCAGGGACCTTTCCCAAAGCAGTGTCTCCCTGAACAGCAAAACTGGGAAAGTTTTTTCTTTTTCTTTTTTTAAATTTATTTATTTATTTTTGGCTGCATTGGGTCTTCATTGCTGCACACGGGCTTTCTCTAGTTGCGGTGAGCAGGGGCTACTGTTTGTTGCGGTGCGCGGTCTTCTTATTGCGGTGGCTCCTCTTGCTGCCAAGCACGGGCTCTAGGCGCACAGGCTTCAGTAGTTGTGGCACACAGGCTCTAGAGCACAGGCTCAGGAGTTGTGGCACACGGGCTTAGTTGCTCCGCAGCATGTGGGATCTTCCCGGACCAGGGCTTGAACCCTTGTCCGCTACATTGGCAGGCAGATTCTTAACCACTGTGCCACCAGGGAAGCCCAAAACTGGGGAATTTTTAAGCTAAGGGTACATGTTTATTCATGAAGGGGCTTGAGCAGAGGAGAATTGAGCATAGAAGTGGGGCAAAGGTCGACAGAGTTTAAGTTTTAGTTGATTGGTCACGAGGATCAACAGCATCATTCCATCCTCCACCTTGGTGGGGGCCTTAGTTCCTGCAGAGCTCAATGACTATATCAGATTAATATGTATATCCCTTGAGGAGGAACTATGACTTGTTTTATGGCTGAACTATCGTTTCTTGACTGCTTTTCCTTCCTTCCTGCTTTCCCTCACTTCCCTGAAGATCATTAATTACTAAAACCTATTCAAGGGCAAGCATTGTGGCCAGGCTTAGATCACAAAATGGCTTAGGCCAAAAATGGCTTCTCTTAGGCCAAGAAAGCCATGCCAGGTTCTCTTTCTCCAGGGACCCCTACCCCATCTGAGTACACCTCTTTGTATCAGGAAAAGAAGGATGACTCTTAATCACAAAAGACTCATCAAGACTTTGACTTAAACCTGTATAACAAAACTGATCTTGTTCACCATGCTTTTCCTGGGCACCTTCCATAACTCGTATCCCCCCGACCGAGAATTCCCCAAACTTTTTTTCCTTTGTTGGTACTTAAACCCAAGTTCTAACCACCCCTTTGAGTTACTCTTCTCTGGGTACTCCCACGTATTATTTGTATAATGCACATGTTGATAAACTATAACTAGTTTTTCTTTTGTTAATTTGTCTTTTGTTGTAGATCCGCAGTTGAGGGCCTAGAAGGGTATCTCAGAAACCAAACTCTGCTCACTGAGTAAAATGAAGTACATAGAAAGATGAGTTTATTACGAGAGTTTTGACTTACAAGCTGGGAAGCTCAAGGCTACGTACAGGAGCAATGAGCTCCAAGTTACTCACAGACTAAAGGGTTCTTATGGAGTAAATCAGAAGTCTTCAGCTTTTTTAGCTGATTGGTTTTCTAGTGGTCTTATTGGAATCAGGGTCGCTGAGTCCGGGGAGCAAGGAAATCCAAAGATGGCATGAACAGTCTTGGCATTTGAGGATTGGCTGCCTGAATATACCATGTTTCTGGTCTAGCAGAGCCTTTACAGGGGCATGAAAGCTACCTAAGTTTCTGTTTGTTGATGCAGCACCCCAGTAGGAGAAGCTCCATCTTGGACCTAGAGATGTATTTCAAAAGTAGAAGAAAACAACAAAAATTTCCCTCCCTTACAGACAGAAAGAAAATAAAATTAATTTCTAAGGTGTGATGGTTCTCCAGGCTCAGTTTTACTATTGTCTTTACGGAGAAAAATCCCCCCAGATGGCTTCAGCACATCAAAAGCCCTGAGTTCATGAATAGTTACTGCCTGATACCTGCCCTGAAGAGGCTTTAGGAATTGGCCAGAAACGACCAGCTTGGGGTCTGCAGGGTGACCCTGGAATCAGCCACAGGTCCGAATTTCAATTTCTGGTGGACTTAGCTAGAGGAAGAATTTTGATTTAAGACAAGAAAAGACATTTATTTATTCAACAGGGAGACCAGGAAGCATTTTTCAGGTTCTGGCACCAAGTCTTTCTAACAGAACCCAGGTCTCAATATTAGGATCCTCTAGGGAGCTTTTATAAAATGTCAACAACCCATCCAAGAGGAACTAATCCTAGCATGTGGGAGAGGGACCAAGGCACTCCAATTTTTTTTTTAACTCCCCAGGTGATTCTAATATAGAGCCGCTGTAGAAGAACACTGTGGCATCTAGAATTACCCCTAGGAGGAGGATGGGGTGCCCTCATCTGAGCTTTAAGCATTCTCCCTCCTGTGGGCTGAGTCAGGGTTATAGACGTGCTGACAGAAGACGATGCAGCTCCTAAGTCTGTGGAATACACAGTATCCACTACACAAGAATTCATTGCTACAAGGGTAAGATGATAAAATTTTCTTTGTTGAGTAAAAGGGAAGTAAGCAGCTGCCTCCCCAGCCTTCTTTTTAGGATGTTTCCTTGAAAAGATAATAGCTCCAATAATAGGCCTGACTTTTTGATTTTACAATGCAACAGTCGTGGGCCCTCTGACCCTTGGAACTGCAAACACAGACCTCTGAAATGAGCTCAGGAGTCTCTCCTGAGGAGTTCCGGAGACTAACACAAGGTCCACTCATTTGTCTTTGGAAGAGATAAGAGAAGTGTTACTTGTTCTTTCTTCTACTTTACTGTATGAATTCATGTGAAATTCTGTGCAGACTTAGTCATCTCTCGCAGATTCCCTGCCTGTCTGTAATCTGATATGCATACTCAAGAATAAATCATGTTCTCTGTCTTCCATATTGGTATAGAGGGGTCTTTTTGTTGGCAGGATTTTTTTCCCAGTGCTCAGGACGGCAGATGCAGGTACGGGAGGGGGATAGTATGGATACCATGGAAGCAAAGGATGAAATGAAGGTCAGAGTTCATGGATCAGGCCAAATCCAAAGGCATAGACCTAGGTAGAAATGGTCAGTGACCAGAGGCAGCTGTGCTCTCCCATCCTTGGCTTTCATTCTCTCCCCCGTGCCCTCGTGTTCTTCGATGTTTAGCAGGCTGCCGCCTCTATCTTGTCCCTGGTCTTTGGAGACAGGTGGCTCCCTGAGCAAGGAAATTCCCCTGCCCTCTTAGGGCTCTCAAAACAAGATTGTAGCATTTGCTGAAGCCCAGTTCAACAGGTGTACAAGCAAGAGTAGTGAGTGATAAGACGGTGAAGGAAATTGGGCCTGTAGTCCAGATGAATGACCAGACTGGTGCCAGAAGTAGAAGGAATGTGAGACAAGAGGTAAAAAGCAGTAGGACTTGGCAATTGGTTAGGGATGAGGAGAAGAAAGACTCAAAACAAGGCTCTAAGATTTCAGATATGGATGATTAGACCAGGAGGACCACTGAGCTATGGACAGACGAGGAAGTCAGGGGAAGGAGAAGGGGCCAGGACTGGGGTAGATCTCATGGAAAATTAGCTTAGTTTTAGACCTAATGGATTCAAGACAGTGGTAGGACAGCCAGGCTGAATATATTCTGCAGAAAGTAAAAATGTTAGACGTGCTCAGGAGAAGTTAAATTTTGAAATTCATTCCATTTGTGTTGAAGTGGGGGCTGAAGCTTAGAAATGAGTGAGAGGACCAAATATGCATATAGAGGACCAAAACTCTGAGTACAGAGTTCTGGTCAACACTTAGCATTAGGGACCAGGAGGAGGAAGAGGAGCCAGAAAAGGAGTTAGGAGAAACGGTCAGAGAGAGGGATAGACAAGCAGGACCCTGTAAAATAATAATATTTTCAAGATTAGAGTATTAATTTCCTGGGGATGCCATAACAAAACGTCATAAACAGAATGGCTTGAAACAACAGAAATTGATTGTTTCACAGTTCTGGGGACTAGAAGTCCAAAGTCATGGTGCCGGCAGGGTTATGTGCCCTCTGGAACCTGTAGGAAGGACTCTTTCCTTGCCTCTTGTTGCTTCTGGTGGTTGTCATCAATCGCTGGTATTCCTTGGCTTGCAGCTGCCTTAGTCCTATCTTACCTCCATCATCACATAGCTGTCTTCTCCCTCTGTGTCTCTATTTCTTTTCTTGTAAGGACATTAGTCATATTGGATTAGGGTCCAACCTAATGATCTTACCTTAACTTGATTACATCTGCAAAGACCCTATTTCTAAATAAGGTCACATTCATAGGTACTGGAGGTTAGGACTTCACATATCATTTGGGGGGAAAACATTCAGCCCGTAACAGTTAATCTCAAAGGAGTGAGCGACTGGCATTACATGCTTTTAAGGAAGCTGGGACCATTTGTGAAAGCTGATGAGTGAACATCTCAGTAAAGTGGTGGTGATGGAAGCCAGCTTTCAAGAGCTAAACAGTACAGTAAAAGAGGCAGTAAGTATAGCCTGCAAGTTAGAATGTGGCTGGTGACAGTAGTGGGATAGGGTGGCAGCATGAAGAAACTAGTCTTTACCTCTTGGTGCTGCTGTGGCCCTGATCACAGAAACTCCCTTACCTGGATCGCTTCCACATTGTTCTGTCATTTTCCTGCTTCAGAGTCTGTGCACTCCTCGGGGCCACCCACCAACATCCTGTTTCCTGTCTGAAGGATGCCTTGGCTCATCTGCTGGGCAGAGATAACCGATGTGCCGGTGAATGATGAGCCCAGGGACCCAACCACCTCCTCTTTCCTGGCCATCTTTCTGGTGACTCACAGCTGTAGTATTCCCAAAGAAAGTGGGAAGATTTTCCTAAGATTAGTAATTCTGTGATTAAGGTTTGTACATGAGAACTATGTAACTGAGGGTACACACTTCTAAACAGTAGAACAATTTAACCCTCACATTTCAATAGAGTATATGAGGAGAGATGATTAGATGTGTAAGTCAAAGAAGAGGCAAGGAACGAATTCTTCCCTGGAGTCTCTAGAAGTAACCAGCCCTGCCAGCACCTTGATTTTAGTCCCATAGGACTCATTTCAAACCTCTATTCTCCAGAACTCTAAAAAGAATAAGACTGTGTTGTTTTAAGCCACTAAGACTATAGTAATATTTTACAGCACCAATAGGAAACTAATACACAAATCAGCCTCATATTTAAAGGCCCCCAAATGCAGCTCAGGCTCTCCTCATATATGACCACTTGACTCTGCCTGTTTAGGTAAATGCCCACAATTTCTGATGCTCCCACCCTGGTGGAGTCCTCTCCTTCTTCTTTTTCTTGTCTCTTTTGGGTCCCACCCCACCCAAACTTCATCCCTTCCAAATGCAAGAAAAAAGAAAATCTCTGTCTCACTTAGTAGAGAATGAAGATAACAAAACAAGGACAAGAAAGAGGCAGAGCAAGTGGCCTTCAGGATGCTTACAAACCCGGAGGCGTTGTTATTAATAATTAAGGGGTTGCTGGTAAATGTTCTGGCACATTAGTGCAAATTTGGCAGGTTCACTACATCAGTTAATATATTAAGTGCTGTGTTTTATAATGTTCATAAAAAGGAGTGTCATTTAGACCTTGCCAGGACCTCTCCCAAGGGAACTGTATGTTTTCAGATTTTTGGAAAAGATTCTCCAAAAAAAATTTTAAAAAATAAAAGGAAGCAGAAAACAGAACTGCCCAGTTACCTGCCTTTTTGGTCTCTATTTATACCTCCCGGTTTTATAGGTCTGTGCAGAGGAGTCAAGACTTAACATCTTAGATCAGTGCCTGGCCCATATTAGCACTGATTAGATGTTAGATATTATTATTATTACTAGAATGAATTTCTCTGATCATTTTGAATTAGTTAAGTAATTACCTTCTCCTCTTTAAAAGAACCCTCAGGATTGTTAGAAAATAAAAAAGAAATGCACAAAGGTCTAACTGGGCTTTGCTGTTCTTGGGAATCACTTCCTGCTTCAAGTACAACTTTTTACATATGCATCTGCATTAAAATGAGATTTTTTTCCTTCTTCTCTCATCTACCAGAACAAATGAAATACATCTGTTGCTCTGACAGAAATACATAGATTGACCTTGATCATGGATTATTCCAGACTTGTCCAAGCAACCTGCCTTGCCCACAGGTAGACTCAAAGGACAGATTCCAGGTGCAGAGACAAATATGATGGAGGTCTGCGTTTGCCCAAAAATTCTAGAGGGAAAGCTTCAGAAAGAATGTCCTCTTGCTGCACCCAGGATCAAGAGTGATTTGGATATATGAAAACCCAGGTAGCTTGGCCTCATACCTTGAACTTCACCGCACACCTGATCATGCTTTCCATCTCTTTGCAGCCCACCCCCACTTTCTCCTTGCCTCTTTATTTCAGGATCTTTCCTCTCTCCTCCCACTCCCTTCCACAGGAACCCTGACTCTCCCACCTGTGCCTCCACAGCAAGGTTTTCTGTGCCTTGTCCATTTTCCTCTAAATGGAAGGGGTCTTGGAAAAAAGAAACCTAAATAGACAGAGCTATAGACATGGGATTCATTTTTGAAAACTGTTCATGCATTTGTACACATAAAGTCAAAGCAGGGGACAGAGTCACAAAGAATGATCTTCAAAGCAAATTGCAGCATCTTCTGTGCCTCACATCAACTTATAAACTGTAAAGAAATACATTAACTTGTGTTTTTCATCCCTTTATCCTTACTCTCCTGGGTGTCTAACAGCTAGCAAATGTCTCATGTGGAATTTTAATGTACACAGACCATTTCATGTTATTAAAGGACCTAAAATTTATATGCAAAGGTGAGAGTCTCAGCAGTGAGTTCTTTTGCAGCCTTATTCAATCTCAGCCTCCTTTTCCTCTGAGGCTGCCATAAAGGCCAGCACTCCATCTGGAAATGTAATGTCAGCTGATGATCTATCAAGCAACTACTGCTGCACCTCCGAGCACACCAAAGGGAGCAATTATTTGTATTTCCAAGAAACCGGATTTGTCTGAGAAATCTTCACATCTATTTTCTCACCTAAAAACAATGAAAATAAATCTTGAGAGGAGAAGTGACCACTAGCTTCCAGTCTGCATCATCCACTTCGTGTTGCTACATATTTACTCAAGGATGACCCTCACTAGCACTGTTTCCAGTTTTATAGGAAGCAGTGTTGTTTGCTGGCCATAAGTTTAACGGGGAAAAGTTAATTCTTATAGGAGTTACAGAAACAACCAATCACTGATCTGGCCAGCTCACTCCTTCAGGACAGAGCTATATTTAAAACTTACTCCATAATTGCTAATGTAAAGTGCTTACAGTACTTGGTACCCACTAAGATATTAGAAGTCTACCTGGTTTGGGACTTCCCTGGCAGTCCAGTGGTTAAGACTGTGCGCTTCCAATGCAGGGGCGCAGGTTCAATCCCTGGTTGGGAACTAAGATCCCACATGCTGCACAGCTAAAAAAAAAATCTGTCTACCCAGTTTGAATTAGGCCTTCCCTGCCCCAGTACCTAAGTCCCTTTTCTGAGTATGTTAGTTATTTATCAGTAATGGAGTAAGCTGAGTAAGCTTTCCTTAAGTCTAATTTAAATAAAGCAGAAGATAAATGAACTATGTCCTTGGATTTTATCCCATGTTGAATAAATAACCATGTGCAAACCTTCAGGAGTACAGCTAAAAATAAGAATGAATACACATTCCCCCAAAAGACTCATGGCTGTCCTTGGCAATCATCTCAAAAGATTAAGAGCACACATCAAATCCCAAGATCCACCTGTCTGTAATAATTCAACTCAGTAAACCTTTATCAATCATTTACCATGTACAAGTGACTGGGCTTGTCATCTCAGCAGGCATAAAGATGAATAAGACATGGTACCTGCACCAGAAGAACTTATTCATTTCTCATCCATTAAGGCATTGACACCTTTTTAGTATCCAACTTTATTTTCTGTTCCCAACAAGACTTGCATTAGACAGAATCAAAGCATGTCCTGCCCCATGTGGCATGAGTTAAATCTATAGTCAAAACACAAAGAAGGAAGAGAAAAATGTAAAGAATTTTTCCCTAGAAAATCAATTTGTGTTGATTGGAATCTCTTTTCTCAGAATAGTTTTAGCTCAAAACACTCTTACATGAATCCTCAAATATTTGTTCTCATAGTAATTTTGCTTCTGTTGCTCTAAGACCCATAGGGAAAATCCTCCACTTTATCACATGAAAGGAGGGGAATCAAGCTTCCTTCTCCTTAGCAAAACACAAAACCAGTGAGAGAAGGCTGTTGAAAGAAGAAACCCCATCAAGTCTGTGCAATTTGGAGAGTTCCTCTTAAGCTGAAATTTTGAACTCAGACAAAATGCTGAATGGGTAACGCCCAGAGACAACCAATTTTTTAAAAAAAATTGATTTATTAATTTATTTATTTTTGGCCACGTTGGGTCTTCGTTGCTGCGCGCGGTCTTTCTCTAGTTGCGGCGAGCGGGGGCTGCTCTTCGTTGTGGTGCGCAGGCGTCTCACTGTGTTGGCTTCTCTTGTTGTGGAGCACGGGCTCTAGGCACGCGGGATTCGGTAGTTGTGACTCATGGGCTCTCTTAGAGCACAGGCTCAGTAGTTGTGGCGCACGGGCTTACTTGCTCCGCGGCATGTGGGATCTTCCCAGACCAGGGCTCGAATCCGGGTCCCCTGAATTGGCAGGCGGATTCTTAACCACTGCGCCACCAGGGAAGTCCGAGACAACTACTCCTAATGAGCCCTAAAGAGATCGAGTGTTTGAATTCAAATCAGCAGTGTGAGATGTAGAAAGTGCCACCCATGTCAGGAGAGCTGGAACCAGCTCTAATCTCTAGCAAGTCCAGACTCAGGCTAGAGCATTTTCTCAAATGGCGATGCATTAGGCTGACCAGTTGGCTGGGCTGGGCTGGGCAAAGGACTTCAGGTTATCGGAGACATGATGTCAAAATGTTGACAACTACAAGAACCAATCCTGTCACAACAGAAATCCACCCCCGCATATGCTAATCATTATGCCCGGTGCTAATGTGTGGTAAATTATTTAATGGCCATGAATTCCTTCCAGCCCAGTACGCTCCACACTTTGCAATGTAGCATTGCGGATCCTCCTATCCAGCAGAATTATTTGTGTTTTTTTCTTTATTTTTTTTTTGCGGGGGGGGGCGCTGCCCCGCGTGGCCTGTGGGATCTTAGTTCCCTGACCAGGGATCAAACCTGTGCCCCCTACGGTGGAAGCACGGAGTCTTAACCATTGTACTGCCAGGGAAGTCCCTATTTGTAATTATTTCTTGATCAACTAAATGTGATGGAACTGATACTGTATGAGTTCTGGAGTCTAGGCTTTAAGAGACCCTCTTGGAGCCTCCACATTTAAAAGAAAAAAAAAAAAAAAAGATTTTCCTATTACTCGTAAGCTGCTAAAGTGCAAGTGTGCGATTTTTGTGCAGTATTTCCGCGATGCCCAGCCCCAGTCCGTGGCACTGTGCGGAGTCCATCATAACACAACAGGAGTTCAATTAATGAAGACTAAACCGAGTGAGACAACTAGAAAAACAGGTCCTACTTGGACAGCCTAAGTAAAATACTCCCTAAACTGATCACCATAAGATTTAATCCTTTCAACGAGCCTCTGAATTTGAACGCTATTGGATGCAGCCTACTGAATACCTCTCTTGGGTTTCGGCTAGAAGACCTGACAGCACTGTCTCAATTCTGGGCCTGGCCATTTGACCAATATGGTGACAGACTCACCTCCCACCCACGTTTCTTCTGCCAAGCAAGAGCTTTTTCTCTTTGTTTTCTGTTGTTGTTTTGTTTTGAAATTTAACTTGACTGGGAAAATCAAACTTCATGGATACAAATTATGAAGGCCTGGAGGGGTTTAGAGAGCACTGATTTTGTGGCCTATTGTTTTTCCCAAGTTTACACAGTAGCTTGGCTGGCATAACTTCAAACATCCTCAGCTTTGCCTAGAGGAGGAACACTTCCCCAGATGCCCTTCATTTTGGTCCTTGAACTTTTCTCCTGCTGTTCTCTCCACTGGGTACCCTCTTTACCCCACCTCTCCATTTCAGCTGGACAGTGTAGTAAAAAAGCACAGGATTTGGAGATGGTTTCTAGCCAACCCCCTGGAATTCTGTAGGCACATGACAGCTGGTTGCCCAATCCAAACCTTGCACCATACTCTCCTCGTAGGGCTCAGAAAGAGGAAGAGGTCATCCACAGAAACAGAAAAAGCATGATAGACATCACTATCTTTCTTTTGTCTCTCTCCAGGTATCACAGAGGTAGAGGGAACTAAGAGAAGTAAAATACACAGGTCAGGAATTTGGGGGAAGTCCCTCTGCTTAGGAGTTGAAGGTGACAAGAAGCATTGAGGGGAAAACAGGGCCTGGGAGCATGAAATGGGCCCAGTATCTCCCCTCCCCTCCCCCTCCCCCCCCACCATGATGCACAACTCCAGTAGGGCACCATTCACATTGACCCCCAGAGTTAAGCAATGGGGACAGAGTTGTGCTTCCGTGGAAAACTACACAATGTCTAGATTCTAGAGGACTCCTCTCTGGGTTATACAGTGTCATGAGGGCTATTTTACAGCTTTGTGAATTGTACATGACTGATGGCAGTGCAAAATAATTCTTGGCGATAGACATGCAGATTTTGTCCTATCCCCAGCAGTTTCATGGACTTCACTTTCCTAAAGTAAAAGCTGGGTTGGGGGTGCTTTTGCATATTAATTTCAACATTCCCATACTCATAGGATGGTTCTTTTTCTACTTTCCATTGAAATGGTTTTAACACCTCACCAGTTTGAGTTAAATAAAATATTTAGCATGTGCTCATATATCAGTATGAGAGTTGTGATTTTACCTTTTTTTAAAAAAATGATTCTTTAAGAGTAAGAGTAAGAACCTACTTGGGTCTTTCCCTGTGATCCAGCTGTAAGCATCCAAAACTTGCTAGAAAGGAAGCTATAGCTGAGAACCAAATGCTCACTCCGGCTCAGGGCACATTAGCCTAACAATAGACTCTTCACTCCCGGAGGTCCAGACTTTTTTCCTTTCTCTCTCAGGGCTCCCCTGAGGTGAAACCCTATTACCCCAGGGATGGTGTTTTAATTCACTTCTAAGTGACTGGACCGCCAGCTGGCTTTGCATCCTCGATCCACTGGAGCCTGGATTCATTTGCAAGTAAATAAAATTTAACACTCCTTTTCTAACAGCCCTTAAGGTCAGCAACTACAAGGAGCTACTAAGAAATTTTCATAACTAAAGGGCAAGATTTTACTTTGAATGCTAAGTAAGGCTCTTTAAAGATAAAAATAAAAGCCCTGGCCATTTCCTATAGTACGTAATTCCCCAACTCTTCTTTTTCCCCTGCCTGTCCTCCCTCTATTGGAAGGCACAGTATTCTTTGTATGGTCATCAAAATGTATTTGGTACCAAAACACATCGGAAGCTCTGTCAGGAATCTTAGCCTATTGGAGCTACCTGAGGGTTCCTGGGTCTTTTATTTTGCTGAAACTCAGAGACTCAGAAGAGAAGATTCAAATGGCAACTGAAGAGCCAGGATCTAAAATTAGTGGTTCCAAATTCATTGCTTTTTTTACCTATTACATCCTGATGCAGGACAGTGGTCTCCAAAGTAAAGTGTAGGAAGCGATTATTCAAATTTGCTTCAAGTTATTTTTCTTTATTTTTAACTTAAAATCATTTTATTTTTTAATGTATTTTTTAACATTTTACGTATGTTTTACAATATAATACAGCAGAATTACAGTATGTGCATATAATTTATAAATGAATGAATAAATAAATGTCAGGGGTGTGTGCTCAAAAAAATTATGATAAGGACGACAAATCAAAATAATTTAGAGGCCTTTTATTTAGTGCTGATATTGAACTCTAAGACCCGTGTTTCCTGAAAGCAGGGATCGTAGAGAAATTCTCCCACCATTTTGTATTCCCAGAAAACACAAAGGACAACCAAAGTAAGATCCACCTCTGGCCTTCTTAAGACCAATGAGAAAGAATTAGAAAAATTAGAATAAGCAAATATTGGTTCTGAGATGATCAGAGCTGGTTGACCCTAAGAATTGAGTTATTTGTTATTATTGACAGAATTGTTTCCACCTAAATTTACACATTAAAGCCCAAGTCCCCAGTGTGACTATATTTGGAGACAGGGACGTTGGGGAGGTAATTAAGTTAACAGGAGGTTGTAGAGGTGGGACCCTAATCCTATAGGACTGGTGTCCCTATAAGAAGAGACACCAGAGGTCTCTCTTATTCCCTCACCGCACGTGCAAACAGAGAGGAAAGGCCACGTGAGCACAGTGAGAAGGTGGCCATCTGCAAGACAGGAAGAGAAGTCTCACCAGAAACCAACCCTGACGACACGATGATCTTAGACTTATAGCCTTCAGAACTGTGAAATAATAAATTTCCTTTGTTTAAGCTGTCCAGTCTATGGTATTTTGTTTTAGAAGCCCAAATGTCCTAAGACTGCCCAATGCTTAATACAGATGTATGCTATAGAAATTAAGAGAGAGGTCAAGGAAGATCTGATGAAGTGGGATTTGATGTATGGATATTGAAGCGAGATAGTTAGAGATGGTAACAAATACCGACTTGGCTGGAAAGTCCGTGATCAAGGTGCCAGCATGGTCATGTTCTGGTAATAGCACTCTTCCTGGTTCATAGTTCTTCCATAGTTCATAGTTCAGTGCCTTCTCTCTGTCCTCACATGGTGAAAGTGGCTAGGGATCTCTCTGGAGGCTCTTTTAAAAGGGCACTAATCTCATACATGAGGGGTCCACCCTCATGTCTTAAGCACCTCCCAAAATTCCCCACCTCCTACTGCCAACATCTTTGGAGGTTAGAATTTTAACACATGCATTTTGAGAAGATGCAAAGCCTTTTTTTCACTGGCTTCATGATTCCAAATAGAATCATTGCAAACTGAGGAAAAAGTATCTACAAATGGCGCAGAGAAGCATGCTTCGGCAATCAACTGTAGTGCCCTGAGTTTGGGTAAGGACTGGACTTCTGGGTGATGAGAACTGTGAGGTAGTAGAGGTACAGGAGAAAGGGGGTGACTCCCAGACACAACCAGTCCATCTCCAAACCTAGTCCCTCTCTTCCAGGAACCTCACTTTCAGGGATGGTGTGATGAACATTTTAACAGCACTCAGTGCATTAATCTGGGCCTCCTTTGTTATAGCCCATTTCTTCCTGACATTCATAACTTTTCATTCTTTGGATTAAATTTTTCTTTATTTCTTAGAGAAATTTTCTATCACCAGTATAAAATATCAGGCTGGTGGCAAGGGCCCATACAATCTAAGAAACTGAAGCTCTAGAAAGGTGGTGACATAAGCAACTAAAATCTAAAATGAGAACCAGGGACTTCCCTGGTGGTGCAGTGGTTAAGAATCCATCTGCCAATGCAGGGGACGCAGGTGTGATCCCTGGTCCGGGAAGATCCCATATGCCGCAGAGCTACTGAAGCCCGCGCACCTAGAGCCCGTGCCCCGCAACAAGAGAAGCCACTGCAATGAGAAGCCCTCGCACCGCAACGAAGAGTAGCCCCCGGCTCACCGTGACTAGAGAAAGCCCGCGCACAGCAATAAAGACCCAAGGTGGCCAAAAATAAATTTAAAATTTAAATAAATTAATTAATTAAATAAAATGAGAACCAGATGCCTCACCCAGGACCCCTCTTGGAGGGATCACACCCAAGTCACATGACCATGCTATAAAAGGGATTTAATAGGCTTGGGTTTGCAAAGTCAATTTGAAATAGTTATCCAGTTCCCCCTGCGCACCCTGTTATCCATGTACATGTTTATATTTGCATATGTTTTTCAGTCTCAGGGGCCTAGCTTTTCACAGCCATTGTTAACAGGACTGAAAATACTACCTTGTAGGATCTACATGTTTTACGTTGAATTTTGAGTTTCCAAAATGAAAATTGATAAACTGATGTTGAAATATTGCTTAAGATATTCTCAAGAATTTCCATTCCCAGTCTGTAAGAGACATGAAGTAGAGAACCTCTTCCTGGTTTATTCTGTCTCCCTTCACCCCCCTCCTTGGAGACGTGTTGCAAAATAGCCTTTGCTGAAGCCAGCCTCCCACATGATGCTGCTGTGGTGATTGCCTTGACCTTAATTACTATTGCCTATTATTCAAAAACACTAATTGAGTCATGGTCCCATTGCAAATGTGACTTAACTTGCTGTTTTACTGCTTGCTCAGGAACTGCAAATAAAAAATAATGGCAGTTGTAATTAACTCAGAACCAGCTATATAACCTGTCCCTCAGTCCGTGACGGGTAAAAGTTCAATTAGAAAGCAAAGTTATTAACAGAGTGAGGTTTGGTCACACATCTGTCATATTGAGTGTGACAGGACACAAAAGTTACCCCATGCCACCAGAGAGGGATTCACTAGGGCCCTGCAGTAACTTTATTTTCAGGCTTTTAAAGATAAATAGCTCCATATATAAAGCAATTAAAATTATTCCATATACAGAGTCATATGATTAGTCACCTGCTTAAAAAGTCTAAATAGAAGTGTTTATCTTAGAGTCATGAAGGGTATAATAGTAGTAAACTACAAAACTAAAAGCAAAAAAAAAGAATCATGAAGCAATGCTAAGAAGAATGTAAGAAACTTACAGAAATGTATACAAACTACCCAAAATGTTAGTTAACAGAAACCTTCACTAAGATATTTGACACAATATCTACTAGGTGGCTATAATCCAAAAGGAAGACAATAACAAGTATTGACAAGTATGTGGAGAAATCAGAAAACCTCAAATACTGCCAGTGGAAAAGTAAAATTGAATAGCCACTTGGAAAACAGTTTGGTGGTTCCTAAAAAGTTAAACAGAGAGTATCCAAATGACCTAGCATTTTCCACTTCTAAGTATATACTCAACAGAACTAAAAACATGTCCACACAAAAACTTGTACATGAATGTTCACAGCAGCATTATTCATAATAGCCAAAAATGGAAAACAACACGAATGTCCACAGATTGATAGATGGATAAACAAAATATGGTATATTCATGCAATGGAATATCACACAGCTATAAAAAGGAATGAAACACTGATATATGCTACAACATGCATGAATCTTGAAAACATTATGCAAAGTGAAAGAAACCAGATGCAAAAGGCCACACATTGTATGATTCCATTTACACGAAAAGACCAGAAAAGGCAAATCATAGAGACAGAAAGTTGATTAGTGGTTGCCGGGGACTGGAAAATAGGGGTGTAGGGAGGAAAAACCTTTTTCATTGGCTGGGGCCACAAATAGTATTAATAAAAGATGGATTAACAAAAGAAAAAAAATTAAGTATGTATGTATGTATGTATGCACAGGAGCTTCACAAAGAAATGAGACTCAAGGAAGCAACCAGATGATTGGGGGTTACTATGTACCATCTTAGGCTAAATAAAAGAAAAGTTTATTTTTAGCCAGTTAAGAGGGAGCTATAACGAGCTTTTTCTACTAGTTCTCAGTTGTCTTGAGCTCAAAATAATCGTTATGCCAAACAGTACTGTCACTAATTGGCCGATTCTTTTTTTTTAATTTTCTTTTTAAAAATTTTTTTGGTTGCTCCGCATGGCATGTAGGATCTCATTTCCCCGACCAGAGATCGAACCCACGTCCCCTGCATTGGAAGGGCAGAGTTTTAACCACTGGACCACCAGGGAAGTCCCCCAATTGGCTGTTTCTTCTGTCAATCCAATGGTCCCTTACCAGAGCTTCTCTCTTTAGTGTAGAGAGCTACTGCTTTCAGGGAGTGGTGGACACTAGCAAAGCAAATAATTGAGACAATAAAGACATAGCTCAGAGTGAAAACAGAAGAACCAATATATGATTCTTGATGTTAAAGGCGTTCAGAACAAGCCTCCCCCAAATGTGTCACTTTTGCATTAGGATTATTTTCTAAAATTTTATTATTATTTTTTATTTTATTGAAGTGTAGTTGATTTACAATGTTGTGTTAGTTTTAGGTGACATGAGGATTATTTTGAACTAAAGGCAATTGAAACCCTGTGAGTTCAAGAGAAAATTTGCCCCTCCCTCAACTATCTAGAAGGTTATAAATTAGGGGTCTTTCCCACAATAAGAGTTATTACCAGAGGTAATTGTAAATGAGTGGCCCAACTCTATGGCAGGGCAAACATCTAATTACCCAACATCTGCTCTTCTTTTTAATTAATTAATTAATTAATGTATTTATTTTATTTATTTTTGACTGCACTGGGTCTTCGTTGCTGTGCGCAGGCTTTCTCTAGTTGCGGCGAGCGGGGGCTACTCTTTGTTGCGGTGCGCGGGCTTCTCGTTGCCGTGGCTTCTCTTGCTGCGGAGCACGGGCTCTAGGTGCTCAGGCTTCAGTAGTTGTGGCATACGGACTTAGTAGTTGTGGCTCGTGGGCTCTAGAGGGCAGGCACATGGGCTTAGTTGCTCCGTGGCTTGTGGGATCTTTAGGTGACATGAGGATTATTTTGAACTAAAGGCAATTGAAACCCTGTGAGTTCAAGAGAAAATTTGCCCCTCCCTCAACTATCTAGAAGGTTATAAATTAGGGGTCTTTCCCACAATAAGAGTTATTACCAGAGGTAATTGTAAATGAGTGGCCCAACTCTATGGCAGGGCAAACATCTAATTACCCAACATCTGCTCTTCTTTTTAATTAATTAATTAATTAATGTATTTATTTTATTTATTTTTGACTGCACTGGGTCTTCGTTGCTGTGCGCAGGCTTTCTCTAGTTGCGGCGAGCGGGGGCTACTCTTTGTTGCGGTGCGCGGGCTTCTCGTTGCCGTGGCTTCTCTTGCTGCGGAGCACGGGCTCTAGGTGCTCAGGCTTCAGTAGTTGTGGCATACGGACTTAGTAGTTGTGGCTCGTGGGCTCTAGAGGGCAGGCACATGGGCTTAGTTGCTCCGTGGCTTGTGGGATCTTCCCGGACCAGGGCTCGAACCCGTGTCCCCTGCATTGGCAGGTGGATTTTTCACCAGTGCACCACCAGGGAAGCCCACATCTGTTCTTCTTATCATTCTATAAATTACCATCCTATCCTTGGAAGTTCCAGACACGTATCCCATTCCTTAACTCAGGATGGCATGTAGACCTTATCTTATCTTTATCTTTGAACCTCTTATGTATGTGTGATACATAGAAAATTAAATTTGGTTTTTCTCCTTTTAATTTGTTTCATGTTATCAGAGCAGCCAAAAGAAGCTTTGAAAGGTGGAGGAAAATTATTCCTCCCCTACCATAGATTTGCCTGGGTGTATATATTGTACCAGGATTGCAAACTTTAACCTACATAGAGAAAATATAATTTTTTATTTTTTTCATAAATAATCTGGCCTCCCTCCCATGATTTTTATGATTTAAAAAATTTTAACTAAATCTCCAAACCAAAATGAAATTCAATCTGACAATGTCAACAATGCTTTCAGATGTGTCCAGTAACTCCTGGTTACAGGGGCTCAGCTCTCAGATAGCTTCAACTTTCCCCAACTTCTCGCCTGCAGACAATCCCTGGACACTTGGGGGAGGAACATGGAACTGCTCTGCCAACATTCTTGGCTGAACTCTTCAGCTAGTGTCAGTTATGATCTGGTCGTTCCTGGTTTGAGCACTGCTCTGGTGGTACACGCTGGTTCACCAACACCCTCCAAACTTATTCAACCCTTCCTGCTACAGACCCCTGAGCCTCTGGCCTTTCCTCTCCTCCAGGCAGCCTGCTGTCCTGGTGGTTCTCAGCTCTGGCAGACTTCCACCAATTCCAACCTCAGCTCTGATGTCTCTTTCCCCTACCGATGCAGGCCTGGGGATGGTCCCATGGCTCTCAGCTCAGCCTCCTGCAATGTGGGATCCCAGACAGCTGGGGTTAGGTCAGCTCAGGGCACCCGCTCTATCTAGTGCCTTTGACACAGCTGCCTCCCAGCTTGAGCTGAGCAGCTCTGAGAATTGATCCAGAGATGTTTTCAGGATCCTAATAAACATCTTGGTTTGAGAGAGCCCTTCTTCTGTTCTTGGCTTTTCTCTCTCCTTACTTGAGCCAAAGCCAAATGAGGCAAAAATCCGGGCACACACAACATTCTCTAGGGCTCCTTCCCCCCTCTCTGGGCCTCTTAGGCTGTACTCTCTTGGGGCTGGAAGAATCAGGCTTTCCCCACCTTCCATCGTCTGGCAGGCAATAAATCTCAGTTTTCACTATCATATCACGTCCACCCTCTTCAGCAGGAGAACTCTATGGGCTGGGTTATCCAGAATTGGCCTTACGATGTTAAATGGAAAAAAGGAATGGGAGGTGGAATGAATTGGGAAAATCTTCTCTTAATTCTCTTTTACGCAACAGAGGCTGAATGCTATTTCCTGTTTCCCAGCATTCACACTGTAATGTGACAGATGTCCCAGTCCATACACTCCCCCTCCCTGGACCCAAGACAAATGGATGCTTAGGGTGAACTAGGTCAAAGTCTGGGTCTCAAAAAGGCAAAAGAGGAGTAGACATTACTGCTTTTCAAAACATTTCACTTTTCCACATATGTACACACTATTTTATGGGAGACATTTAGTAGTTAAGGACATTAAGGAACTCTGGAATAGTTTTGAGAACTCAAAAAATAACCCCTTAATGTATTGTTGTTTTAGATTAAAAGTGCATTTCATTGCGTTAACAGCAGGTGCTCTTATACTACAATGAGATACAGATGCACATAAATGGGAGACGTAAAATATAAGGGTCCATAAGAGTGCTCTGGAACCTGGATTCAAATCCTAACCCTGCCACTTAACTTAGGCAAGTTGCCTATCTTGTGCCTTCATTTCCTCGTTTGTAAAACGGGGATAATAATTCATAAGGTGCTTGTGATGAATACGTAAAATAATACACATACTTAGAACCAGTCCTAGCATGTAGTAAAAATGTAACAAACACTGTTATATGTGCGTATACAATTATGATATGCATGTAATTGTTATATGACTCTTACTCCCGTATATATTCCAATAACTATGGGCCAGGTGCTGTTCTAAGCATTAAAAATACAAGTTGAATAAGGCAGACACAGTCCTGCCCTTATGTGTGTATCAGAGCTGCATACAAAGACCTGCAGTAGATCGTTGTACATAGACACAATCAAGGTGTTCTCTCTTAGGGAAATCCTCAGTTAGCCAGAGTTGTATGGCTTCCCAAATACCAGTCAGGCTACCCCATCTGAAATGTCACTCCAGTTGACACGTATGTCCTTGGCTGACGCTCTTTAATCAATGGCCTTTCAGCTCTGTCCACAGTTCTGTTGGTGTGTCCCAAGGCCTTTTGGTTCTCTCCAGGTGTGTGGACTATCCTGGGACTGAGTTCTTCCATCCATGATACACATGGGGGCAGTAGTGGCACTTGGGCTTTAAGGTGATGGGGCTTTTTAAATTGAGCCCTGAAAAGAAAGGAAAATAAAAATAATGGAAGGCAAGGAAGGAGGGAGGAAAGAAAAGAGGAAGAAAGAAAGAAGGGAGGGAGGAAGGAAAGAAGGAAAAGAAGTGTGGCGTGAAAAGGACTCGAGACAAATTTTAATGTTTTGGCCCAGGTTCTTGTTCCCTTCTTGACATCAGGCAAAGTGTGGGATTAATCCACCCAAGTGCATAGTGGCCCGGGTTCTTGTTCCCTTCTTGACCTCAGGCAAAGTGTGGGATTAATCCACCCAAGTGCATAGTGAGGAAGAAGGTCTGATGTGGGGAAGTATAGAAGACCCACTGATTCTGGAGCCCACCTAAGAGGGCTGAGCTGAGCACCCCTAGGGAAGGCTCTCCCACCTTCAGGCACTTAGGGTTCAGACTAGCTCCAACAACACCCTGTCCTGACTTTTCACTGGCCCCAGCATGTAACCTGCGTTCCTTTCTCGCTGGAAGCTGCCATCAGCCGCTCTAGCCTTAGAGATTTCCTCTTTTCTGAGCCAGCTGCAGAGTGAGCCCTGGTGTCCCAGCTTCCACACTCAACCCAGCCCAGAGCAAGCCCACAGTCCATTTTCTTTTCTTTTTTTTTTAACATCTTTATTGGAGTATAATTGCTTTACAATGGTGTGTTAGTTTCTGCTTTATAACAAAGTGAATCAGTTATACATATACATATGTTCCCATATCTCTTCCCTCTAAGAGATAACAAAAATAAGCAGAGAGGGAATTACCAAGATAAAGGCGATCTTTCACAGCCCCTGTAGCCAACCTCTAGTTATTTTCTTTTCAAAACGAGATTGAATTGAATGCTCTGCTTTTTCCAGGCAGAAAGGTGACTAAAGGTGCAAGTTTGCCCAGGACAGAGGGGAGTTCTAGGACGGGAGGCCTCCTTCAGTGCTAAAACTGGGAGAGTCCCCGACGAAACGGAGTTGGTCACCCTATGAGTGTTCAAACGTGGCCTCTCCTCGCCTTGACAGAGCCTCCTGACTCAAACCTGTGGGAAGCCCCCCATCAGGGCTGAACAAAACGTGGTGGTTAGGGCTCCTCCAGGTGCCTATTTGTCTCAAATGGCCAATTCATATTTCTCAAGATCATTACTAAGGCATCACTCCTGATTCCGACTCCTAGGAACCCCACACAGCGAGCTTTCTCCTGTTCAGCTTCCCCACCTAAATGGCAGGAGTCAGCAGGGCTCTTTCCAGGAGCTCCCCTGGCCATATTCTAGGGATTGGTTACCTTCTCCTTCTCAGACCAAGGAAATCCTCCCATCTCCGACCCCTCAACAGCATTTTGCAAACTGCTATTTCCTGGAAGACTATCTTACAAACCATCTCAAAGTTAAACCTGTTCCTGTGCTGTTGGGGTGCGGGGGTATTTTCCTTCTCTTCTTCTAGGTTCTTTGGCTGGTCTAATAATTCAATTGACATAAGACACATTAACAGGAGAAAAACCAATTTTTATCTTGTACATACGGGATCCTCATAAAATTATGACACTCAAAGGCAGCCGGGCAATGGAGGCTTATATGCCATCTTGAGCTACAGGATGGGACAAGGGCTGGGGCTTCAAAGGGGAGGAAGATAACTTCCTGGAGGATAAGAAGACCAGATTTTGATAATAGAGGCTTGCCCTGCCATACTCATAGGTCATTCAGATAAAAAGTTATTTCTGGGTCAGGCCCCTTATCTACATTCTTTTAGGTCGTTAAGGGAGAGGTAACAGCTCTTCTTGAACCTGCTGGGTCTTGATGGACTTCAGCTCAAAATAATACACATGCTGAAATGGCACATTTAGGGGGTGGCATATTCTGCTCTCCTTCAATGTTAAGGAACATTTCTTAGAGGGACGCAAAGGATGGAGCCCCTCCCAAACTATTAAATCACAGACTTTCCTCCCTTCTCTTCAGGGAGTTACTATTACAGCCTCCAGCACCTCTGTTTTGAAGAGCATATGACCCTGGAGTCTTTGATTCCACTAAGCAGCTTTGGGCCTTTTCCTGGTGATACCCAGTGCTATTTTCTTGGAAAAATCATGCAGAACGCTGGGAGATTTTACTGAGGTGGACCCGGCACCAGACCAGCCATGCCAAGCAATGTACAGGGTGCGTGTGTGCGCGCACGCATGTACACGTGGATTGGAAGTCTGCCCTACTCAGTTCTTTGCACCTCAACCCAGGTTGCAAGCGCCATCTTTACTGACTTGGGAGGAGCTGTTGAAAGTCTCTCCAAAGGCCACTGTGCCTGCATGATTTCTTGCACTTCCTAAAAATTATGAGGTTCAATAGGTGCAAATTCCAGCCAATACAGTTCTTGGGTCATCCCCTCTTGTGCCAGCATAGGTAGAATTCACTGTAAACAAATGGTTATATTCTTGCTTATATGTACTAGTATATATGTACATGTTAGGTTTTCTAGTAGCAGTAAAGACTGTTGAACTGAGATTAGTTTAAAGGAATACACATGTCATAGTTCTTCTTTCCAGCGATACATCTCTTCATTTTTTTCCTACATTTCGTTTTTGCAATTTTTGAAATGGCAATAAAACCAACCAGTGCTGATTTATATATTGAAAACAGGCTCTCTGAAGTAACTTGGGAAATGGAGTTTGAATTCCTGAATTTATTTATTTTGCCTTGCAGCTAATGTGGCTTGTTTGTTATTCTGGACCTGAGTGCTGATGTTAGAAAGTAGAAGGGGCGACCTCCTGCTCCCGAGGGGTATTTATCTCCTGTAATTTTCCAGAAGTCCTGCATCTAATCTCCGAATTTCCTCCAGTGCAAATTGACTTTCACTGAGGTGAGTCTGGAGCCACGTCCTCTGCAGGTTCAAAGAGGTAAACTCTGCAAGCCATGAGGTGGATCCCACCACCTCGCAGGGCCCCCAGGAGGGGAGCAGGTATTCTGTCCCACCCTCTGCTCAGCGCTGGCTCCACAGGCAATGGTCACCCCAAACACAACCCAAGTTGTTTAATTAAAAGATGTCCAGGGAATTCCCTGGCGGTCCAACGGTTAGGATTTTGCACTTCCACTGCAAGGGACATGGGTTCAATCCCCGGTCAGGACCTAAGATCCCACATGCTGCACGGCCAAAAAAAAAAAAAAATGTCCAGTCCCTTATTTCCTAAGTGGAGCAGAATGGTAAGTGTTCCTGCTGTAAAGCATAATGGAGATTGGTCTTCTCTCACGCAGCCTGGTGAGGGAAATTGCTCTTAGAAGAACTGTCAGCCTTTGCAACGCAGCACTTTGGGCTGAGACTCACACATACCTGCTATTAAAGTTGATTTCTGGCAAGTGCCACTCGTGGTATTTATTCAAAAGAAGCCAAGTATTGAAACGGAGTTAAAACAATCCAGCCTTTCTGCTCTTCACAACCTACAACCTTCCGTTCAACCTTCTCTGAGATTTTGAAAAATTGACGACACCCTTTAATTAGTCCCTTCTTTCTGCCACCAACTGGGTCTCAGCTGGCACTGGAAATGATGAAATGCCAGAGAACACCACAAAGCTGTCTAAGTGGCAGCTTACTAAGAAAAATTCACTTCCTTTAATTTCCTTCCTGGGTTTTGGACCAACTGAGTTCATCTGTTCAAGAACAACCTGTCTCCCCTTTTCTGCCTGCAAATGAGCGTGGTACCTGCCAGCAGCTCACAGCACAAACTGCAGCAGGGCCAGGGGTTCTGCTGGCCCAGGGACAGGAATGAGGAACTGGGAGATGGCGACTGACATACGTACACTACGATGTATAAAACAGATAGCTAATGAGAACCTACCGTACAGCACAGGGAGCTCTACTCAGTGCTCTGTGGTGACCTAAACGGGAAGGAAATCTAAAAGAGAATGGATATACGTATACGTATAACTGATTCACTTTGCTATACAGCAGAAATGAACACAACATTGTAAAGCGACTATACTCCAATAAAAATTAATTAAGAAAAAAAAAAAAGAGTGCATGGTGAATTTCAGTGTCAGAGAATGTGACAGCCAGAAAAGGCACCAGAGAAGAGGAATTCCCACACTGCCCTGAAGAGGAGGCTGAGGCGCGAGGCCCTAGAGCAGCTGGCTGAGGGGAGGGGAAGAAAGCAAGGGGGCTGCTTGGTCCTGCTGACTAATTTTGATCCACCAGAGGACTCACACTTCCACCACTCCCCAGTTTGGATTTCTTTGTTGCAGGAGAGGAGGCCTGAGGGCTCAGGAAGATAGACCAGCTTCTGGATGGTAGCCAGCCCTGCAGGGTGAGGACAGGGCAGGACCAGAAAGTATTGTGGGCTTAAAAACATGTTTTCTCTGCCTTTCCTTTTTTTTTTTTTTTTTTTTTGATTTAATGTGCAAAGGTTTGAGTTAATTATTCTCCTCAGTTCATAGCACACTATCATCTTTGTCCTCTCAATGGCCCTGTGTTGCTTTGTTTATTTATTCTCTTTATCTGCAAATCCCATTCATTTCCCCTCATAGGCAACCATTCTAAACTGTTTAATCTGTATCTTTTTATTTGAATGTGTCTAGCAAAATGGTATTATTGTGTCGTATGTATGGATATATGAAGAGGTAGATAGATAGACCTCTATTTATATAATATATATGAGATTTTTATTCTGAAAAAAATAGACACACAAGAAATTCATTAAAAAAGAAAATACAGAGGCTCATGAAAAAATGCTCAACATCGTTACTCATTAGAGAAATGCAAACCAAAATCACAATGGGATACCACTTCACAGTCATTAGGATGGCTACTGTTAAGAAACAAACGGAATTCCCTGGCGGTCCAGGGGTTAGGCCTCCACTGCAAGGGGCACGGGTTCAATCCCTGATCGGGGAACTAAGATCCCACAAGCCACACATGGCCAAAACAGCAACAACAACAAAACAAACAAAAAACAGAAAATAACAAGTGTTGGTAAGGATGTGGAGAAATTGGAAACCCCCTGCATTGCTGGTAGAGACATAAAATGGTGCAGCTGTACAGGAAAACAGTTTGGTGGTTCAGCAAAAAGTTAAACATAGGATTTCCATATAATCAAACAACTCTACTCCTAGGTATAGACCCAGAAGAAGTGAAAGCAGGGACACAGATTCTTAAACATGAATGTTCATAGCAGCATTATTTGCAATAGCCAAAAGGTGGAAACAACCTAAGTGTCCATCAACAGATGAATATGGATTTTTTTAAAGTCTGTTATATGCCCACAGTGAAATATTAAACCTCCCCCAAAAAGGAATGAAATTTTGATCCACACTACAACGTAGATGAACCTTGAAGACATTATTCTAAGTGAAATAATCCAAACACAAAAGGACAAATAATATGTGATTCCACTTATATGAGGTACCTAGAATAATCAAACTCATAGAGACAGAAAGTAGAATAGTGGTTACCAGGCAATGGAGGGAGCGGGGAAGGAAGAGTTATTATTTAATGGGTACAGAATTTCAGTTTGAGATGATGAAAAAGTTCTGGAGGTGGATGATGGTGATAGTTGTACAACAATGTGAATGATCTTGATGTCACTGAACTGTACACTTAAAAATGGTTAAAAGGGGGCTTCCCTGGTGGCACAGTGGTTAAGAATCTATCTGCCAATGCAGGGGACACAGGTTCGAGCCCTAGTCCGGGAAGATCCCACATGCCGTGGAGCAACTAAGTCCGTGTGCCACAACTACTGAGCCTGCGCTCTAGAGCCCACAAGCCACAACTACTGAAGCCCATGCACCCAGAGCCCGTGCTCCGCAACAAGAGAAGCCACAGCAATGAGAAGCCCGCGCACCGCAACTAAGGGTAGCCCCCCCACTCGCCGCAACTAGAGAAAGCCCGCATGCAGCAATGAGGACCCAACGCAGCCAAAAATAAATAAATAAATTTACTTTTAAAAAATGGTTAAAACGGTACATTTCAGTTATGTACATTTTATCATGCACACAAAAAGACATGTAAAAAAAATTCCCCACCACCAAAAATAAGATTACAATAAACACTCTGGCCTGTCCCACGATGGCGCTGTGTGAGAATCTCTCCAGGATATATTCCTAGAAGCCAAATTTCTGGGACATTTTTAATTTAACCAAGTACTGCCAGGTTGTTCCAGAAATGGAGCTCCAGTTTGCACTCCTTCCCACCAGCAGAGTACAAGTGTTTCTCTGTCCTCACATTCCAGCCAATGTTTGGCATAACCAGCTTTCTAATTTTTGCAAGTCTAATACAAGAAAAGTGTTGCTTTGATTTGCATTTCTCTAATCGCTAATGATTTCACTCATCTCTTCATAGACTGATTAGCTTTTCGAAATTCTTCTTCTGTGTAATGGCTTAAATGTGTCCCCCGTGAAAAGGCATGTTGAGGTCCTAACCCCCAGTGCCTCAGGATGTGACCTTATTTGTAAATAGGGTCTTTGCAGATGTAATCCAGTTAAAATGAGGTCATTAGAATGGGCTCTAATCCAATATGACTGGCGTCATTTCTGAGAAAAGGAAATTTGCACACAGAAACAGATGTGCACACAGGGTAGACTATGTGAAGAAATATAAAAAGGACACCATATGAGGACTGGAGTTGTGCTGCCACAAGCCAAGGAACATCTGGGGCTACCAGAAGCCGGAAGAGTCCAGGAAGGATCCTTCTAGGCTATCCGAGAGATCCTGGCCCTGCTGACACCTTGATTTTAGACTTCCAGCCACCTCATCTTTGAGACAATAAATTTCCGTTATTCTAAGCCACCACTTTGGGTTATTTTGTTATAACAGCTGTAGGAAACTGATACTCTCTGTGAATTGCCTGTCCATATTATTTGCCTATTTTTCAGTGGGGGTCCTGCATCTTCCTATAATGTGCAGAGGTTCCTCGTCTGTTCCAGATTCATCTTCATTTTTTGCCTTTCTCCCTCTATCACTCCCACCAGCTCCCATGGGGTCACTTTGAGAGCAGAATTTCAAGTAGAAGGGAAGGGCAACCCAGCTGGACAGAGATGAGAAGGAAAGAGGAAGCAGGGGTATTTTTAGGCCCAAGAGGCTTTGTGCTGCCCCTAAACAGAAGTGGGAAGGCAGGCTTGGATTGGAGGAAGAGCAGTCTCAAGATATTGAGGAATCTCTGTGATTCCCTAACTGCCTCGAACCCTTTATCCTCAAAGCCTTTGATGCCCACCTATGGTTAAGCTCAGTGAGTGAGTCTCAGATAGATCCCCAAGCCATTTTGGGGTCAGGTTTACAGGTGCTTTGCGCCACCCAGTGACCACCTTCAAGGAAACCAGCAGTTCGCCTCATGCCCACTCACATGAGGCCCCATGGACAAATCAAGCACCAGGCTGCGTTAGGCCTCTTGAAACTGCCCTCCAATTTGGTTTCTTTGAGCCTTTCAGAATATCCTCGGAGGAAGGCCATGACATATTTCAAAAGGTGTTTGCTTGAGAAAGGCACTTTTGTTAGCAAAGCTGGATGACGCGGCATGGAAAGGCTAAGGCCACTGGAAGGAGTTGGCTTTGGCAGGTGTGGGCAGGGCCAGGGTTGCAGAGGCAGGGGCTGAGAGTGTGATTCTGTCCAGGATGTGGTTTCTAAAATGAGCCCGTTTCATCCATCATTAACTTTTACTCCCCTAAACGGTGCCATCTCTTGCTTTCTCACGGTACCTTTCCTGAGAGGCCTCTTAAACTCCTCTACACGTCCCCGGACATGTAGCACCTGGAATTCCAGCAACATATTTCAAAACACCCTCTAGAAAAACCCTGCCCTAGATGTGGTACAGGGAGATGACCAGACTCGGAATCCTGTACCAAGAAGATCAACTCACACCAAAAAAAAAAAATCAGGAAGACTCCATCTATATACCCTTCGTACAATAAGACTTTAAAAGAATTTTTTTGTAAAGTTTTCTTTCTTGAAAAAGATCAAATGATATGACTGAAATACTCACAGAGCTATTGCATGCCTAGAGAACTCAATCTAGGGTAAATGTTTTGGTAAACAAACCTCCTTTTAAAGGATATCATTTAACAGTTTTACAAATATGTATTGCCTGTTAATTCAAGGTATTCAGTTGTTGTATTTTTTTAAATAAAATGTTACTCCTGAACCAAACCGAATCATCTCTCTCTCTCCCTCTCTCTCTCTCTCTCTCTCTCTCTCTCTCTCTCTCTGTCTTTCTCTCTCTCTCTCTCTCTCTCTCTAATCATCTCTCTCTCTCCCTCTCTCTCTCTCTCTCTCTCTCTCTCTCTCTCTCTGTCTCTCTCTCTCTCTCTCTCTCTCTCTCTCTCTATATATATATATATATATATATACACGAAGTTTTAAGGTTCTGTGTTAGGTTTTATCATCTTGGGGTGGAGACGGAGCCTTCACAAACATGACATGATTTGGTAAACAAACCTCCTTTTAAAGGATATCATTTAACAGTTTTACAAATATGTATTGCCTGTTAATTCAAGGTATTCAGTGGTTGTATTTTTTTAAATAAAATGTTACTCCTGAACCAAACCGAATCATCTCTCTCTCCCTCTCTCTCTCTCTCTCTCTCTCTCTCTCTCTCTCTCTCTCTATATATATATATATATATATATATATACACGAATACACGAAGTTTTAAGGTTCTGTGTTAGGTTTTATCATCTTGGGGTGGAGACGGAGGCTTCACAAACATGACATGAAATTCAGAAGCCATAAAGGAAAATGTGTATATGTGAATATATAATGATAATTTTTTAAAAGCCTTCTGCCTGGCAACAACAAAAATGAGGCCAAAAAAATTAAAAAATAAAAGGTAGACTGAGCAAAGATATTGTACTATGTACAGCATATTAGGTCAGTAGCCATACTATTCAAAGACCTGGTACAAACTTAAGAAAAGACCAAAAAAACACAGGAAAAAAAGATGGGAGATAGGTACAGGGAATTCAAAGAGAAAATACAAATGGCAAAAGAATACATGAGAAGATATTCAATCTACCAAAGAAATAAAAATCTAAAATATAACACCTTTTTTCATACTGATAAACAAAGGCTTAAGTGAGGGCGGGGGAGGGGGCTAGAACTTTTATATACTGTTAGTAGGCATGTAAATTGATACAGAATTTTTTGGGGAGGCATTTTTGCATTGCCTCTTAAACTTTAACATATGCATACCCAGTAACCTAATAAATCCAATCCAGAAACTTATTCTACGTTAATGCTTGCAGATGTATACCGTTATATATACAAGGAGAATGATCCATTAAATTTTGGTACCTCTATTCAACAACACCATGTACCCCTTAAAAAGAATGGAGTGTTGCTATGAATAATAACCTGAAAACTGCCTGTGATATATTGTTAAGTGAGAGAATCAGGGTGTAGAGTAAGATATACATATGTAATAATTCCATTTATGTAACAAAATGTATGAAGCTAGGCAAATAGACAAATAGGTGATAGAGTAATCATACATGAGTTTAGTAAAATAGAATGATACATACCAACAGATGAAGTGGTGGGATTATCAGCTTTCACATCCTATTTCATGGCATAGAACTTTTCCTAAAATAACCTGTTCTAGGTCTTTTGATCATCACATAACATCACAGATCATGGAGCCAGCTCTTCAAAGTCATGATCTGGGACATTCACCTCTATAGTCCCCAGATCGAGTTCAGTGGCAGACATCACAGGAAGTTCAATAGCTGTTTGTTGAAGATTATAGGGCTTCACCCTTCCCTACTCCATGCAACTACAGAGGTTAATGTGGCTTTATCAGGATTCAAGGTCAGCTTGAGTCTACCCTCAGAGCCAACCTGCAAAAATAGTTTGGTGAAAGCAAAAGTGTAAGGACACAGGAACTACCACCCAAGTCTGGTCCGGTTTCTCCTCGCCGTTGCTGCAGCCAGTGGCCACCGGCCTGTCCCAGTTGGAAGGCTTTTAAGTCAGTTCACAAGGAAAGACCCAGTGGGATAAAGGACTATCTGGTAAGGTGGATGGAGGCCAAATAGGGAGCAATAGAGGAGACAGAGAAGCAAGAGAGAGGAAACAGAGGGTAGAGAGGCAAAGAGAGTCAGGTGACACCACGAGGAATTTACAGACAGCAATCAAGAAAAGAAGCGCAAGATTATATATTTACATATAGAACAATTCTCAAAAAGGTCACATGACCTGGCCCTGTCCTTTTTTTTTTTTTTTTAATATAAATTTATTTATTTATTTTTGGCTGTATTGGGTCTTCGTTTCTGCGCGAGGGCTTTCTCTAGTTGCGGCAAGCGGGGGGGCCACTCTTCATCGCGGTGTGCAGGCCTCTCACTATCGCGGCCTCTCCTGTTGTGGAGCACAGGCTCCAGACGCGCAGGCTCAGTAGTTGTGGCTCACGGGCCTAGTTGCTCCGCGGCATGTAGATCTTCCCAGACCAGGGCTCGAACCCGTGTCCCCTGCATTGGCAGGAGGATTCTCAACCACTGCGCCACCAGGGAAGCCCTGGCCCTGTCTTTTAACTGCTCCCGCTCTAGTCTTCAAGCCCTCTTTGAAGATGACCACAAATAGAAGAATCTTTCCTAAGTGAGAGAGTCAAACATTAATAAACTCCTTGAAATAAATCTCCAAACTGGATTTTCAAGCTTTGGCTCACAAAAGTGCACCAATTTGCAAGCCGGCCCTTCACATGGGTGTCTGACATCCCAATGACTTGTCTTACTCTTTGGTCTGGTGTCATATTATCAAAAGCTAATATTTGTCAGTGTCTTACTAAATGCCATGATTCTAAGCTCTTCGTGTGTATTGACTCTTCCTCTTCACAGCAGTCCTATGAGGTACATATAAAGTAGAAAACCCACTTTGTAGTTGAAGTGTCTGTGTGGTTAAGTAATTTGTCCAAGGTCTCTCAGTTAGTAAATGTGGGACCCTTAGACAGTGCTTCTTAAATTTTAACATGACTCTGAAACACCTGGGCATCTTATTAAAATGCAGATTCTGACTCAGGAGGTCTGAGGTGGGGCCTGAAACTCTGCATTTCTAATGAGCTCCAGGGAATGCCAATGTTGCTGGTCCCACAGACCACACTTGGAGTAGCAAGGCTCTAGAACTCAGGTCATGATGGTTACACTTTCAGAGCCAAGCTGCAATACCAACTGTGAGCTCCAAGGATGTAGATTAACCGCTCTGTTTAAAAGAAGAGATTGGGGAGATTGATCTCTGGATGCTGGCAAACTCTACAGTTTAAAACTATTGCAAAATCCTCGTAGAAAAAAAGTTACCACTGCATTCCTGGGCCACACTCAGCGCCCAGGCTCCAAGTCATATAATCTACTGTAGAGAAAGAAGAGGACACATAATGGACAAGTCTTTCCATAGAAAGTGACATCAGAATACATCACTCCAAAAATATGCCCCTTTGGCATATGGATTATTTTGAGCTAAAGGTAACTGAGAGCCAGCAGATGTAGGAAAAGCTCTTTACCTCCCGCAGCTGCCTAAAAATAAGGCAGGGGTAGGACGGGAATAAAGACACAGACCTACTAGAGCATGGACTTGAGGATATGGGGAGGGGGAAGGGGAAGCTGTGACGAAGTGAGAGAGTGGCATGGACATATATACACTACCAAACGTAGGGTGGATAGCTATTGGGAAGCAGGAGGGAGACGCAAGAAGGAAGAGATATGGGAACATAGGTATATGTATAACTGATTCACTTTGTTGATACTCCAATAAAGATGTTAAAAAAAAATAAGGCATAAATTTCCCCTTTAGAAAAGGAAATTCACATTCATAATGTAAATTTCCTTTTGTAAAGATGTCTCTGTACCAGGAGGAGAGCTACTCAGGAGACAACTCTTATGTGCATAACAAGAAGATCCTTTTTTACCCCGCATTTCCTGCTCTCCTCTCTCCCTACCTTGCCCCCCAACCCAGAAGCCCCAAACCCCCTTTCCTTTGTTTAGCTTAACGTGGTATATAAGCCCCAATCATCTGACCCTTGAGCCCCATTTTCTCTATCAAACAACATGCAACGTATGTAATTAAAATTGTTTTTCTCTAATTTGTCTTATTTCAGTTTGATTCCCAGGCCCTAGACATTGAACCTAGGAGGATAGAGGGAAAAATGTTTTTTCTTCCGCTACACATCTAAGCTGAGACATGAAGGGTACCTAGGAATTCGCCTGGTGAAAGCAGATGGGGAAGAGAGGAAAGCAGAAGAAAGAGCACGAGAGAAGACCCGAAGTCAGCCAGGTATTAAAAGGTAATAAAAGTAATAGTGATTGACCTTCACGTTGAAAAGGAAAGTGTGTGAGAGGTAGAAATGTGAATCGGGCCAGCTCACAGTGTGTCTCAAAGGCCTGGTTTCTTTCAAAAATTTATTTATTTATGTGTTTATTTTTGGCTGTGTTGGGTCTTTGTTGCTGCGCGCGGGCTTTCTCTAGTTGCGGTGAGCGGGGTCTACTCTTCATTGCAGCGCGTGGGCTTCTCATTGTGGTGGCTTTTCTTGTTGCGGAGCACAGGCTGTGGGTGTGTGGGCTTCAGTAGTTGTGGCACGAGGGCTCAGTAGTTGTGGCTCTTGGGCTCTAGAGTGCAGGCTCAGTAGTTGTGGTGCACAGGCTTAGTTGCTCCATGGCATGTGAGATCCTCCCAGACCAGGGCTCAAAACTGTGTCCCCTGCATTAGCAGGCGGATTCCTGACCACTGTGCCACCAGGCAAGTCCCAAAGGCCCAGTTTCTTAACATGACCCGTGGGCTAAAGTGATGCAAAGCCTTTGAGGAGTTTTAAGCAGGAAATGGATAAATGGATTGGGATTTTAGTTTAAGGAGCTATAGTGTGTAGAATAGAATGTGGGGAGCGGTTGGGAGGGGCCCAAGGTCGGAGACACGTGTCTACTAGGAGGCTGTTACAGTTATCACTGTGAAAAATGACAGCAACCCCGAACTGGGGTAGCAGCAGGGGGGTTACAGGGAAAGAGACACATTCTAGAGACATTTAGAAAGAAGACAACGGAGTGAAAAAAGTGAAGGATGAAAAGGAGGCGAGTGAGAAAAAGACAGTGCTAAAAGATGTTTTTTTTTTTTTTTAAAAAGGTAAAGTCATGACTCATAGGATATAAAATGAACACATGCTAAAGATTTTATTCCACTCATAAAGAAGGAACCAGGCAGATGTTATAACTGGTTCAAGGGAGAAATTGAAAAACAGACACATCTATGGAGGAGGAATATTGAAATGAATGTACACGTGGAAGCAGAGCTAGCTTCTTCCGCAGGGGGGGAGGGGATTCTGAACCTCCACGAGATAGGACACCATGGGCCCATCTAAAGTTGAGAATTATTTTGCATTCTGGTGGTTATGCACCATTTACGGAGTTGTGCAATAGCCCCCGAGGAATCAGAATACTCAGAGGGGTGTCCCCTAGACAATGCAAAGTTTTCTACAGAAGCACAAATTTGTCCTTGAAGCAGGGTGACTCTGGGATGTCTGACTTGGACACCTATGGGGACAGTTATGACATTCACTGAGCAGGGAATATGGGCAGAGAGGAGGTGCCGAGGGGCTGGGTTGGGGGAGGAGAGAGGTGGTACATTGACTTGGTCACATTTCTTTTTTTCTTTTTTTTGGCCGCACTGCAGGCCATGCGGGATCTTAGTTTCCCCAGCAGGGATCGAACCCGTACTCCCTGCAGTGAAAGCAAGGAGTCCGAACCACTTGACCGCCAGGGAAGTCCCTGGTCACATTTCAATAGCTGACGCTTGCCTCTGGTGGAGATGTGGCTGGGCAAATACTTGAAGATATGAAGGGGAACCTCCAGTCTCACGACAGGGCATGCTGTTCAAAGGAAGAGGGGTACTTCAACTAGAAAAGCATGAAAAGCCAAATGTCTAAGGCCAATGGCCCTGCCTTGGGCAGGGTGGTCCGGTTTTGGTGTGGTTTCGAGGACAAGGTATCTCTCTCGGGCTCAGTGGCTCCAGTTTTGGGGGAGGCATTGTTCGAAGAGCCTCCCTTGCTTTAACCACGTGTGACATTGATTGAACACCATTTTACAGAAGGTTCTGTGTATCATGCTATGGTGTATTCCAAATAGACATTGCCTGGAAGGAACTTCCAGGGTGGCTGTTTAACATTTGGATTTTTCATTAGAAAAAATGTCACCCATGTGACCACTTTCCCATCCCAACAACAATGCTCTTTCTTAAGACTCCTAAAAACAGGGACTGCTTTCCAAACCAAAAAGTGGAAAATGGGCAAAGGATTATCTTCAATTTGTCAATTTATAGGAAAAGACATATAAAAATTATTTAAAAATTGAGTTGGTTTTATGGCTTCTGTGTATTGAAAGCAGTAAATTCAACTGAGGCTTGGGTTTGCCCGGGACATTTTGGATCATATGGTTAGGAGACGCAGGATGTAGTTTTAATAGTATGTCCTGGATTTTTTGTTCTTTACTAAGTAAAGCAATATGGTATACTAGTACTAATGAAAACTAACTAGAAAATAGGAAGATGAGATAAGAGTAGAAATTGTGCAGATTCTAGAAGGAATTCTGTTGTTTCCCAGCCTCTGAAGTGCTCTATTTCTCCCAGCAAGTGACAGGTGACCCTTACCTACAGGCCCTGTCCCATCTCCAGTCTAGGAAGCTCTTAAATAGAGGTGTTTGGGTCCTTCTAAGTGGCCTTGACAGGTTTTGTGCTGTGGCCACATAGACCTGAGTTTCAGAGAGACTGGAGTTCAAGGTCTATAAACAAGACCTACCTTACTCTGGCCATTCCCCTTCTCTGAGCCCTAAGATTAGGATCTTGCTCCGTGCAGATGCCCTTCTCTGTCAGCTGCTAATTTTGCTGGACTTTGAGTACCACCTCCACTGGATTCCCTGCTGTCATGATCTGCCTGCCTTTTGGAACGTCCTGATCTCTGGGATCAGGCCCTCCTACTCATCCCATGCTGGGTGCTCAGGACTCTGGCCCACGCTCTTTGTATCCTCCAGATACTCTGCCCTGGACTCCACACAAACCTCACCCCAACACCGGCTGTGGGGCTACCACCAAGCAGCGAAGCTGCCATGGTGGCCGGATCCCAAGCCTGGTCCCATCCAGACTGCATCTCTGTCCACGCATCACTGGGCCATGTCTGTCTTCACTAGGAAAATCCAGTTAATGTTGGACTGCAGCACTGTCTACATTTATATCAAAACTGAAATCTGTCCTTGTTTTATAAATTCATATATTATGGAAACATCAAGGGACATCCAGAGCCTTTGGTTCAAGTTCACTTATTCCCTTCTGACAAACTGAAATTTTAATCTCCAAATATTATCTGATACTACCTGCTACCCTCTCCTGCCTCCACTCTGGAAATCCTTGCTCTCTTCTGCATATTTGCAAAAGCAAAAACATTGCTGAGTTTTACTTCCCACAGTCTGTGTTATATGGAAGATGTATTGTTTAGTTTTTTAAATATAATTTTAGATACATTCACCCTTCTTCTCCCCAACGTTAAAAATCACTATACCCCACGCATGGATGTGTATGTGTGCATGTGAATACGTGCTTGTTGAAATAAATTACATTGGTGGTGTAATTCATCTCCCCTTGATCTTCGATTCCATGATACTACCAGGAAACACGTATGAGGACCTACAATGTGCCAGGCCTGTGCTAAGGGCTTTATATGCACCCTCATTCAATCCTCCTAACAGTCCTATGACTAGCCTTAATTGTTGCATGAAAAATCTGAAGCTTGGGGAGACAAAGTAATTCTCCAAGTTTCACAATTAGAGTGGAGCAGAACAAGATTTGAATCCAAGTCAGATGACCCTGGATGTTCTAAATCTCAGCATTATCTTTGCATCCCAGCCCCTGGTACGATGCGGGGCACAAAGAGGGCCTTCAATACATGTTTACTGAGTGAATGAATGCTTAACACCTCCTTACGTAGATTCAACCTACCCCAATTAATGTAGATCGTGTATCTACTTTGTACCAGCCACTGTGCTTTGACGTGAAGAAGCAGTTAATGGTTCATTTAAGATAATATCCATAAACCAGAAACTAGAAAACAATCAGCAATATGGCAGAACGAAGTCTAGAACAGACATTTTTTTTTTTTTTTAATAAAACTGCATCACTGACTCTTTTATCAGCCATGATGCCTCAGTTCTCCTTTTCGGCTTGGAGAAGGAATGAGTAAGACAAAGTGGGGAAAAAAGGATTTCTTTTTTAATGTAACTGAGGAAGACTAAAAGGAAAAATAAAATCGAAGAGGATGTGTAGTAATGTATAGGATGTTCGACCCAGAAGAGATTAAATTCAGTTGAGGTGCCAAGGAGGAAGTTGCTGTTTCCTCCTTAGGTGGTTTAAAATGTCGCTCCACTGGCCAAAGCTCATGGTGATCACAGGTCACAGCAGAGAATGGCCACCACAGAAAACTTCAGCCCAGAGGACTCAGGTTACTGGGATCCTGACTCAGCCACTGAAGCAATGGCCAAGAGCTAGGGTTTTATAAAAGAAGAATGAGATAATGCCATTTGCAGCAACATGGATGCCACTAGAGATTATCATACTAAGTGAAGTAAGTCCGAAAAAGAAAGACAAATACTGTATGATATCACTTATATGGGGAATCTAAAATATGACACAAATGAACCTATCTATGAAACAGAAACAAAATCAGGGTCATAGAGAATAGACTGGTGATTGACAAGGGGGAGGGAGGTGGGAGAGGGTAGGAGTGGGAATTTGGGAATAGCAGATGCAAACTGATATATACAGAATGGATAAACACAAGGTCCTCCTAGTCAATATCCTGTGAGAAACCATAACGGAAAAGAATACGAAAAAGAATGTATATATATGTATAAGTGAGTCACTTTGCCATACAGCAGTAATTAACACAACATTGTAATTCAACTCTACTTCAATAAAAAGTAAATTAAAGAAACAAACAAAAAAGAGCTAGGGCTTTGAAACCAGCTCCACTTGGGTTCAGATTCTGTCCCCGCCACTCGCCAACCCCATGACTTTGGATGAAGGACAATGATGCCCCCATAGGCAGAGTTTCCTGGTATTTGATACATAGTACCTATTATATTTGTTATTAATTATGATTATTTACTAATAAAATATACAATGAAATCTTAAAAGCATTTTGAAGAGAAACAAAGCCTCCTGTGAAAGTCAATTGACAAACACCCATTATTCAAAGTGTACTTGACATTCTTTGCCCAAGCAAAGAGAAAAGAGTCACTGCTGAGAGGCCAAAAACCGAGAAATGTATACTCCTCCCCAGATGTCCTGGGGCAAAGCCAGTACGGTGCCACCAAGCAAACAGATAAAAATATCTCCAGACCTGGAGGAGAAACAAATTCCAAGCCAGTATCCTTTCCTTGTTGATAACTAATAAAGAGTTCAAGCCAATTCTTTCATGAAGAGGAATTGATATTTATAATCAAACTCATTTTATATTTCTAGTAGTTCATCATATAAAACCTGTAAAGAATCAATGGTACAGAGTGTGGCTTCGGTCACTTCCAAATTATTTTATTGTTTTTATAATATCTTGAATTAAAAAAAAAACCCTCCAGATAATTATTCTGCCAGAGAAATCTGTGGAGTTGACCTGCCTCTCCCAATGTTCTAGAGCAGAGTGGAAGAACTAGCTCAGCTAATTTCTGCCTGGGAATGAGACAAGTTACACAGTCAGAGGAGAAAGGTCACCTAAAGTGAAATTAACTAGGTAATCAGAGCATAAATCAGAGGGAAAGGAGTCATTTTTCTACTTCCCTCTCCTCGATTCCGGTTCAGTTGATCAACAGGTCCTGTCAATTCTCCCATCAAGACAGAACTTGAATCTCTCGCCCTCCTCTTTCTGTCACTCCATTTTTGTGGCAAACACCTTTTCCTCAAATCGATTCTCATTCCATAGCCAGAATGATCCTTTTCAACCTGACCTCATCTCACTGCACTGCACTGCTTTAACTCTTCAATTAGCGGTACTCCCGAGTCCTTGCACAGCTGTGTGACTCCTGCTTACTCTTATCAGTCACCCTGGGCTTTCTCAGGTTCTCAAATGACATAGAGGGAGTCGCTAAATACATGTTGAACATTTGAATAAATTAATGTGCATGGCTGACTTGAAAAGGAGAAAAGAAGAGTCTGGGATAAGCAGTTCTGAGCCTTAACCACGAAGATAATGATTTTCTTGGCAGAGGAGACAATATTTAACAAGTTGTCAACTGGTGCAGGAAAACCCCAAACCAAGGATTTTTATTGAAAGTAGAAATTCTGCAGACTTTAACTGTTTGGTATACTACTCACAACATAGACTTAAAAGGAGAAATGCCATCACAATTCACGGGTGAAAAATCCCTTTGTGCACATTCCTCATGTTTGTAAACTCAAAAGAGCAGGTGATTTGATGACAGGGACAAAGAAATTGCTACTGAGAAGTAGCTACACGGTGTTGATTTGTGTGCTTTCTGGGCTTTCTCAGGAACAATTGGCTATTTTTGCTTGAACTTGTGAGCGCTCACCTAGCACCCTAGATCTCACTTTCGTTAAAGGTTGGCTTTGTTGTTCATTTGCTTTTCACCTCTTTGATAGACTTGGACATCAGCAGAGGTAACTTCAGGCCATGTTTAGGATGCAGGACTCAGGCCCACTAAAGGTGATAAACAGTGATTCCCTTCCAAGAAGAACCTTAGCAAAGGGAGATTCTCTTCCAACATCCTGGCCCAATCGTTCTATATTCCAGAAGCTATTAATTTTCTCTGCTCTCACCACAGGAAAATGTTTGCTCTCAGGGGAAGTAAGCCAATTAAGCAGTTGCTTAAGGGGGAAACCAAAATAAGTTAGGAAAGTTGAATGGAGCCACTAACTGTTCCTCCTGAAATCTAATGAGGACGACACTCAGATGGCAATTCAGCAGATAGAAACCATCAGTGTTAGTCATGGAATGCGGCGACCACAGCCGAATGCAATTTAGCTGTCCGGCGAGGGAGGGGGCTGCCCTTTGATGATGCTTTAGGGGACAGAAGGGAGAAAGTATCTTAATCTGCAGAGGGCGTGTTAGGTAGACTATGAGCACTTGGGCTGTTGGAATCCAGTAATCCAAGTCCATGGTCTGCTGTCTCCTTCACATAATGGGGTGTCACGAGGCAGGAGTCTTTTTTTAAAAATTAATTAATTAATTAATTAATCTATTTTTGGCTGCGTTGGGTCTTCATTGCTGCGTGCAGGCTTTCTCTAGTTGCAGCGAGCGGGGGATACTCTTCATTGCGTTGCACAGGCTTCTCACTGTGGTGGCTTCTCTGGTTTTGGAGCACAGGCTCTAGGCGTGTGGGCTTCAGTAGCTGTGGCACGTGGGCTTCAGTAGTTGTGGCTCATGGGCTCTAGAGTGCAGGCTCAGTAGCTGTGGTGCACGGGGTTAGTTGCTCCACGGCATGTGGGATCTTCCCGGACCAGGGCTCGAATCCGTGTCCCCTGCATTGGCAAGCAGATTCTTAACCACGAGACAGCAGTCTTTTACCCACTTTTGCTTGCTGGAACATTCTTAACCTGCTGTACTCCCATTGCCTTTACCCATTCCCTGAAAGTCAAGCCCTGCCCAGGCTCTGCAGGGGTTAGGATCAAAGTGGTAGGATATGTTCAGAATTCAATGCAATAAAAAGCAGCGTAACTTTCTAAAATGTTCCAGTGAAATGGAAAAGAAAATTAAAAACTTAAGCCTCTTAAAATGTAAATGGTGCCAGTGTGCTTTGTTATTTGGACTCCTGCCCATTAAAAAAAGAAAAAAGAAAGAAAAAAGAAAGCCAGAAAGCTGAGTGCTTACGAGCTGAAGTACAAAGGACACTAAGAGTGCTATAAACACACTCATGACTCTGGGCCTCCCTGTCCTCACTGGGTTTAAGGTCACCCACCGTAATTTTCCCACAAGGTTGCTCTGAGTACAGATCATGCTGATGACCCCAAAGTCTGTTGAAAGGTAAGAAATACTTCTGTAAACTCCTGATATCATTCGTTTAACCAATCAGCTCTCTATCTGAAATGGACGGAAGGGAAAGAGTCGTTTTTGTCGGAGTATAATACTTCAGGATGCTTCCACCCGCCTCCCCGCAAAAGGTACACATTAATTTCTCTCTTATGGGTGAGAAGGAAAACTCCTATGACTGGGTCGCTTTCCACAGAGGGCGACCACGTGTCTCACCAGCCTTGATTCAGCAGTGCTTTCTTGCATAACTGATCTTGGAGACGCCTGCGGTATCACGCTTTCATCTTAATCGAGCCGGTGCCCTCTCCCTCCAGGGTGCCCCCAGAAATCTTTAAAGGCAGAACCCAAGTGTCTTCACTTTTATGTAGCGCAGTCAGAATGAAATACTGCTTCTATCACAGCCCCGAGTCCTGCGGTTTAATCTCTACTTAGCATGTCGTTTGTCCTGCCTTGTGCATTTGTGTCCTGCTAGGCTGGGGGGCCCACGCCACCTAACAAGGTGCCTTCTTTGACTTCGTTTCCCTGTGCCTAGTACGTGGCACGAACTTGATCACACTTCCCCTTGATTAAACATTTATTGTCTCTCTCTCTCTTTTTTTACATACCTTTTTTCAGTTCTAGTCATAACAGCTAAAAACAATATTTTGCAGCTTCACAACCGGAAAACTGGAAATTTGCCACTGAGGTGAGCAGAAATTTCCCCAAGGTTATTTTTCTTCCTCGACATTCAGAAAGCAACATTTCCTGACCAATACTATTCTCCTGTGTGATGAAAGAATTGGACAGCAGGAGCAGGGCTGTGGGGGGGGCCAACATTTGGTATTATGACTTTACACAAGTCCAAAGGAATGTTTTGGCCTCTCTAACCCAGGTGGCTTTCAGCTGCTCACGATTTAAATGCTTGTGCGACCAAAAACATGTAGTCATTTTGTTGCTTAGCTTTTCCACATTCATTCAAGAATTACGTGATTTCAAAAATTCTCATGGATTTAAAAGTAATAAGCTGTTGATTAAAATCTTAGTTAAAAATGAACTTGTAGACTATGTAATATAATTTTGTATTGTTGTTTAGGAATAGAAAAGGTTTGGAAATACAGATACCCAGATAGATACCTATCAGTTACGTGGGAGGACAATATGATTATGGATAAATCTTACTTTCTGATTTATTTGCATATTTTTTCCGCTTAATAACATTAAAGACTAAAATAGTCAAGGACTTACTATGTGCTACATACTGTTTTAAGTGTTTTGCATGTATTGATTCTATGTTAGGTTTTATTGTTATCCCCATTTTATATATGAGGAAACTGAGGGACAAAGAGGGTGGGAACTTGCCCAAGGTCACGCAGTAGTAAATGCAGAGCTGTAGCCTGACCCAGGAGTCTAATTCCAGAATCCAGAATCTTAACCACTATGCTATATTGCTCCTGTACTGATCATTAAAGACTATGAAGATTTACTGAGTTTTAATAATTTAAATATTTTGGCTAAGCCATGTGACTTTGATTGAGTCATTTAACTCCTTGGAATAATGTAGTATAGAATTTAACCTTGCCCCCAAAGAGGTCTGGACTTTGGCCTTGGCTTCTAGGAGGTAATCCCTCTAGGAGTGTTTTTGTTTAAGTGAGGACTGGCCATCCCAGAAAGACCAATGATGTGATTTAGGGTGGGAGCTTTGGGTCAGGCCCAGAGGGGGCTGGAGACTGAAAACTGAGGTCCACCACATAGGCCATCAATCAGTCATACCTATATAATGGAGCCCCAACAAAAACTCTGAGCCCCAAGGCTTGGGTGAGCTTCCCTGGTTGGCAATACTCCACGTGTGTCATCACCCATTGATATCAGGAGACTGATGTGTCCTGACTCCATGGAAAGAGAACAACAGACACTTTGCATGTGAAACCCTCCTAGGCTCTGCCCTGAGTGTCGCTTCCATTAGCTCTTATATCTTACCTGTATCCTTTCTCTGTAATAAGCCATAACCATGAGTATAATAGCTTTCAGTGAGTTCTGTGAGTCTCTCTAGCAAATTATCGAATCTGAAGGTGGTTTGGGAACCCCCTGAATTTGCAGCTGGAGTCAGAAGTGCCGGGTGGTCTTGTATGGTGACTGACTCCTGTAATCTTGGAGTTGGCCCTAAATCCTCAAGTTCTTCAGTTTCCTCCTCAGTAAAATGATGATATTGAAAGAAGTGATCTTTAAAGTTTCCCATAGAGCCCAATAGTGTTACTCTGTCAAGGGCATTTGCTGTTTAGCACAGCTCCCCTGGAGGCTGGAAGACTTAACCCAAAGGAGCACATAGTGAGGAGATTGGAGAATCAGGTGAGATTTTGGGACTGAAGTTTCTCCTGCATAAATCACACTATGCATGTCACTTACAGATAAATGGAACTCACCCAGGGTGAGGCAATGGTGGGAGGGGGTTTTGGGGTGGGCAGATCCTCTTAGCTCTGAGTCAGTTTCTGTACCTAAAGAAATTAGCCAGTGGGTGCTGTCCTACTGTGAGCTGTTTGGATCAATGGAGCCCATGCACCCAGAACCTATTTCTGCTCCAGTTACAGAAGTCAGAGACTCAGTGCTCTCAGGCTTCCAATATTCTCAAAGGTAAAACTTCAATCTGAATATCACTTGGAAGCCTCACCGTGTCCTCTGATTTTGCCTGCATTCAATTGTTCCCAACCTTGACTCCAGGAAAGAGTCTCTCGGCTTAGATGCTTCACTTACCTTTTCATAAAATCTTCAGAATGCTTTTAGGCACAAGAGGAAATGGTCTCAGCAGAGTTGTAAAGCCCTTTGTTTTCCCAGGTCCCAGTTTGCCAGAACTCCAGAACTGTAAGAGAAACTAGTGTTGTTTAAGCCACTGAGTTTCTGTAATTTGTTACAGTAGCAAGAAGAAACTAACACAGAGCTATTAAGTGGTTGATCAGGGATTTGAACGCAAGCAGTCTGCTTCCAGAGATCAGTTGTTACCTCAATATCCCCAACCCAAGCCATCAGCCCCATCAGATCTGGAATCCCTACTGCGGATAATTTTTAACGTCTAGTAGTCACAGGTCCACTTCTCTATAGGTGACAGGAAGACACACAGAAGTGAGGAGTCCTGCAGCCAATATAGAGGCTAAGAGCTCAGCAGTGTAAGGCTGGCCAGCACTCTCAGACTTGCTGAACCTCAGTTTCCTAACCTGTAGCGTGGGGACCAGGATGGTATAAGCCTCCTGGGGATTTTGAAAGGATTCGATGAAATGGTCCAAGTAAATCACTGAATGCAATGGCCGGCACAGCAAAACACACTAAAAGTGTATTATTCTCTTAAAACTTTATTGAGTGCTTAATATTACCTCTAGCCTTTTGCTAGGGAGTTTTAACTTCAGAATTTCAGGTTTGCAATGGACCATCACAAGGTTTCATAAACAGAAAAAAATTATTTCCTCACTTTTATCTAATGTTTCTGATCTAGTATCTAGCTATTAGCTGTTATTTCAGAATAAATGATGTAGTGGGTTTAATAGTGTCCCTCCAAAATTCATGTCCACCCAAAACCTCAGAATGTAATCTCATTTGGAAATAGGGTCTTTGCAGATGTAATCAAGGTAGGGATGGAAATGAGATCATACTGGATTTGAGTGGGCCCTAAATTCAATGAAAGTGTCCTTATAAGAGACAGAAAAGTGCACACAGAGACACACAGGGAGAACGCCATGGGCCATGGAAGCAGAGGTTGGAACGATGCAGCTACAAACCAGGGAACTCCAAGGATCGCTGGCAGCCACCAGAAGCTAGGAAGAGGCAAGGAAGGATTCTTCCCTAGAACTTTCAGACACTTTGATTTCAGACTTCTAGCTTCCTGAACTGTGAGAGAATAAATCTCAGTCATTTCAAGGCACCAGCTTTGTGGCAATTTGTTACGGAGCCATAGGAAACTAATACACATGGTAATTCTGGGGCCCCTCCAATCACCCCACTGTGGGAGGGGCTGCTTCATTTACTGCTCCAGGCTCTCTCCATCTTTCCCCAAAAGGAAGAAATATTTCATGTAAGAGAATGGTTCTTTTTCACTTCCACTTTGCAGCATACGGACTGCAGTAAGCGCAAAAGGAAAGCAAATCAAAGTCAGGAAGGATTGCTCTTTGGGGTATAAAGTGCTCTGCTCGGCATAAGAGAGGCAGAAGTGTTTCTGTGCTACTAATTAGCTGCACGACCTTGAGGGGGTGACTTAACCCTCTGAGGCGTCCATTTCCTCAAAGTGAATTGGTTGCACAAAATACCTTCAAGGCCCCTAATGTCACAGAACTATTTAGAGATAATGTTCTTAAGACCAAAAGGAAGAAAAGAGAGGAGAAAGTGAAGAACCCTTGGAATCTTGTGCACATCCTCCTCAAGAAAAAATATCTCATGTAAATGCTTAGACCCATGTGTTACATAGGGCTCTGGTCATAGTGTGATTTTGTGCCTACAATTGCCTACTTTGCAGTACTGATGTAATACTGACCAGAGATTATGCTTTTAATTGTGGACCCTCCTGTTAACCTTGTAGATTGAAATTGTTCTTAGGGCTACTCACATCAACATCAGTATCTCAGGAAAAAATGCTCTTGACGTGTTTCACTCCCTGTCTCCCCTCACCTATATAAAGAGGCAGCTGTTGTTTCAGTAACTCCTGATGCGAATCACAACCAGAGAGGTTTCCCCTTGGGACGACGTGACCTCTCCCAGTCTTCCTGGGAATCTACTTCACCCAGCAGGTTAGATCTCACCTACTCACTTTGCAAGCACGCAATATAAGGTTAGAGGAGATTTAATTAGAGAGAAAAGATAATCTTTCAATCTTTAGGTTGCATATCAAGGATCAAAGTCTCCAAAAACTCTCACTGGCTGTTTGCAATTTTGCATAAACTCATTGATAGTAGAGCAGAAACCAAGGTTAGGAAGAGTTCATTTAGGTTCTAGGCCACATTAAAGTTTCTCTCCTGCTTAGTCCAAGACCTTTAGCCTATGTTTATTTCTTGCATTGCCACATCATTACTCTCCCTTTTCTACCACTTCTTTCCATCCACAGAAACCAGTGAGCTGTGATTTTTTTTGTTTATATTCTTTTACAGCTTAACTATTTCTTGTCCATTTACATTTCCTACCTAAAGTATCAGTTGAAGTCACCAGCATATTACTTTCTTGTAGATCTTTCTAACATTTTCTACCATAGTTTTCTGTTTAAGGAAAATAATCAATAATGTGTCTGCTTACATGGAAGGAAAGGAAGTGAGGGTATTGATATTGATAAATTGCTCCAGGCGAACCAGTATGGACACCTGAAGACTCTGGAAAAATCACATGAAGGAAGACCTTTAGAAAAGGGATTCAACACAGATTGCTAATTCCTTGAAGTTTTTAACTCACAGGCTAAAACTGAAAACAGATTAATGTAAAAGAAAAAATATAAAAATAAATTATCTAACAAAACCACTTCGGAAGAAAACTATAGAGTGAGTAAAAAGGTGACAACCCCTTCCAAGTGACAATGAGGATGGGGAGGTGGGAAGTTTGGGGACAGAAAGTGCCAACTACAGAAAGGGAAGAGTGACAGCTCTGAAGTCACAATCGCTTGTGCATACTCCTTCAAGTGTTATTGACTAAACAGGGAAAACTGCAAAATATGCTCTCTGGGCAAAGCAGGAGCTTCACTGATAGCCAGCTTTCTCTTGCTCCTTGAGATGTCCCTGTTAGGTAGATTTCAGAACCAGCACATTCCCCGTGCAGCCCAGGCCCTACTGAAGCTCAGAGGAAAGCCCAAGTTACACTAAGACTCCTGCGGTTCTCAAGTCTAGATGCCAAAGTAGGTCATTCAGCAGCCAGCCGTGTCCAGTGACTAATTTATCAGTGCTTGGAGGATTATTTTTGAAGGTATAAATGAATGTCACTCTTTGAGCCCCAGGAACACAGCTCCCCAAATATGAATCATTGTGCTAATCCAGCACAGGATTCCATATGGTGTGAGCTCTATTATTTGTCCTGGCCCCAAAGGAGAAAGAAGTGATATATTTAAGGCAGAGTGTTTTCAGAGAGAGAGCATTAACACAGTGAATTATAGGGAGAATGTAAATGAAAGAATGGTGAAAGTGACCTTGAGTTCTGCAGTTCAAACTAGTTCCCTGTTAGCTAATAGCCAAGCCGATTGAGAACATCAGGAGCAGAGGTTACAGATGTTCTGTTTATTAAACAGAAAACATTAACAACTTGGTTGTACATTGAAACACACTAAGACGTGAAAATAAGCACAGGGTAAAGGGGAAAAGTTCAGTGAATTTTCCCTGCCCATTTTTTTTAGTGCCATCTCAGCCCTGGCATTTTTTTTTCAAATTTAAGTCGGGAAGAAAATCATAAAAGAAATTCTTTTTTTTTTTTGCAGAGCTGTTTTTGGTCCTACAAGGTTGACAATTTTAATGCAATCCACTCGAGAAACTGCCTATTGAAATACAAAGTTGTAGGGATTTCCCTGGTGGTCCAGTGGTAAAGAATGCGCCTTGCAATGCAGGGGACGAGGGTTCGATCCCTGGTCAGCGAACTAAGATCCCACCTGCCGCGGGGCAACTAAGCTCGTGCACCACAACTACTGAGCTCGCAGGCCTCAACTAGAGAGCCTGCCTGCCGCAAACTACAGAGCCCACGTGCTTTGGAACCCGTGCTCCACAACTAGAGAGCCCACGCACCCTGGAGCCTGCACGCCCCAACTAGAGAAGAGAAAACCCTCATGCCACAACTAGAGAGAAGCCCACGTGCCACAACGAAAGATCCCCCATGCCTGCCACAACTAAGACCTGATGCAACCAAAAATAAATTAAATAAATAAATAAATAATAAATAAATCTTTTTAAAAAAAGATACAAAGTTGTAGGTCATTCTTGGAGTCAGACAGCTCCACATTTCATCCTTTGGGGAATAGCAGAGATGGAGACTATTAGCGCCCCAAGGGACATTTCCATTTTACAGAAAAGGAAATGGAGAACCAAGAAATTCTAATGACTTGTCCAAGACAGTGATGGAGATGAATCTTGAACTTAGACTCCTGTCCATGCACAGACCACGTGCTTAAAGCCATGAGTCGTCACTCATCAACCTTGTAAGTCTTGGGCTAGGGGTAGAGAAAATGGAAGAACACACCTGCAGAGTCAACTCTGAGTACCTGTAAGCATGCTATACTAATTAAATCCCAACTTCTTTACAAAGTCTGTACTGTGTATAGGACTGAAGTGTTATGTATACATGTGACAAAAGCTCCACACGCCACCTGAAATGGTCCACAGCTGCCGGCTGAAGTTGCTCTACCTTCACCCAGACCTCTAAATTCCACCTATGAAGTTTCTTTCTGCTTTGAGAACGGGCTCAGTGAAATGCCAGCACCAGGTTCAATGTGGCTCCCCAAGATCTTTGTCCTCTGGGGAGAATCCACTTCCCCTCTCTCCATTGGGTGAAGCCCACTGCATCCACGGAGTGTCTCAGGCAGGGTGGCAGCCTCTAGCCAGGCAGAGTCAAAGGATTAAAACCTGAACTCGGGCCATAGGAGTCCACACTTAGCTGTTTTGCCTTTCAGTGACACGTACAAATCAGGCTGTCTGGTCAGCTTGAAGTTATGTGTCGGCAGCTGGGGAAGCAAAAGGTATTTTCCTTAATGGTCATACTTCCACCAAAGGGACCGAAGAGATTCAGAGGCACGGATGCCATTTTGTGAAATTCACCATTTGACTTAGAAAAGGTCAGCAGAGAAATCTGAGTTTGAGTCCGCGTTTCCGTCTATGTAAAACCCATGCTAGAGTTGAGCCAATGAAGAAATTCTAAAAAATAGCCAGCAGCTACCTGGAGAAGGTGAACCACAGAAATTGATGCCAGGGATGCTAATGTTTAGAAAAGGGGCAGTCTCCAGAGCAACAAGCATTAATGATGGTCTGGAGGGGGTTTTCAGAGTGTTGTGGTGCCTTCCACTTAAGCCCAGCCAGCACTTTGAGAATGCAAACATGTCAGACACTTGGTTGCCATCAGATTGCTCCTAGGAAAGTAAGGCTACTAAACCCAGAATAGGACGGGCCTATGAGCTTGTTTCACACAGGTTTCAAACCATTATGCCTTTCTGGTCACAGACAAAAGGGATTTTATTCCTGGCACCTTAGGGGAGGAAATTTGATAGCATCCCATATTGGTTCCACTGATTAATAATCCTCCGTAGCCAACAGAGGGAAACAAATTAGGAAGGGATCCCCCAACAGACTTAGGCAACTTGCCAGACCTCCAATAGGTAGAAACTAAGAACCAAGGGACTGGATTATACTCCCAGTTTTGCTTCTAAGAAGCAACATGAGTTCAGGCAAGTCCTTAAGCCTCAGTTTTCTCATCTACGAAATGGGACTATTACTTTCCCTACTTACCTGACAGGACTAGTGTGAAGCTCACAAGATACCTTGATATATAAGGATTTTGAAAAGTTCCCTGTAAACATGAGAAAGACTTATTTTAATTAAAGAGAGACAATTTTCCCCTTCCTCTCATTGGTGAGTCTGTGGATTCAGGCGGCTCCTGTTGTCAGCATAGTTATTATTCATCTTTCCAGGACCTGCCAGCTCCCAGAAGTTCAGGGATCTAGACAAACCAAGCAGCTGCTGAACCACGAAAAAGTAGCTGTAGAAAGGGCATTTCCTTAAGAGGTTAACACTCAGAAAGCCCTGGGGCAGAAGTTCTCTCTCTAAGCTGGTGAGGAACTGAGAAGCAGGCAAGCATTTTCTTTAACTAAAAAGGTAAAACTCTTACTCTGACCTGAAAATCTTAATATAGCTCAAAAGAGGACCCTGCTGTTTTCCTTATGTAATTGCTGACTCAGCCTCCAGGTTTACACGTTGATCAGATGGGTCAGATGTTGGAAACAGATCTGTGGTTCATGCAAAAATCAGGTCAACAATTAGTAGCTAGAGCTGTTCATTAAGGGCTTCACCAAGCCTGTCTTGAGCTGTGTAAGGAGACTGAGTAAAACCTGATTCCTACCTGGACTTAATCAGACTCACTCTACCCTCTTACAGGGAGCTAGTTCCCCGTTCTGAGTATTTTTCTTCTGTTTATCTATTCTACTGCTGTCCGCTGTAATGAGAACCTGAGCTGTAGAGTTGGGAGCTGGGTACTGGAAATCTCCCTTTCCCAAAACACTTCTTTGAGTTGCTTGGTTAGTGAAAGACTAAAAGAAATTTGGAGAGGAGGAGTTCTTTTGAAAACGATGAGGAATCCCTGCTTGGATTGGCTAGAGCGGCCTAGTGGGACACAAATAGAAGACACGTCAGGGTCTTTGAATCTTACCCAGCTGCAGCCCAAGTTCCTGAAGGGCATGAACAGAAGAGACATGCCAACAGTTGCACACTATTATTGGCCAAGGTTTTGGCCATAAATCCGAAGCTGGCTCCCAATCTGATGAGCTGCTTGGGACCATAAGTGAGAAAGAAGGCTCTTTCCACTTAGATAATATGAAGGCTTAAGCACAATTCATCCTTCACATATCCTTTTCCTGGACACCTCCATGAGGATTTTCAGGGCAGAAGTCTCCTCCCAAGTAGAGGGAGTCCCAGGCCCAGCATAGAATTAGGAAAAAGAAATGGATAGAGACAGAGATATAACATATTGTGTTGAGTTGTGTATATATAGAAGGGACATAGAATTATGAAAAATAAGGAAGATACGTGTATGTATACATTCGAAAGTTATATATAGATATTCCAAAGAGTCTGATACCCAAAAGATGACATTCCACAATGAAGCAAGAGCCTAAACTTCTGCTCTTTTCCTTTGCTGCTTCACATGGTCTAATCGTGTCCTTAGTCAGAGCTTCTCAATGGAGAATTTCAAGGAGGTGGAAGGGTCATACGGTTCACACTGCTTGAGAAATCCTAAGAGCTTGGCCTGATTTCTAAGAATAGAGGAGCCCTGAGCAGGGAAAGGAAGATGAGAGTGTTTAGTAACCAGAGGAGGAAGACAAAAGTGACCAGCTGTAACAGGCAGTACCAAACGAAAGAGACCTGATGGAAGAGGCAGATGAGAACTTCAGCTGCACAGGAACTAGAGTCCTCAAAGAGATCTAATTAGGCAAGAAAAAGACTTTGTAAAACCCAAAATATATAATATGAATTTTAATTTAAAAACTAAAAAATTTCACTTAATTTTATACTCAGTCATTCAATAGATAATTTGTAAAAGTGAACAATCCCAATCGAGAATAACTTCAGAGGCCCAGAAGAAATATGTTGTCACACAGATAAAATACAGAAAGATAGAAATCATAGGACAAAAGAAGATTCAGGGCTTCCCTGGTGGCGCAGTGGTTGAGAGTCCGCCTGCCGATGCAGGGGACAC
>NC_041232.1:74337798-74339622 GCF_002837175.3 Physeter macrocephalus
ACGGATTCGTGACCCGGTCCGGGAGGATCCCACATGCCGCGGAGCGGCTGGGCCCGTGAGCCATGGCCGCTGAGCCTGCGCGTCCAGAGCCTGTGCTCCACAACGGGAGAGGCCACAGCAGTGAGAGGCCCACATACCACAAAAAAAAAAAAAAAAAAAAAAAAGGTGATCCAGAAGACCTTGCATGTGAAGAAGAGGAGGTCTAGACTGAAAAGAAGGAACAGAGAGAAGGGAGTTAATAACTAAATAAGTTGTAGAGAAAAAAACTTCCGGTCTGAAGAAAGACTTGAGTCAGCAGATTGAAAGGACTCACTGAGTTCCAGATAATGGAAACATGACCAGCTCCTGGAGAAATTCCTAATTCCCAAGAACAAAGCTAGGGAATGCTCATTTCATTCTCCCAAGGTCATTGTTTTTCAAGACACAGTGCGTGAACTTGCTACCTCAGAACCAGGAAACTTGTTAAAAATTCAGATTCCAGATCTTCTGAATCACATCCTTTGGTAGGTTTGAGGAACTGCAAACAGTCCACTGTAAGAAGCCCAGGGTGGAGGGTAGGGAAGTAGCAGGAAGGGTCCTCTTGGGAAATTTCCAAGTATCAAATGATAGGTCACCTTACCCAGCAGAGTCTAAATGCTCTTCCTCAGTGAAGTGTTGCAAATTCTCAGACATGTGTACACACACACACACACACACACACACACACAGTAAGACAATTGCACTAAACAGTGTTGTTCTATTTGGGGAAACTAGCGGAACTGATATGAATTACTTCACAACTCTTTTTTCTTTATTTAAAAAAATGTTCCAACCTTGACTTTGAACTTTGAAAAGTAAAAGAAAAACATAAAACTGAATAATCTAACAAAACCACTTTCCTTTTTTTTCTTTCCTGTCTTTTTTTTTTTGGCCGCAACACGCAGCTTGTGGGTCTTATTTCCCCCACCAGGGATTGAACCCACGCTCCTGCAATGGAAGTGCGGAGTCCTAACCACTGGACTCCCAGGGAATTCCCTCAAACCACTTTCCTTACTGTCACTTACTTAACATCCTTACAGAATATGAAGCCCAGGAAGCTACCATGCAACTACAGTCTGACTCTCAAACTGGCAATGACACCATTACGTTTCTCTAGGGAGAGGGTTGATCGGGGAAACTTGAACCCACAGGTAGTCTCACAGCCATCTTCTCTACTTCCAGAGATCATCTGGGTTTAGGAAATAACCACTGCTTTAAAAAAAAAAAAAAAGATATAATTTACATGCAATAAAATGCACCCATTTTAAAATGTACATTTTGACGTATGGATACCAAGGGGGAAAGGGGGGGAGTCGGATGAATTGGGAGATTGGGATTGACATATATACACTATTGATACTATGTATAAAATAGATAACTAATGAGAACCTACTGTATAGCACAGGGAACTCTACTCGGTGCTCTGTGGTGACCTAAATGGGAAGGAAATCCAAAAAAGAGGGGATATAGGTATATATATAGCCGATTCACTTTGCTGTATAGTAGAAACTAACACAACAGTGTAAAGCAACTATAGTCCAATAAAAATTAATTAAAATAAAGTGTACAATTTGATGAGTGTATTCACCTGTGAAACCATTACCGCAAAGTGAATACAGAACACCTCCATCATCCCGAAAAGTTTCCTTGGCCCCTTTTCAGTCCATCCCTCCCTCCATCCCTAGGCTCAGATAATCACTGATCTGCTTGCTATCTCTACAGAGTAGTTTGCGTTTTCTTTATATAAATGGAATCATAGGGCTTCCCTGGTGGCGCAGTGGTTGAGAGTCCACCTGCCGATGCAGG
>NC_041232.1:74339858-74392791 GCF_002837175.3 Physeter macrocephalus
TGCCGCGGAGCGGCTGGGCCCGTGAGCCGTGGCCGCTGAGCCTGCGCGTCCGGAGCCTGTGCTCCGCAACGGGAGAGGCCACAACAGTGAGAGGCCCGCGTACCGCAAAAAAAAAAAAAAAAAAAAAAAAGGAATCATATAGCCTATTGGTTTTCCAGGTCTGCAGCAACAAATTCCCACAAACAGGTTGGCTTTAAACAACAGAAGTTTCTTCTCTCACAGTTCTGGAGACCAGAAGTCCAAAATCAAGGTGTCACTGAGACCTCAATCCCTCTGAAAGTTCAAGGGGAAAATCTTCCCTTGCCGCGTCCAGCATCTGGAGGCTCCTAGAGTCCCTTGGCTTGTGGGAGCATCACTCCAATTTCTGCCACCGTCTTCACATGGCCTTCTTCCCTGTGCATCTGTCTCTCTGTCTTTTCTGTTATAAGGACACGCTAAATCCAGGGTGATGTCATCCTGAGATCCTTAACTTAATTACATCTGAAAAGACCCTGTATCCAAATAAGGTCACTGAAGAGAGAAAAAACCCAGTTCTCCTCCTGTTTCTCCTTTCTGACACCAGATGTATGGGGGCTTTTCCTCACAACAAGCAATCCTCCACAACCCCAGCTGGGTGTCCAATTCTGACACTTTCTACTTGGATCCCACAGGTTAAGGGTCAGTCCTACAAGACCACGCTACCCTGTCCACTTCAGATGCCAATCACAGGTCCAGACTACCACCTGTGCTCTGACCAAAGGGCTATAAATCAAAGGCTTCTATGGGGATTCCCTGGTGGCACAGTGCATAGGAGTTCGCCTGCCAGTGCAGGGGACACGGGTTCGATCCCTGGTCCAGGAAGATCCCACATGCCACGGAGCAGCTAGGCCCATGCGCCGCAACTACTGAGCCTGCGCTCTAGAGTCCGAGGGCCACAGCTACTGAAGCCCATGTGCCTAAAGCCCGTGCTCTGCAACAAGAGAGGAGAAGCACCCGCTCGCTGCAACTAGAGAAAGCCCGCGTGCAGCAACGAAGACCCAACACAGCCAAAAATAAATAAACAAAAAAAACCAAACAAAAAAAGGCTCCTATGACCCTCTCTTCTGTTTTGATTAAGTTTCTAGAGTGGCTCACAGAACTTAGGGAGACAGTTTACTTACTCTTTATCAGTTTATTATAAAAGGATATGGTAAAGGATACAGATGAACATCCAGATGGAAGAGATGCATAGGGCAAGGTATATGGGAAGGTGTGTGGAGCTTTCATGCCCTCTCCAAGCCCACCACCCTCCCAGCACCTCCACGTGTTCACCAACCTGGAAGCTCTGTGAACCTCATATGTTGAGGATGTTTATGGATGCTTCAACGTGTGGATATGATTGACCATTCACTCCATTTCCAGCCCCTCTCCCCTCTCTGGAGGTTGAGAGGTAGGGCTAAAAATTCCAGGCTTCTGATCATGGCTTGGTTTTTCTGGTGACCAGCCCCCATCCAGGAGCCCACCCAGGGTCACCTCATTAGAACAAAAAATATTTCTATCACCCGGGAAATTCCAAGGGATTTCAGAACTCTGTGTCAAGAATAGGGTCAAAGACCAAATATTAGACAAAAGATGCTCCTTTTTTAATTTTTATTTTTTTCTTTTCCTTTTTTGTGTACAGCAAAATGATTCAGGCATACATATATTATATTCTTTTTCAGTTTCTTCCATTATAGGTTATTACAAGATATTGAATATAGTTCCCTGTGCAATACAATAGGTCCTTGTTGCTTATTTTATATATAGTAGTATGTATCTGTTAATCCCAAACTCCTAATTTATCCCTCCCCCTGCTACCCCCGTCCCCAGTGCTCTTATCAGTTAGGAGATTACAAAGTTTTTAGGAGCTTTGTGCCAGGAGCCAGGGCAGAGACCAATATATATTTTCTATTATCTCAGTCACATTCACAGGTCCTAGGGTTTAGAACTTGGACAGAATTGCCTGGATATAGCACAATCTAATATCTACTTACCTGCAGATGGACATCTGGATTCTTTTCAGTTTTTGACTATTTCATATAAAACAGCTATGATCATCTGTGTACAAGCCTTTATGTACATATGCTTCCATTCCTTTTGGTTAAATGTGATTTACCCAAGTGTGTATCTACCTTTATACAAAACTGCCAAGAACTTTCCCAAATTGATTGTACTAATTTTACTGCCTATCAGCAGGGTATGAGAATTCTACTTGTTCCACATCCTCACCAAAACTTGGTGCTTGCAATGTCAGTTTTTTTCCATTTAAACCATTTGAGTGGGTGTGTAGTAATGTCTCATTGTGGTTTTTATTTGCATTTCCCTGATGACTAATGATGTTGAATATTTTTTCATGAGCTTGTTAACTATTCATATATTTTGTGAAATGTCTGTCTAAATCTTTTGCCTATTTTTAATCAGGTTGTTTGTCTTCCTAGTATTGTAAACCTTACTTTTGAAAGTTTCTTTTCTAACAAGTATGAACAAAACTATTTTTAATTTGGGGGCTTAGAAAACTCTGCCAAATGATTAACAACTCAGCAGAGACATTTTCCGGATCAGGGCAGAAATTGTCTTGAACAGCATTGGTGATATAGTGAAAAGAAAAACCGCCCATCTGTGATCAGAAAGCTGATATATAGTACCTGAGCTGGTACCCTTTATTCCCTCAATCCAAAACAAGTCACATACGTCCTTGGACCTCCATCTCTTCATTTATAAAATAAGGAGTTTGCACTAAAGCAATCAAGCTTTCTTCAAGTTCCAACATGTAAGTGTCAATAGTTCCTTCTGAGAAATGGTTAAAAGAGCCACAAAGATCCTTCAAAATGTGCTGTATTTGAATGCTAAACCATTTTTAAAAATTCAGTGGGGCTCCTGAAGTCTGGGACAAAAAATTCAAAAAGGATGAAAGTGTTATCCGTGTGGAAGGGCAGATATCAACATGTTCGGACGATCCTTGTGAAGTTATTCTCTAATGGATAGGCTCCATATCAGCGAAACCATCAAGCCAGTGTCTCTCTCTTGCCGCCCTGTGATTGCAGCAAGCAATGATGCTGACTGCCAAGTCACATTACATCGAATATCCTCAACAGTAGCAGCAGCATCTTCCAACATAAGAACAGATGAATATATACAACGCATGAACACATAGGTTCAACATTTCTACTTGTATAGAGTCTTTCCTCTGGCAATATTTCTGAATTCTTTCAAAAACACTGTCATCTTTTAAAACATTTTTATTAAAATATTCTCCTTCTAAGAGGAATAGGGGTTACCACCCAGATGAGCTCATATAAACCTGGTAGGTTAATCCTATCAAACATCTCCTATGGCCATAAGTGAACTGTTTTTGCCAAAAGTGGTGACAAGCATGTTTTAGATAGATTTGTTCTCAGCTCCCCTTTGTCACAAGGGGCACAGCTGCAAATGATAACTCTAGGATCAGGGTTGTATTTTTGGCCATTGGATAATGGTTCATATGATGCAACTGGTCTGTGTGATGATTGGACCCATAATTTTGTTATCAAGTCAGAATTATACCACATTATGCTAAACGCCATTTGGCCAGCACTCCTTGGATTTCATTAGCACCGCGCTCTAGTCATCAGAACTTGCCAACTGAAATTACAAAGTTTGATATTATATGACGATAAAGTGGACAATTTAAAACACATCTTCAGGGACTTCCCTGGTGGCACAGTGGCTAAGAATCTGCCTGCCAACGCAGAGGACACAGGTTTGAGCCCTGGTCCGGGAAGATCCCACATGCTGCAGAGCAACTAAGCCTGTTCGCCACAACTGCTGAGCCCATGTGCCACAACTACTGAAGCCAGTGTGCCTAGAGTCCGTGCTCTGCAGCAAGAGAAGCCACCGCAATGAGAAGCCCATGCACTGCAACAAAAAGGAGCCCCCGCTCGCCGCAACTAGAGAGAGCCCGCGTGCAGCAACAAAGACCCAAACGCAGCCAAAAATAAATAAATAAATTAAATTAAAACAAAACAAAGCAAACAAAAAAACACATCTTCCTTGATCAGCATATCAGTAATTTGACCTTCTACTATGACAATAAGAATCAATATCACTTCCTCCTTATTGAATGCCCAGGCCATGGTTTGGGAGGATCTAGATTTTTTGTGCATTTAAAAAAAATGTATTTATTTATTTGGTTGCATAGGGTCTTAGTTGCAGCTCGTGGGTTCCTTAGTTGCAGCAGGCAAGCTCCTTAGTTGTGGCATGTATGTGGGATCTAGTTCCGGGAGCAGGGATGGAACCAGGTCCCCCTGCATTGGGACCACAGAGTCTTAACCACTGCGCCACCAGGGAAGTCCCTGGGAGCATCTAGTTTTGAGCTGAATTTAGCCCTTGTCTTAATTTTAGGTTTGAAGGCCAAGTGCCAGAAAGAGGCAACACCATGTGTACCCATAGCTGTCAGGATGTAGCATCAACTTCAGAGTCTTTAGCAGTAAAATTCTAAAAGCTCACACAAAGATGTTTCCCCAAGAAAAGGTGAGTGACAGTGTCTTCTCTGGGCTGGTTTTGTTGGTCAATTTGTGTCTAGAAATATTGTTTTCTTTATCTCTGTCTTTATCATCACAATCTTCATTTTTTCCAACACTGTACTATGAAGAATTTCAACCTCACTGTAAAGTTGAAAGAATTTTAGTGAACACTCACCATCTAGATTATACTATTAGTATTTCATTCCACTGGCTTTATCACATCTATCTACCTGAACATTCCTCTATGCATTCTTCTTATTTTTTGATATATTTCAACATAAACTGCAGACGTAAGTCCATATCCTCATTTTTAAGTCTTCTTTTTCTCTTCCCTGTCAAGTTTTGGTCACTTTTCATTGAAGAGGTATTTTCCCCTCTATGAATAATTTTTTAAATGAATTTACACTGAATTCCAGAAGTAGAAAGTTCTGCCTAAACCAATCCAGGTGCCCCAATTCTGAGTATGTGTTTGTTACTACACATTTTCTCCTCTTTTCCTCTCATCCAAGTGACTTAGGTTTCCCCCCACATTGACACGATTACTTATTATCTTCCAAAATCTAGAAAGCTGAATAAACTTCCAAAGGAAAAAAGAAGTCCCCCATCTGTCCCCGCTATTAAAGATCTATTTATGCATCTAAGAACATTCCTGGTCAAACAATAGCGTTCTGTTTCTGTCTTTATTGTTTTCCCCACTTTTGGATACTCTCCATACCACTTCATTGCCAGCATCAATTTTGACACAGAATTAGAGTGTTAGAAAGTCTTCCAGAGGCTAGTTAAGAATTCTATTTAAATGTGGTAGACTGAAAAAATGTATCTCTGTCTCCTCCTGAAACACCATCAATATATAAGTAAAGGTATTAAAAAAAGGATAAAGTCAGAAGGACAAAAAGAGCAGGAGAGGGATGAAAGCCAACAACACATGGCACCGAGTTTGGGAGGATTAAAAATGAACAGAAACTCATTTAGCCAAACAGAGAAAGCATAAATCTGCCTGCCATCAGGGGAGGCAATGATGAGAAACAAAACAGTTTGCTTTGCAAAACTCAGGGAAGAGCAGGGCTTGGGTCCACAGGGCATCGCAGAAAGCTGAGAAGTGACTTGGGGCTAAAGACCCAGGGATTAGTGAAAAGACTACACTTGGGTATCCCCAGCCTATCCCCTCACCACAGGAGATTATAGATTTACTCTCTGAAGAAAGTGAATCAGAGTGTCATCTCTGCAGTGGGGAATACCAGCACAATGGAGAGAAGGCGTGAGGCATGATTTTGAAAGTAGGGACATTCAGTATAAGTCTACTTACTGAATAGTGAGAGACCATTCCTCTCTTTCCCTGCCTGCTCTCACAATGCCTATAGTTAGTGATATTTTAGGATTTGTTCTCTGGAGAAGTCAGGTACCAGAGGAGAAAGGACTTATGGATACTGACATTTGGGGTGGCCTCAAAGAAAAGACCAAGTCTGTCTCAAATCACTTTATGTATAGTCCACCAGTCAACAGCGACAACAACGACAGCACACACACACACACACACATACTCCAGTCAGCTTTTTTTTTTTTTTTTTTTTTTTTTTGTGGTATGGCCTCCCCCTGCCGCGGCCTCTCCCGTCGCGGAGCACAAGCTCTGGACGCACAGGCCCAGCGGCCACGGCCCACGGGCCCAGCCGCCCCGCGGCACGTGGGATCCTCCCAGACCGGGGCGCGAACCCGGTTCCCCTGCATCGGCAGGCGGACGCGCAACCACCGCGCCACCAGGGAAGCCCTCCAGTCAGCTTTTTATTATTTCTCTTCAATACAAACTGAGTCAAGGATCAGGAGATATTTGGAGAAAGTCTATAACAGGAAACACAAAAACCAAAAGGAACAAAGATAAACACAGAGGAAGCATAAAATACAGGCAACAGAGAAAGCTTCCAAAAAATCCATTATTGATATAATCAGAAAGAGAAGAGAAAATGGTACACTCATAATAAAGGAACAGGAAGCCACAAAAAAAGGAATAGTCAGAGACTGGAGGGACCCTTGATCATTTAAAATATGACAGCTGAAATAATAAATTTAATAGAAGCATTGGAAAATAAAGTCAGAGAAAAGCAGAAAGTAGAATGAAGACAAGCCAATAGATAACAAGAAAAAAAGATCTTAAAAGTTAAAGGATCAATCCAGAAAGTCCAGTATCCAAATAATGAGTTCTGCAAAACCATGGAAAAAAGAAAGAAGAAAATTATCAAAGCAATAATATAGAAAATTTTCTCTATATTCAAGTACAGAAGGCTGAAGATTAAAAGAGCCCACCAGGTGTACAAGGCAATAAATGGAAAAAAAAGATCCAATCCAAGGCAGATCAGCTTAAAATTTCAGTTCACTGGAAAGAAAGAGAGGCTAGTGAGGAATCAAATGTAATAGAAAGGGAACCAGAATGTTACTTCTCAATAGTAATATTGGAAACAAGAAGAGAGTGGAGCAATGGCAGCAAAATTATGGGGAAAAATTATTTCAGTCTTGGTTTCTATATCTAGCCAACAGGACCCTCAGCACATTTGTGAGACCCAGCGAAAAATAAAAATGTGAAGCCTCTTGTTCAAAAATTAAGAATTTCAAAATGGCAGCAACAGCGCATTAAATCAAGTGTGGGGCTTTTCTTAGTGGGAGGTCCTGCATGACTACGCAGGTCTTACACCTATGAAGCCAGCCCTGTGTGATGTACTAATCACACATACGTGTAACAATATGTAAAAATAAAGACACTTGCCATCCATTCACCCTTTTTTTGGAAGATGTGTTCCAGCAGGATAAGGGAATAAATCAAGAAAGAGGAACACAGGACTCAGGAAACAGGAGAGAATGGCAAAAAGCAGTGTCAGAAAACAAACATGCATAGTCTAAAGAGTAATCGGTCCAGATTAGAATAGGGAGTTGGAGAGGTTTAAGCCGAGGTTTTAGGAAGGTGAGAGGGGCGGGTAGTTATGGATTCATGTACTAGTTGGGATTGCACTTAAATACTGGAAAATGTTTCAATAGTTGCATGCTATCTGTTGGAGCATTTGGAAAAAACATGGCAATGTGCACATAGAAAACTTGGCAAATAAAAACAAAAACCAAAAGCTAACTCCAGGAAAAACCAAACGTTATGCGAGAAAGGAAAAGTACTCATAGTATATAACTTCCAGCAGTGAAAAAATGTTTATGTAGTTTGATAATAAGTTCTTCCTATTGATGTTATCTAAATTTTTGATATAAAATTATATCAAAAGGAAGAGAGAGGAAATGAATAGAACTGTGCAAGAAACAAAATCCTTAATTAATAAAATGTAGATAATATGTACAGCTGATCTCAATAAATGGATTATAAGCATGCTATTTATTAATAAGCATGCCATTTATTCTTATGAATTGGAACTTGTTGCCTCAGGGGAAAGGATGAGTTTGGGGAGGATAAGGGTGGCAAGAATAAAGCAATGTCCTGATGCATTTCCTTATGTCTTTTAGCGTCATGGTTTGGGGTTTTTCTATCTACATGGATGTACTCAAACATTTTAAAATCATCATCATCATCAAAAAAGAAGACCTCAACTAGTTCCTCTTCCCTTCTTCCTCTTCTCATTCTCCTTTAGACTGGGACCCTCAGAACATTTGCTTAAATCATATGACCTTCACAACTGATCAATGTCAGCACCTAACTTTGGCTTCCTGAAATTAAATTAAAAGCACAGTCTGCTCATTGGAGGAAGAGTTGTCTGCAAGACGTGGATACCATTGAAAGAGCCTTGAACACCTTGTCTCTCCCTTGGAAGGCTCACAGCAGGACCCTTTAGGAGTTGCCTTTTCAATTAGGAAACTAGGTCCCTCCCACCCGCTTACCATAAAGGGTTTCCTCTGTTAAAAGCAAGTACATATTAGATTCCGTTTGTTTTCTTTGAGCAGAAAAACATAAATAAGAGGTTTCAAAGGAGGTAGAGGTTTTTTTCTTAAGGAAAAATCAATACTACCCATTCAGTTTTGTTTTGTGTTTAGTAAAATAAACAAAAGCCCTATTACCAAAGACTGAAGTTTAAAAACAAAACAAAAGAAAAATTCTATTGCTGCTTATGTCAAGTAGAAGTACATGAAATAAGACTTTTTACAAATGAGAAAATAAGCAATCCTTATGACTTCTGTCCATCCTCTGGATTATATGTGTGTCTCCATGTCAGTGAAGAAAAGATAGGCTTAAGCCACTGGAGGTTTATTCTTGGTTTACATAGGTGTTCACTGCAAGTCAGATAACAGCTCACGTCTCCTCACTCAGGATGCAGGCTCGTGGAAGAGCCATGAACTCTTCAACTTTGCCAGGTAGAAAGGAAGAGAGCTCTGAAGTGTCTCACAGTAGCCATCCATAAGACAACTCTTCCGCAAGACAAGGAGAGAGGCTGAAGTTCCTCCCCATGAACCACATGGCCAGGGAAATCAAGGCTCTCCCTTAGCATGAATGTTGGAGATATTTCATAACGATGTTTTAAAATTCTGTAGGTAAATAATGGCAGTTGGAAATGATGGTTTTTTGTGTGTAACTAGTGCAATCAAACATTTATTGAACATCCACTGAGTGTAAAGGAACATGCTCCCCACTGTAGGGGGAGAAGGATAAACAGCTACTACTAAGATGAGAATATGATGCTCTACAAAAGATCAACTGGTATCTGACGTGAATTTTCAAAAATCCACTCTAAGATAATGAAATGATTAAAATATCAGGAGATAGCTTTATAAAGTTGGGTTAAAAAGCATGTTTTCCTGTTCCCATTCCAGGGTGGAGTTTTTGCCCATAACTCTCTAGAGACATGTCCTACTTACATCTGTGTTCAAGACCACCAAGCTGAATGAGCTTAACAAAGTTGGAAAAGGATAGTATGGTCTGTCCTAAATTGATTCTACTTTTTTTATTTAGTCATGTCTCTGGATTAACTTTTTAAAAGTAAAACATAATACCAACCTAGCAGATGTCCTTCTCAAGTGGCCCATTGTTTTCCATACTTTCCTTTGTAATGCATTCGGTTTTAGTTTGCCTGGTGAAGCTTACAACAAAATGTGTGAAAATAGCAACGTTGTCCTATTGGGAGAAACAAAGGAAAGAAATAAAAGTAACATTGAAGGGATACAGAAGAAAATTACTTTTCTTTTCTGCTTCAAACTGGGGGGAAAAAAAGGTGTGCTCAGACTTGAAACAGTGTTTCCATTTCCAGCCCTAGGTTTATTTAACTTGGGTAGATTAATTTACTGGGAGTGGTATCCTGGTTTATCATCCATGGAGAGGTAATTTTAAAAATCTTTGACCTTGTCAGTTTGGGGGTCACTCAATTTGGAAGTGTTGTATCTGCTATGTCACCTCCAGTTTTCAGGATTCTTTCTTGCCTCGAGATGTTGCCCTTGCAGTTTTTCAGGATTTATTGCAGGTAGTTTTCTTCCAGCTAAAATTCTTCCATCCCTTTGAATCTTTCATCCATTTCCCCGCTTGTGAAATACATCATATTTTTCAATAAAGTGGCTCTACCATTTAGATAATAGTGTAGAGAGAAGAGGAAGGAAACTAACATCTATTACACTTAGTGTGCATTCAACAATACCTTAGGCACTTCATATAGGATCTCACTTAACACTTACCACAATCAAACATGCAGTATTATTATTCTCTCTTACACACCAGCTAGGTTAACATATCTAAAGATACACAGAAATGGGATTTAAGCCCAGGTCCAATTTCAAAGACTTTCATTAGGAAAGAAATTTTTAAAAACCTATACCACACTTGACATATGAATATTTCTAAATTTAAAATCCTTGTGAGAATATATAGCTGTACTGAAAATATTTTACATTCACAGCAAGGTATTTTTCCAGCACCATTTGTTAAAAAGCTGTCCTTCCCCCATTGACTTGTTTTTGCTCCTTTGTCAAAAATTCGTTGATTATATGTGTGTGTGTATTTCTGGGTTATCTATTGTGTTCCATTGATCTAAATGTTTATTCCCTCACCAATACCACACAATCTTGATGCCTGTCACTGTATAAGTCTTGAAATTGGGTAAAGTGATTCCTCCAACTTTATTCTTCTCTTTCAAAATTGTTTTACATATTCTAGTTCCTTTGCCTTTCCATTTATATTTTAAAATATTCTTGTCTACATATCTGTAAAAAAAATCTTGCTGGATTTTTGACAAGAAAAGTATTAAAACTGTATGGCAATTTGGGAAGAATTGACATCTTTCTTATATTGAATCTTCCAACCCATAAACACAGGTATGTCTCTTTAATTGGTGTTTTGTAGTTTTTAGCATACAAGTCCTCCAAATATTTTGTTAGTGGTACACCTAAATATTTCATTTATTCTTGCTTTTTAATAATAAATTATTGTTAGTATAACGTTATCATCATTAATTTAGTTGTGGTTTACTTAGTTACCCCTTAAGCAAAAATCATAAAATGGACTCCCGCTGGGAAAATTCAGCCTGTAGAAATTTTTTTTTTTTTTTTGTGGTACACGGGCCTCTCACTGCTGTGGCCTCTCCCATTGCGGAGCACAGGCTCCGGACGCGCAGGCTCAGCGGCCATGGCTCACGGGCCCAGCCGCTCCGCGGCATGTGGGATCCTCCCGGACCAGGGCATGAACCCATGTCCCCTGCATCAGCAGGCGGATTCTCAACCACTGCGCCACCAGGGAAGCCCTGTAGAAAATTTTAATGGGGAGAGATTTTCCATTTTAAAAATCCACATTTCTATCTTCTCTTGAGAAATGTGGAAATCTGGTAACACTGGGCCTCATATTCCTACTCAGCAAGAATCAGCTGGAACTGTATCGTGTCCATCCCTTACAGGAGGTATGCTTTCTAGTTAAGCACAATCTCCACCATGCCCAATGAATGTATATGCACTTACGTCTGGCCTAATTTCCTCATTTGTTACTGTACTGGCCCTGGTAGGCTACTGAGTTTCCAGTTCTGCCTTAAACTGAGTGGTGATACTTACCGGCATCAACAATACTTTTGGTTTATTAATTCAGCTTTCATAGGTCACTCATAGGTCATATAATGCATGTTAATCATCCCTATTCTTATTTATTTCCTAAGCTACGCTATATAAATTTATTCCCCTTCACTCCCAGATCTCCTTGTCTCATGACACTTCATCGTCACCAACTGTTTCTCCCAACAGGGAAAGCAGAGTAAGTGTGGTCTCAGAACAGATAAAAGACTAGAGATGATGGACTTTCCTGGTGTCACAGTGGTTAAGAATCCGCCTGCCAATGCAAGGGACACAGGTTCGAGCCCTGGTCCAGGAAGATCCCACATACCAAGGAGCAACTAAGCCCGTGCGCCACAACTACTGAGCTTGTGCACCTAGAGCCTGCGAGCCACAACTACTGAGCTCACGTGCTGCAACTATGGAAGCCCAGGCGCTTAGAGCCCATGCTCTGCAACAAGAGAAGCCACCGCAATGAGAAGCCCGTGCACAGCAATGAAGAGTAGCCCCTGCTCACCGCAGCTAGAGAAAGCCCACGCGCAGCAACAGAGACCCAAAGCAGCCAAAAATAAGAGTAAATAAATTTTTTTAAAAAGAGAAAAAACTACAGAGGAGATGAAGGAACCAACGCTAGGAGTCTTCTCTATGAGAGCTCTTCCCCGTGGGTTGATATTTTGTGAGACAGACTCACTGGGCAGAGCTAGGCCCCTGGTAAACAAACAGAGGCCATTTTTCTCGGAGTGCTTTTTCAGCTCTGAACTTGTACTTGTGAAAGTACTTTCCCAAGAACTTATCTTGAGAGAATGGAGGTTGCACTTCAAAGCACCGCCAATAAGATTCTCAATTTTTCTCCCAGAAGTGAGAAAAGTAGGTTCCCTTGGATTGACTGAGTTCACTCTGCTTACCTCTACTGTTCATTCAAGTAAACGACAGGCTTAACCCAGTCCCCATTTAACCTCTCAGAACCATCCAACTATGGCCAGGGAGGAGAGTTCAGTTTTAATATCCCACTTTTCCTAATCCATTAGCCATGATAATCCATTGTGACCCTTAGTACTTAATCATCAAAGCAACCATAAACCTCTTTTTGAAGATGAAATGATTCTTTAATCCATTTACTTACAGAATCCTAAGTTACAGAAAATTAATCAGAAGTATAAGGGGGCCACTATTCCAAGTTTCTTACAGCACCTGTTAACAAGGTAACAAATTGGTAATGGCTTTTGTGCCAGTTGGGTCAAAATGTGGAACAAATCACCTTGGTTGGTTGCTTTTCCCTGTGCTCTTCATTCTAACTTAGCTCTTACTGCCTACTTGGGCTGCCTGCCTTCCCAGAATCCCATCAATGAATTAACAAAACTCAGCCAGCCTGAGAGCTAATTGGGCTTTAAACCTTCCAGTGAGGGTGACATTAATTCTCATCTTCCCTTCTGTATCAGGTTAGCGGAAACCATTTAGGGAAATCACCCTAGGTCTTTGAACTCTCAAAGAAGTAAGAAAGCAGTAATTTTCATTAAGCAAAAGCACCATGTTCCAGGCTAAGTTTCCACAAGTCTTCTTCCCTCAATACTGAGGGACTGTATCAGATTACCCCAAAATGTCCATAGACACCGGAGGCTACTGGGAAGCCTCTTACCCTCAAGAATACCCCAAGGTCATTACTATAACTCCCTCTACATTTTTCAGTTACTCAGTTAAGAGAAAGGATAATCATATTTGAATGACTCAATAATAAAAATTGAGATTTCGTATTAACTAGAAATGCTATATTCACATCATCCTTTATAAGGATTTTCCTTTGCCAGAGGAGCTGGATTAACTTGAAAATAGGAAAACTCCTGATGCTGATCATGAGGAGAGGTTTTTTAATTATTCATTATGCCAGTAACTAAGTGTTCTTTGGTTACAAAAAAAAAAAAAAAAAGGACTTCTGAATAAAAACCCATTCACAGGATGCATGAAAACCCATGCATTTTCCCTGCCCTTTCCGAGTGTCTACTCAACATAAGGTTTCTTCATGTGAATTATATATGTATAAGTACATTTATGATGGTTGAAGCATCAGTCAAGAGACTGGGAGAAAGACGAAGAATAATAAAATAAACCCAGGGACCCAAGAAGAAGGAATAGGAACAAGAGTAAAGCACCCAAAGGGAACAATGTTGCAGGCTGAGCAGTTAGTTTGGGTGGGTGGAGGAGGAGGGGGGGTGCAGCTTATCAGGATGAACTGACTTCTATGGATTGAAATCCAGGCAGTTATCATTCAGCGATTCTGCCACATGCCAGAGATGGGCTCAGTCTAGCTCAGGATGCAAGCAGGACATGGAGAAAGAGGAATGTTGCTTTTTCAGCAATAGAGACAGTTGTTAACCCTCCTTGGAGCTTAGTGGAGAACGAGGAGAAACCAGATGTGCAGAGAAGGACATAAAATATGATGCAGTATTGTTATGAACTGAATGTTTGTGTCCTTCCCAAATTCACATGTTGAAATGTTTTCCCCCATTGTGATGGTATTTGGAGATGCGGCCTCTGAGAGGTGATTAGGGTTACATGGGGTGATGAGGGTGAAGGCCCCATGATGGGATTAGTGCCCTTATAAGAAGAGACATCAGAGAGCTTGCTCCTTCTCTCTGCCACTTGAGGACAAAGTGAGAAGGCAGCCTTCTGCAAGCCAGTAAGAGAGCTCTCACCATAAACTGAACCCTGCCAGAACCTTGATCTTGGACTTTCTAACCTTCAGAACTGCAAGAAAATTAATTCCTGCTGTTTAAGCCACCCAGTCTATGGCATTTTGTTATGGTAACCAGAGGTGACTAAGGCAATGAGTTATTTCTGAGAAGGGGTCATGATATAAGGGGCGCTTGTGGGCACAGCCAAGGAAATAATCCGGAAAAACAGGGTTGATGAACACACATTCTGGCTAAGAAGCAAACCTTTGTATAGGGCTTATTCTTCTCATGTTTAAACTCCACTCCAGGGAGTAAGACTCAGTGAGAATTTCCATAAGGATAAAAATCAAAGAGATGATGGACGAGGAGTACAAGCCTACATTTATTTCCTGATGGGGATCACTGTCCTTTGTTTCTACATGATCCAGCTAATCAGCAGTCACATTGTCATCCTTCACGTGAGTCCCTCTTCACTCTTACAGGGGGCTTCTAACCACCCTTGCTTTTTTTTTTAGCTCTTGCTACTACAACACTGTTCAAGAGAGAGTGTTTCTTTATCACTCTGTGACTTACAAGGATCTGTTTTGGACCCTACTTTCCACCATTTACTAGCAATATAACCTTGGGTGTGATGCTTAATGACATCAATTTATGAAATGGGTTATAACACCTTCCTCTTAGGCTTGTAGTGAGAATTTAATGAAATAATGTGTAGAAAACATCTGGGCACAATGCTTGGCAAAATGCTTATGTGATGTCCCTAAAAGGAAGGCGAGTGGGAGTGCTAGTGTGTAACTGGGGGTTGGATCTTCCTAGGGGTGGAACACAAGCTCTGGAAGACAGTTTAGAAGAGTGCATGATGGCTCCCTCCTTTATGAGTGAGACTTTGGCTCAGTCATCATGGCCGTTCCGTGTGGACCTCTGTAGCATTTCCAGCTGCCTGGAGCACATCTGCTTCTACTTTTGATTAAACAGTCAAGAGAGGATATTCACAACAAGCATTTTCTAGTTTTTGCCTAAAAGCAGCGGTTTTTTATTATTGCTACTTCCCTTCCAATCGCTAGTGCTTTTAATGGAATTGCAATAGTAATGTTGTCCCAGGATGACAAGCCACTACAACTGAATAATATACCTGATTCTATTTCTTTTATTAAAAAACAAGTGGGACACAGGCTCATCTCATGAATGTTAATGTGATCAAGATCATTGACCACTGGAAAAATGTGTTCTAATTGAATCGTAATACAGCATGCCTTGCTACATCAACGAAAAGGAAATCAACAGCCTTCAAAGGATTAGAGTTCTCAGAGGATAAGGGGACAAGAGAAGTAATACAATTTTGACAAAACAGTGTTTTTGAAAAAAATTTTTTTCAAAAATCTCTCCTTCCATTTATGAGTTCAGTTAAGTATTTTATTTTTCTTATCGCTGAAGTGTCAAAGTGCTTTGACCAAATTTGAGTGAATACTCGGTTTCAGTCTTATTACACACACTCTGCAAGCTTGCTTAATGATCAAGCTAGGCATTTTGCTCAAAGACTTGGTATCTTCCTAAATGGGAATCAGGTCAGGGCATTTATTTAATCTTTACAGACTGAGCTCTCCCTCCCATGCAATCCCTTTTCCTTTCCATCACCACCAAGTGACTCTGACATGCTTGGGTGCACCATGGCTTTTGTCATGTGCTCCTCCCAAAGGAAAATCACATTCCTGCCTCTTTTCTCTGTCCTTCCATCCTATAATCGAGAAGAGATCCCTGAAATTTACCTTCATTGTGCAAAATGAGAACAGCTATGGTCAAAGCAAGTTAGCAAATGCTCCCCATGTTAAGACAGACAATTCGGTGATATGCACAAACAAGCAGGCACTTTACCAGGATATAAAGTGAAGCATTTACACTGGATTTATTGACAAGAAAGACACTCCTTCCAATGGAAACCAAGCAATAGCATTGCAGCTTGCAGAATTTTAATGTTATATGCAAGTAGATTGCTTTATTAGCCTTTGCCTGTGACCCCGGGAGAGAAGCAAGTCAGAGAGGAGAGGACTGTGCAGTTGCTCAGTCATGTGTTGATTGAGCACTGCCCTGTGCCAGCTGGATGCTGCTGGGTTTTCTAGAAGAATAAAACCAAGTCATGGCTTCCATTCTATGAGGACAGGCTCTTGTGGGCAAGACAATATTTGCGTTCATTCCTTTTGACCACTAGGCAGCAAGGCACAAATTACTAAAAATCATATTGTTCAAATGACTACACCCAGGTTTAGAGGTAGGAATTCTTTTTGTGGTCATTGAGATGGATATGACCAGATATGAATTTTTTCTTTATTACACATGTTTCAGTTGATTATTAGCATCAAATTACCCAATTCCCTGATACCCTATAAAAACATTTCCAACTGGCTTCCTACGCATAGACAAAGGAAATAGTTTAAAAATTCAGCCAGAGATATGCAAACAAGAGTGACAAGGGGCACATGGAATTCCAGTAATTACTATGGCAGGCTCTGTGGATTGGAAATCCAAAAACATTTCACAACTCTTTTTCCATTGCCTTCCTCTACTATAGAGGCTGGAACAATTAAACATTTTCTTTCCTAGGCTTGCTTGTGGCTAAAAGTGGCTATGTAACAGAGTTCTAGCCAATTAATAAAAGAAAAAGTTACTGGACAGAGCTTTCAGGAAAGTTTTTTAAAAGAACAGACTCAGCACAGCTCCTTAGCCTCTGTCCTTCAGCCCCTCTTCCTCCCTCCTTTTCTTTCCTAAAACAGGTATGATAGCTGGGGATGCAGCAGTCCTCTGGAGACTGTGAAAATGAAAGCCACTTACTAAAGATGGAGAGGAGGAAGATAAACAGAACTGGGCCCTTGATGACATCTGGAATTGCTTTACTTGTCCAGGATCATCTATCCCTAGACCTTTTGTTACATGTGACAAATGTGGTAAAGAAACTCCTTACTTGTTTAAGTCCAGTCAGCTTGATATTCTGTTACTTGCAGCTAAATGCAATACTAATGGATACATTTAGAGCATTCAAGGTATGCTAGCTCAGCTCTGTCCTTCTGCCATTTATCCTAGTGACAGGTGTTTGTATCTGTCTTGGCTGACATCTCCTGGACCTGCAGAACTACTGTGGTCTTAGACAAAACCTGTCTTTTGCTGAAGTTCTTGGAAATAGAGAATTGTAATGATTATCCCAAATTAGTTTGCTCTTTAAATTCTGAAATCTTTATTGTTGTCATTTCTTTACTTAGTGAGATTTTTGTGGTTTTATTCGAAACCTCCTTTTCTTCTTAATATTCCACATCACTTTTGGAAACAAAGTTCCTACAATTTCCACCTGGAGACTGCCATAGGGGCCAATTCCTTCTACTCTTTCAGTCAGAAAGCTAAAATATCTTTCAAGACCATCTTCTACATAGAACCTTTTCCAAAGGTGACAGTTTTCATTCAGAACTCTTATAATGGACTCCACAGCTAGTTGAAAGACAGCAGCCCCTGTTAAAGGCCCATAAATATTTGATGGTCCAATCTTAACTGTTCCTAAAGATGAAAACACTTTATATAGTATCAAATTGTCCCTAAAGACTCTTCTGTCTGAATAGTTGGCTCTAGCCACTTTACTTGTCATTTGTGGCATCCCACTCTCCCCTTGGCGAACCCAACATAAATCAATAGGAAGCAATTTGTCAAACGTATAACATGCTGCGTATTTGTAATTATCTTAAAACCACTGTGTGTACGTGCCATGTGTGTGGAAATGACTGAGAAGCACCACTGCCGTCTCAGAGAGAAGGCAAACATTGTCCTTGTGCCATCCCTACCTCTCTAGAAATAACATCAGCAAAGAGAAAGAGTAATAATAGCTACCAGTTACACAGCACTATTATAAGACAGGCAGTTCTGAACACTTTAAATATAATAACTCATTTAGTCCTCACAACAACTCTGTAAGGTAGGTACTATTATTATCCTTATTATACAAATGAAGAAACTGAGGCGCAGAGAAGCATAGATACTAAATGTTGGAGCATTTAGTAATTAGAAATTTAGGAATTTGAAAGCAGGCAGGCAGCTCCAAAATGCATGTCTTGACCACTCTATTTTACTGCCTGTGATGGACGGGTTCTGAGATGGGACCCCATGACCCTTGCCATCTGGTATTCATGTCCTTGTATAATCCCCTTCCCTTAAATGTCAACCGGACCTATGACTTGCTTTAACCAATAGAGTATGGCAAAGGTGTCAGGATGCTGCTTCCATGATTGCATCACACAAGGAACTAAGAATAGCCTCCGGCCAGTGACCAGCAAGGAACTGAGGCCCTCAGTCCAGCAACACTTCAGGAACTGAATCCTGCCAACAACACATGAGCTTGGAAGTGGATCCTTCCCCAGGCAAGTTTTCAGATGAGACTGAAGCCCCAGTCCACACACTGTGTGAGAGTTCCTGAAGCAGAGGACCCAGCTTATCCAGGCCTGGACTCCTGACCCATAGAAACTGTGAGATAATAGGTATGTGTTGTTGCAAGTTGCTAAGTTTGTGGTATTACACAGCAATAGATAATGTACATACTGCCTCTCATGGTAGGTAACTCATATTTTGGAATATAAATCTGGCCCATTAGGAGTTGTCACTAAATGAGAAATGATTAGCATCGTTTCTGGTTAAAAGCCTGGGGGGAGAATGCAGCAAAGGGAGGGAGCCTAGGTAGAGGCATGGAACCGAATCAATGCTTTGATGTGTGTGATAAGAAGAGTGTTGACTGATCTCAACCACAGCACACCCCTTCTGACCTTGTTAATATCAATACCTGACCTTGAGTCTGTAGAGAAAACCACCAGAAGAGAGCAGACAAGTACAGAGTTGTACCTTATACACTTTTGAAACAATCTGCAACATCTCAGTTTCTGAGGTCATTAATATTAAGAATTATATGATTTTTGCTGTCATGTTGTACTATGCATGATGAGCGAGCACTTGGGATCCAAGAGCTAAGAACAGGCTGACACAGGATGAGGGAGAAGCACAGGAGTAAGTAACCCAGACCCAGGGAGGTATCAGCTAGGCAGAGGTGAGCATCTGAAAGCAGGACATCAGGGATGAAGTGCAGGGTCCGGGCTGGACTCAGTTGGTCAGCAGGTATCAAAGGCTGAATTAAGTTATTGATTCAGAATCCAGGGAGAAAGTCACTGAGTGGGGGACAAGAAGATAAAGAAAGTATGCAACAAAGGAATGAACTGATTGGAAAGACTGAATAATAAGCCCAGAGCGGCCGCAGAAGGAAAGGCATTAGTGACTAAAAGCACTCCTTGGCCTCAGCCTAGTCAAGGGTATCTACTTCAGGCCATATTTGGGAGTCGTCTTCTACAAAGGCTGGCCGAGAGTCTGATGCAAAAGAGGAATGAGAGATTCTAAGTGGAGAAGAGGTGAGGGGACAGTGGTATTTTGCCCACTGGCTCTGCTCTATCATTCATTCAGATGATGATCTTTCTGGACAGTTCTTCTCCGAGTTCCAGAAGAAAGGCATGGAAGAACCAGTCGTAATTTGTGGTGCTGGAATGGATCTTAGGGGTCATCTCACCCCATCACCTCATTTGACAAACTAAGAGAAAACTGAAGCCTGGAGAGGTGAGTAGCATGTCCAGGCTCACAAAGCCAGTTAGTGGCAGCCAGATCAGGGCCTGGGCCAGGCACTCTTTCCCCGATGCCGCCCTTGCCTTTTCATCAGTGGGGATCTGGGCCCCTGAGCACTCAGCGCTTTGCAGAAAGTGACGCTGTTAAGGGCTCAGTTGCATAGACAAGCTGTAAGTGCTAGAGAAGTTCAGAAGATAAAAGGGTGCTGGGGTGATTAGAGAAGACTCATGGGGAAGGTTCGATCCAATCCAGGTCATAAAGAAGGGGGAGAGCTATTTTTCGAAGCCATTCTAAATTCAGTCAGAATCTCTAACCACTTCCTCCTCAAGATAAGGACCTTCAACACTCGAACATCCCCCCAAACTTTCCCCACTTCCCATCTTCCAAATGTTCACCTAACATTTTGTGTACAGAAAAGCATTAGCTTACTGTTATTTTTAACAATCGATCCAACATATATTAACCATATGTTCACCGTCGCCTCTCCATCCCATACCTTCTGATTTCATTCTCTTCTTTCTGAACGTAGCTATTGTTCAGTGGTCCTTTCAGCAAGGGTCTCTGAGAGGCAACACGCTTAGCCCTTGTGTGTCTGCCAATGTCTATTTTACCCTCACTACTGGACGATCCTTTACCTGGGGAAAGACTCCGTCTAGCATTTACTCTCAGTGCTGAAAAGGCTGCTGTTCTTTTGTGGCTAGTGGGACTCTTCTTGCTGCTTGCTAGTAAGGTTTTTCTCTTTGTTCTCTACATTTGCCAGTTTCATTATATCTCCACGTGGCTTGTCCCTCCATTCAGGTCTCCACTTAAATGCCATCTCTTCAGAAAGACCTTCCTCAAACCTTACCTAAAATAGCTCCTCTGAAAGTCCTTTGCTCTGACTTATTTTTCCTTCATAGCACATATCTACACATGAATTTGTATTATACATATATAACTTGCATGTATTGTACTATACATGTACATTATACATACGTTCCTCCACTGAGTCCCCTAGAACAGTGCCTGGCAGTAAATGGCTCAATAAATAGCTGCTGGTAAATGAATGGTTATACCGACACGTGGGTGGTTGTGGTGGTTGTTGAATTTATCCTGCCCGGCTCTTTCGACCTTAACATCCTCGATCTGGAAACACTGACTATTTCCTACGGTAAGTGGTTTAGTGGCTTCTGCAGAGAAACTGAACCAATAGGTATAGATGTGGATATAGATATGGATAGAGATCATACAAATAGATAGAGTTTGTATATATGTGTGTGGTAGATAGATAGATTGATAGACAGATAGAAAGAAAGAAAGATAGATAGATAGATAGATAGATAGATAGATAGATAGATAGATAGATAGATAGATAGATAGAGATTGATTTTAAGGAATTGGCTCATGCAATTGTGGAGGCATGGTAAGTCCAAAATCAGTGGGATAGTCTGGCAGGCTGGAGAACCAGGAAAGAGCTGCCATTCGAGTCCAAAGACAGACTTCAAGCAGAATTCCCTCCTCTTCCAGGGACCTCAATCTTTTTCTATCAAGGCCTTCAACTGATTGGATGAGGTCCACCCACATTAGGGAGGGTAATTTGCTTTATTCAAAGTCTGCTGATTTAAATGTTAATCTCATCTAAAATATATCTTCACAGAAACATATGGAATAATGTTTAACCCATATCTGGGTACCAGGGGCTAGCCAGGTTGACACATAACATTGACCATCACAGGCTCCCACCTAAGCAGGAAGCGCTCTGTGTATGCCTGCCAGCCTTGCTCCCATTTTGCATGGCTGCCTCTGTGTGCTCTTGGGTCTGCTCACTTCCAGCTGGTTCCTGCCTCTTGGCTCTCCAGTGGAGTTATTTCATGTCCAGTTCTCTGGCTTCATGCAAGAATTCCAGTTTCCCACCAGGAGTAGGACAGGCCCTGCAGACTTTCCCAAGCAGCCCCAGAAGTCTTGTGCCTACGGCCCTTATCTGGTCATGAGTCCTCTGGGCCCTATGACTTCACTGTCCCCTCTCACCACCATGAGTTTCCTCTACGTTCAGGTTCATAGAGGATTTCTGCTTGTTTTGGAGGGGGGGTTGTAAATTTTTTAAATTTTAAAACAATATTTCATCCTGAGCAGTTGGAGGGGAAGGTGGAAGAGTGTATACACTCACTCTGACATACAATTGGAAGTCATTGGGACTCAAATAGGTCTAAGAGAGATGGCAAGGCATCCTGGGCCAGCGAAGCTGGAACACCCATGGGAGTGAGCGTGTCACATGCAGAGGAAAGCTAAGAGCCCTTCTTGAACATTCTAATATCCAAGCACCTGCTGTGGGCTGTGCAGGATGCTTGAGGCAGTGATGTACAATACATATGCACTCCTGTTCTCACAGGCCTTGCAGCCAGGCTGGGGTGAGCGTGTTGGGCAGAGTAGGAAGTGGACTTGATAACTCAGGGTCACATGTAAAAGGACCTCAGAAGTCTGATAAGAGGCTTGACTTGACTTCCTAAAAACACAGAGCCACAGGATTGGGGGGACATGGAGGTTACATGCTGGAAGCTATGTTTAAGAAAGTGAATTTGGTAGTGGAAAACTAGAGGCAGGGCATCAGCTAGGAGTCAATGACATAATTCTTGGTTTGCCTTGGACAGTACCTATTTATGTCTCTTGTCCCAGTATAATTATTTATAGTATCCCTTTTTCATTTTCAAAGTGTCCTATTTGGATGATCAGTTACCATGTTACCTAGTTAGAAGCTTGAGAACGTGAGCTTCTTGCGGGTAAGGCCTGTGGTCTCTCTGTCTTTGTACCTCAAATGCGCAGTGCCTGACACATAACAAACATTTCACTTTCGATAACATGAATGACTCTAACACAGGAATCAGAAAGGGCAGTTATGAAGGTAGCAAGAGATTGAAGCTAATGCAATATTTATGAAACCAGAGTTTCAGGGAGGAGGCTATGGTAAACAAAATCTAGTGTTCCAGGGAAAGCTAGGAGACCACAAGAAATAAAATGAACATGGGCTTCTTGGAGACATGACTAATCCCAGGTCTCGGAAAGTACAAGACCAGCGTGAAATATCTTGGACCGGAAAGCAAGGAAGTGCTGAGAGACTAAGTGGGCCTATGTCAAAGGACACACACAAGCGCTGGCTTAAAGGGGCTCCCACTGGCCACATCTGTGTTGATTTGAGCTTCAGAAAGAATAATGATGGCTATGGGTTATGAAACAGAAGAAAAGAAAGGAAATCTTGAGTCTGTACTGGTGCTGAACAAAAAAGGATCAGCGGAGGCTCTTTTTAACCTAAGAACACCAGCCAATAATAAGGGACTAGAAAATTGCCATTTTGCAGCCATCAGTGCAATAACTGGTTGAGGCAAGGATAATCCACGAATGCTAAAATCACAGAGTGAAAAGCTGTTGGAAACAGGATATTCACATGGTCTCAAAAGAATGCTTTTAATTACAAACGGGAAAAAGATACTTTTACAATGGAGAAATCTGGCAGAAATAAACATAGTTACCAAACGAGTATGGGACAACATCAGCATGTACCTCCTGATGTGATGCAACTGGAAGTATACAACGTCATTTAGGTGGTATTCTTGACAAAACATAAAACAAAACAATGTTTAATCTGGATCTAAACTTGAGGAAGCAATCAGATAAGCCTAGAAATAGGGACATTCTGCAAGACAATTGGCCTGAACTCTTGAAAAATGTTAACTACCATCAAATTTCATAAAAGAGGATGGAACATTCTAGGATCTAGAATTCTGAATTCTAGATTAAGGGAGCTTGGAGAAACAAAATAAAGACAATACATGAAATGTATCGGGGCCCTGGATTTAAAAACAACGACAACAACAAAATTTCAAAAGGCATTCTGGGGGACAACTTAGGGTTTTGACTATAAACTGTCTATTAAATGATCTTATTGAATCAATGTAAAATTCCTTGCAAATAATAGTGTATTGTAGTGAATGCCTTTAAAAAAATTTAGGCAATAATTGCTTAAGTATTCAGGCTGAAATATTCAGGTGAAATGTCATGATAAACACAACCTTCTCTCAATTACTCTGCCAACACACACACACACACACACACACACACACACAGCAGAAGAGCAAATGTGGCAAAATGTTAGTAATTTGGTGAAGTGAGGTGAAGGATATATGGATACTCATTGTACTATTCTTTCAACTTCTCTATGGGTTGGAAATTTCAAAATAAAAAAGGAAAGGGGAGAGTAGGAAAAAAGAAAGCCTGGAGGCTTTTCAATGAAATAGGCATCTGACAAGCTTCAAGGGGGTGGATGATTTGGAGTGGGAGAGAGAAATCAATTGCCACAGGTTATGGAGGTGACAGAGAGGAAAGACATAAAAGTGAAGACTGTCAATAAGAATGAGGAGAAAGGAGAAAACAGGATCAGATGAACGTGTTTTGTGGTTTCGTTTTTTTCTTTTTTTTTTTTAATAGGAGAGTTGTATAATGGTTTGAAGGTAGAGGCACCAAGTGAAAATGAAATGGCTGATAACAGTGACAGGGCGAGGTGAGCCAAGCTGGGGAGATATTATCTTGGATGTATGTGAAGAAGTCACTTAGGTAACCCAAGACATGCTTCCACCAGGACTGGTGGTTGGAAGCTGTTCCCTCTCCCCAGCTCCCTACCCTTAAAAAATCCACACTGATGTTTCCTCCCTGGATTTGGAGAGGTCATTTCTCACTCTTCTGCAGCCACCCCAATCTTCCATCATCTGAAGACTTCCACAGGAATGGATTAGAGAGACTTCTACAGGATTTCACCTCATGTTCATTTATTAATAATTCCCTGAAGAGGTCACTTACACCAGAGATTCACGGAGGGGTCCCTGACACTGTTTCCCTAGACCCCATTTCAGCTCACCTGTTCTTCATCTTTCCAAGGCAGCCATCACTCCCAGCAGAGCGTCCCCAGCACCAAATCCATAAATCCATTCTTTCTGTTCTACAACAGTGAGGCATGATGGAAAGCTGGAAGCACAGTGCATGAAGGCAGGTTGAAAATGGAGGCAACATATCTCTGAGAAGTTAAGGTCCATTGTCATCTCCAGGTTGTGTTTTAGATGTTTCTGATACCATGACTGGTCGTTTGAGATTTAGCTTGAGTAAAGGGAGAAGGTAGGAGCAGGATATTTTTACATTAAACATTTCATACTTACCCAAAACAATATATGCAATGATACATGTACACAGTTTAAAAAGCCAAGTAGTACTAATAAGCTTGTGATGAAAAAAACCAACACTCCCCTTTCCCTTTCCTTTCCACACCTGGTTTCCATCATTTACCAGCTGCTTCTGATATTTACAGCCATATTTCTAAATGATACGCTGATACTAATACTTCTTGCTTAATTTTACTTATTATCTGTTCATTTTCTTCAATTGAAGATAAGCATTTAATGACCTTATCACCACCACCACTTCACCCACATAAACACAAAAACATACCAAAGCCACTCTTCCTCTTCTCACTCTCCCAACAAGAGTTATATCACAGTTTCTGGTTAAATCAATAGTCATCGTTTACATTCTTATTTATTGCACCACTTTAATAAGTTTCCTGGATTCCCTGAGTGTGAGGCCAGGCTGCCTGGGGAGCATCTCTAGCCTGTGGGAACTTGACCTGAGGTAGCAGAACCTCTTTAGGTTGGATCACTGGGCTTTCACAACAGTCTCCGTCTGGCAGCCACAATAGGAGCTCAAGTTACCAAACGAGCAAAATTCCTTGGAAACCCAAGTAAATGTGATTTCTCACCCCTTTCTAAACCAAGGGTCCAGCTTATATACAACTTCATAAGCTCCAGGTAAACGATAGGAGAAAAACAGTAGCAAATTGACAAACTGAGCAGATGTGCTCAAGAATGTGTGGTGAAGGTCACATTATCACCCACATTACTGGTCAACACACCTTAAACGTCACCAGAAACATGGGTAAGTTGCAATTTTAGACAGTGAGCATCGACAATATAGAATTATTGGCCAGATGCTTGGCAACGATGGACAATTTTCTTTTTCAGCCGCACAGTGCGGCATGCAGGGTATTAGTTCCCCAACCAGGGATCAAACCTATGCCCCCCTGCAGTGGACGCGCAGAGTCCTAACCACCGGACCACCAGGGAGGTCCACAACTGACAATTTAAAATGTTTCCGATTGCTATGGAAGCAAAACCAGAATACCAGTAATTATCAATAATTTCTCACGCTGAAACTCAAACCCAGCTCTGATTTCCATAATAAGCTAGATGTGCTTCCAAAAAATGCTCAACATCCAAGGATTTTGTTACACCAAAGGCAAAGTCAAATTTGAATAATCCCTCCTGGTACCTGCTTGCCTATGGTGCCTCAGCTTGTTCTCAGGACTCCCAAACAGGAGAGATAAAAGCACTCATTGTACTGAAGATGAAGCTGGGAACAGAGGAAGGATGGCCTCCTGTGTCAGAGCCGGGGCTGGGGGTGCCTTACACTCCAAGACAAACCTTGAATTGAGCAAGAGCTGGTTCTTAAATGGTGTGAGTGAAAAGGCACCTTTCAGAATAAGGGTCCTATGTCTCTCAGCGCTGTGCTCCAACACTTAACACTGGCCTGAAAGACAGAAGAAGACATGCCTTCAAGACTCTCCTTTCCTCCAGATCCATCAGGTTTGCTTTCAGAGTTCACCATCGCCCTTGATTCCTGCAATAAGGAGAATTCCATATTGTTCTTTGTCAGACACTAAGTGCACGTCCAGACTTGAAACATTGCCTCGGTCAGAGTATTCACTGCTTTCCCTCACCTATCTATTAAGGCTCTTGGTATGGCCCTTTCCCCTCTACTGCCATACATCCTTGGATCTTTTCTTCCAATATTAGCAAGTCTCCCTTGATCCCCACATCCTCTTCTAGTTCTTATCCTCTCTCTTTCTTGTCTTCACAATCAAACACCTGAAAGTTGTGGTCAGGGCTTCCTATCCACCTCCTCACCCCCACTTCACTCCTGGACCACAGGATCATCATTCCTCATCACTGCACTTAAATTACCTGTGACAACATGACCACGACTTAGTCTTCAAAAGAAGTACGATGGATTCTTCCCAAGCCTTACTGTTTTTTCACCTTTGTGTAATAATTCAGATTACTAATGACGCCTTGCTTTGAAAATCTCTTTCCAGTTAGTTTTCACCTTACTGTTTCTCCTTCTACCTCTGGCCACTCATTCTGTTTCTTCTGCTGATTCTTTTCTTCCACTAGTTTAGTGTTCCCTTGGGTTCCATCCTGGGTCTTCCTCTCCATGTCCGCCATATATATCCTAGGTAATATCATTCGTACTCAATGTTCTGTCTACCAAAAACAGCTTTGCCAACGACGGACAAACCTCTATCTATAATCTTCTTTTCCAGCCTCTATACTCATCTAGTCATCTACCAATAGGAGCTTTCCACTTAGATATTGTACATACTCAACAAAAGTACCTTGTTCAAGGCTAAATGTTTTCTCTCCTCCAATACTCTCCTTCAAAAATCTCCTTTCCTTGTATTTGCTAATACTAGTGAAACCACAACCCTGGACGTCCTTTTTGACTTCTCCACCAATTTTATCTGCCTCTCACCTTGCCCAAATGAATCGCCAGATTCTACTTCTTAAAGTGGTAAATTCATCCCTTCATAATTGCCTCAGCTCCAGCCTTCCTAATTTCTCACCAATGACTGCAATTCCCTCCTACTGGCTTTCTCTACATACGATCTTGCCTCTTCTAGTCTATATTGCCACTAGAATTTTATTTGCAAAAATGCACATTGGTTTATATCATTACAGGCTTTAAATCACTCAGGGTCTCACCTCTATATTCAATACACAGTTCAAAAACTATCAAGACCTTCATGATTTGACCCTTACTATCTCTCACATCTCGTATCTCAACATTCCTCCCAATGCACACCTGAATTCTAACCAAAGATTTACCGTCCATATCTTTGAATTTTTCAATATGTCCTCTGCCTAGAATACCCATGACCAGTTCATCCTGAATGATGACTTCCATCTTTCAAGACAGCTTAAGCATCACCTCCTCCAAGAAGCCTTTCCTTTTACCTACCCCCAGGATAAGGTAGCAGCCTTTTCTTTTTTCTTTTCCAGCTTTACAGAGATATAATTGACGTATAACATTGCATACTTTTAAGGTTTACAACATGTTGATTCGATACGCTTATCCATTGCAAAATGATTACCACCATAGAGTTAGCCAAAACCTCAGTCACATCACCTAATTACTATTTCTTTTTTTGTAGTGAGAACATTTAATATCTACTCTCTATAACTTTCAAGTATATAATATAGTATTATTAACTATAGTCACCATCCTGTACACTAGATCCCTGGAACCTATTCATCTTATAACTGGAAGTTTGTACTCTTATTGTACCAACATCTCCCCATTTTCCTCCACCTCCCAGCCCCTGGTAACCACCATTCTAATCTCTGTTTCTATAAACTCGGCTTTTTTAGATTTCACATATAAGTGAGATCATATAGTAGTTGTCTTTCTGTGTCTGACTTATTTCATCAGTAGTGGCCTTTCTTGTGAGCTACCAGGCACCCTGTTCTCACCCATATTATGGAATATTCACCCTACATTGTAATCGCTATTTGTCCTGACTTTCTTCTCCCAGTAGATTATAAGCAACTTGAGTGCAGGAATCACATTTTGTTTGTCTATCTGTCCACTACTGTGTAGCCTAGCCCTTGACACAGAGGGGTGCTGAATAGATCTTTATGGAATACATGAGCAGAATAAACGAAGTAAGTATGGAGAAGCGTCAAAGACCATGATTCTAAAGACTATAAGAAAAACAAATAGAAGTTTCTACAGAAAGCTGTGTTTAGACAGGAGTTTAAAGTTCAAGCTACTAGACCCGGTGATTACGTAAAGTTCACTATGTAAATAGACTGTATAAGATTGCAATAGTAATGACGTTCATTGGCTTTCATTCTACAGAGATTTGAACCTCAATACATATAAAAATCAGGCAGGCACCGTAGTAGCAGAGTGAACAAAACAGAGAATTCTGCCCCTCCTCCCCACCCTCATACCTGTTCATGCAACTTACAGTTGATTATTTCAATACCACCTCCCTGTATTCCAGGCACTATCCTTAGTGCTTTATAGGCATTTGCATTTAATCCCCATTAAAAACCTTGTAAAGCTGATGTTATTCCCATTGTACAGAGAAAACCAAGTCTCATGGAGATTAGGTAAATTGCTAAAGGTCACACAGTAAACGGTAGAGCAAGGATTTAATCCCAAGTATATCTGATTACTTTTCCTGCTCTTAATCACTCTAAGAACAATACAAACAACTTGAAAATCATTTGTCTTCTATTCAGATATTTGGTTATTGGGGTTTCCCTATAATTCTTAAAGTTATGTGGGAAATTTATTTCAACTCTCTTTGTATAGATAGTACTATTAGTGTGGGGAGAAGGATTTGTTATAAAAATTGATCCAAAAAATATAGAAATTTTGTAAGCAAGCATTTATGTTCCAAAGCCACGAAACTATGCGTAATAGTGTGATTTACCACCCTCTTCTGGTCTATGGAGCCTGTAGAATGGGGGGAATAGAATAGTTTTGAGAGGTAAGAACCTTACCTTGAGCACCTGCTGTGCTTTGGGTGAGCTCTGCCTCTCCTTTCTCACAAAGGTGGTGCCATTCGGAAGCGGCAGCATGTACGTGATTATATGACTGGTGTACAAGAGGCCACTTGCTTCTTGGGGCAGCAAAGTTATTAAAGGTGTTCAGAAAAATAAATCTGTATCCCACTGAAGTGTTCTTTAACAAATGAGTTCTACAGGGAAAAAGGAGTGACTATAGTACAGATGGAGCCTGAGAGAGATAGAAAGGCAGCAGCAAAATCTATAACGACAAGGCAGCTACCTTTCCATGTGGTTCCAGGAAGGCTTTCCAGAATCCCTGGGAGGGGAAAGGTTGTGTTTCAATGGAAAACTAGACATTGTCTATAGCATACTTTTCCCCCACCATCTGAAGCTGAGTCTATGGGAACTATTTTACAACTGTGAAACTTGTAGGTAACTGACAGCAACGCAAGATAATTCTTGTCTATACACATACAAATGAATTCTACCTGGTGGGAGGATGACCCTCTCCCTTGTGGAAAAACCAATTTTGCCTCTGTTTGCACATTCATTTCAACATTCCTTTACTTTATTTATTTTTTAAAAATATTTATTTAATTATTTTGGTTGCGCTGGGTCTTAGTTGCAGCATGCGGACTGTTGCGGCATGCATGTGGGATCTAGTTCCCTGACCAGGGATCGAACCCAGGCCCCCTGCATTGGGAGCACGGAGTCTTATCCACTGTGCCACCAGGGAAGTCCTGACATTCCTTTACTTTAAAATTTTTTATTCTTTGTCTTATTCCTTACTGCTTATAACCAGTGATCTGCCTGGTTTTCCCATTACGACTAAAATAAAATCTTTAAATTGAGTTCTTGTTTATATTCTTTTGAAGATATATCCTTTTGAATTTATCTTTATGACTGAGAATTCACCAGGGAGGCCCTGTCTCTTGTTCTGCCCCTTCCTCCTTGACCCAGCTTGGTACTTAGTTCCAAGGTGTGGAAGTTCCCAAGTGCCAAGCCTCAGGTTATGGCTCTTGCACTTGGGAGCAGATAATGTCCACCCTCTGCAACCTTGAGGGTCCCCACAGGTTGATAAATGGCTCCCCTTTGATGTCCTATCCAAAAGCTGTCAAGCAATGCTCAGAATGGTATAACATTTTAATCAGCTTTATTAAGGTATAACTTACACACAATAAAATTCATCATTTAAGTGTGCTCTTCGATGAGTTTCAACAGCTGTGCGGAGTTGCCTACCATCACCACAATCAAGATATAGAACATTTCCATACCCCAAAAGTCCCCTTGTGCCCCTTTACAATCAATCCCCCCTCCCCACGTGCAGCCCTTGGAGTCACTGATCTGCTCTCTCACCATTGGGTTTGTCTTTTCTAGAATTTCATATAAATAGGATCATACGACATTTAGTCTTTTTTTCCTTTATTTTTTAAAATTGATGTATAGTTGATTTACAATGTTGTGTTAATTACTACTGTACAGCAAAGTGATTCAGTTATACATATATATGTACATTCCTTTTATTAAAATATTCTTTTCCATTATGGTTTATCACAGGGTATTGAATATAGTTCCCTGTGCTATACAGTAGGACCTTGTTGTTTATCCATTCTATATGTAAAAGCTTACATCTGCTAACCCCAATCTCCCACTCTATCGCTCCTCCAACCCCCTCCCACTTGGCAACCACCAGTCTGTTCTCTATGTCCCTGATGCTGTTTCTGAACTATATCCTAGTTCATTTGTGTCTTATTTTAGATTCCACATATAAGTGATATCATATGGTATTTGTCTTTCTCTTTCTGACTTACTTCACTTAGTGTGATGATCTCTAGTTGCCTCTAAGCAACATTTAGTCTTTTATGTCTGGCTTCTTTCACTTAGCATAGCACTTGTGAGATTTACCTACGTTGTTTTGTGTATGAATAGTTTATGCCTTGTTATTGCTGAGTGATATTCCATTGCATGGATTTACCACAATGTATGTATCCATTCACCCGTTGATGGACATTTGGATTGTTTCCAGTTTGGGGTTGTTATGAATAATAATAATAAGTGGGATTACTGGGTCATATAGTAAGTATATGTTTAACTTTAAAAGAAACTTTCAAACTTTTCCAACGTGGTTACCATTTTTCATTCCCACAAACAGCACATGAGAGTTCCAGTAGCTCCACACCCTCACCAACACTTGGCATTGTCTCTTTCTAATTTTAGCTTTTCTAGTGGGGCTTGTAGTGTTAGCCCAGTGTAGTTTTAATCTGCATTTCCTTAACAATTAATGGTATTGAGCATCTTTTCATGTATTTGTTTGCCATCTCTACATCTTCCAGGGTGAAATTTCTATTTAGATTTTATGCCCATTCTTTAATCAAGTTGTTTATCTTCTTATAACGGAGTTTAAAAAGTGCTTTATATATTCTGAATACAAGTCCTTTATGAGACATTTATTTTGCAATTATTTTCTCCCAGTCTGTGGCATGAGAAAGCCATTATATTTTGACAAATAAGAATTTTCTCATTCAGAATCCCTGGAAATGCGAACCAGTACACCATGTCTGTTGATGTCTGCAAAGCAGCAGCCAGCCTGTGGGGGAGGGAAGAAAACCAATATGCAGCTCCAGAATTCAACCTCAAAAGAAGCTGCTCTCTGTTTTCAGCCCCATCTCTTGATTTTCTAGCATTTTATTGATTCCAATCCTTTTCTTTCCTATGTTACTTGCTTTATGTAGCTACTGCAATTTTAGGCAGAAACATGTATTTGGAAGATCCATCTGTTTCTTTCCTGCTTCAAATGAACATCTCGGCTTCCATATTTCATGGTGAGCCCCAAATAGTAAAAGCGCAACAAAGCCACTCACATGGAAATTGTTCCTGATTGCTCCCAATTCAACCTCTGAATGCTATACTGCTCTCTCTAACTTCTAGGGACAAGCTTGTCTGACATCTTCAGCCTTTGGGGGGAGATAAGAAGGAGAAAGTTCCCAGTGAAAGGAAGCCTTGTGGTATCCATTGTTTTATTAAAACACTGACCCCATAGAAAAGAATTTCTGCTGGAAATATAAGGCAAGGTCCAATGTTTAGCAGTGCAAGAAGGACGCTCTGACTTCTCCGTTCTCTCCTGAAGTAGCTCATAAGACCCTCACGAGAGAGGTGCCCTCCCCATACCCAGAGGAAAAGAGCATCCTTATCTCTGAAGACTGAGGAATAGGGAAGAACAGACCTTGCTAACCACCTCCACTCCCATCCCTGTTTACTACTCTTAGCTCATACCCTTTTGTCTTATCCTGTTTTTCCAGAACTTTCCACTCTTCATCATTTCTCTTGGCCTCACCCTGTACTCCAGCCATTGCTATGGAGACCAGGTCCACTCAGCTTTGCCCAGCTTCCCATAGACACAGCTCAAGAATGCCTCGTCCCTAGCCTTCTCCCCTCAGCTCCTGCTTCCAGCGCTGGAGCTTCCCTGATGCGGGTGCTGCTCTACATTCACACAGGCCACCTAGAGCGGACTGGGGATGCGTGGGATCCTTATGCCCAGTGGTGGCAGGGCTCTTGGAGAAGCACGTCCCCCTTTGGCCCCTGGGCAGCCAGTTCTGAGGGTGTCACAGGAGGCTTCTTGGAAGGTTCCAGCAGGATGGAGCACCAGATGCTTGTAGCATGACCGGCTGGATAACGCATCTTTGTTTTGGCTTTCCCCGCTCTGTTCCCTTGCTCTGTGTCTCAAGCCTGCTCCCTGGGATCGGGTACACTCCCAAGTAGATGACTGGCAGGCAAGCCCTTTTTAGGCTCCTCTTTCAGGAAATTCAGGCTAAGACAGAGGATGTTAAATAACTAAGCAAGGGAGCAAACAAACAAACACATGTGTTTGCCTGTGTTTATATGTATATAGGATTTCTTTTGCTACCCTTCCAATTTTGGGTTTGGTCACTGATACGCTGATGCGTTCAATCCCAGCCAACCACCTGGTAATTGAACACTGTAACATCCTAGCTTATGCAATTGCCCCCACCCCACCCCCACGCCCAGATAGGTTTGCACAACTCAGATTTTGCAAAAGTGATAATGACTCCTAAATTGACATCCTGAATTTTAAAGGTATAGAACCTGTAACACAAACTGTATGTGTATAATATACTTTCAAATAGTTTTTACTGTTGAAGTCACCAAAATATTTTCACATGAGATGGAAGAAGGATGCTGGCCCCTTCTTTAGCTTTAGGTTTAGCATTTTATTTCTTACGTTAAGTCAGTCGTCTTAGATCTACAAATGGCCCTCCACTCTTGTTCTCTCATGGTGGCTTTTGGGATAAGATTGGAAGGAAATGAGGGTAAAGACACAGACACGCCGGAAATAACATGATTTGGCACCATTAGAAACCCCACAGAAGCACCATAAACCTGAAAACAAAAAGCCTTTCTCCTGGGACCTGCCACCTCCCTTGAGCCCTTGCTCCGTGACGTTAGCTTAGCGTGTGTTTTCACGCATAATGCAACCTCTTCCACGTCTCTAAAATGCTATCAGCACCTTCCGGAACAATTTGTATGGGTCAGATCTGCCTTAGTCATGGCTTGTGGGACCTGAGGACCAGCTGTACTTGATCAGGAAGGCCTCTCTCTGTGATACCAGAAAAGACTGGAATTTTTTCTTCCTAGTTTTCCGATACTCACGAGCAGCCTTATGAAAAAGTATCCATTCGCCTGTTTATTTTTAACTATCATATTAAATATTCCAGCAGAAAAATACAAGATCAAAACCCCCAAAGGTCGAATGCCTGCTTCCTAGCTGGAGTTTCAAAACTGTTTAGAAGCTGCAAGCCGCCTAATCCCAGGGCATTAATATTCTGGGAAAGCGCGGAGGACGCGGTCCCTGTGGGAGCGTCTCCTGGGTTTGGAGGCGGTGAGCATTCTGTCAGGCGAAAGGAAACACACATTAGCCAAATCCAAGCAGACTGCTCAGACGCTGTAAAAGATTCCCAGTAGAGCTCCTTAAAGCTTTTCTGACTGATCTTCGACTTCAAGGTTATGCCCAAGCAAACCACACTGGAAGCTGATGTATTGCAACGAGGCTGGCGACTCACCAGAATCAAACCAGTGCAGACCTTTGACAGATCTGTCCCCTCGGCTGAGAGACGAAGCCCGGGGCTGGGCTCAAGGCGTCTACATCCAGCCCATGGATTTCTGGAACTCCCAGCTTGGTCAGAGGCTCGGGATGGGAGGTGAGAAGTACAGAGGACTCATTTCCCCTCTGCTGACTACCATTCCTGATATTATCTAAACACTCCAAGCCACAATTTAAATAAAAATCCACATTAAACAAAAAGGCTGAGATTTTGTTTACATGCCTGGAAAGGTCATTACCAAAGGAGATGAAATGGCCTGACCCTTTGGCTCACCTCTGGGTCCATAAGCTCTTATACCTTATACATGTTCTCGCCTCATAAATCCCTTAAAATTCAATGAGCTCACAAATTTGCCAGATCTGCTGAGAAACAGGACCTGGGAGCAGACTCTCAGATGGCACATGGAAAGAAGCCCCCGTCTCCCTTCTACACCAGGTTAAGATGGAGAGGTGTCAGCAATTCCTGAAAACCTCTGCCCTGAGGGACTTCAGAGAGGAACAGAAAAATTAAGGGGACTTTGGACGATTTCTACCAGCAGAAGTCTGGGAAATGACCAGGTCAGGTATTTGCTGAGCTATTTAATGAGGCTGCACAAGCCATAAGAAGAGGTTGATAGGGTTTTAGTGTCACTGAGGTTTCCAGGGCGAATTAAAGAAAGCAGTGAAGTAAGAGGAGAGTGGATTTAAAAATTAACCTGTGTGTGAATGTACTATGTCCGGAACAGGAATTAAAAAGCAAACAAGGATTAATTGACCCCTTCCTTCCTCAGAAGCAGGGCACTGGCATTGCAGGAGCAAAATTGATTGGTTGAGAATTTGTTCAGCTAGGCAATTAAACCAGGAAGCCGATCAATACTCAGTAGCTGGGATTTAGAATCCCACTGACAAGCTACAGAAGAATCCAGAAAGGAAGCTGAGAATAGCTGTTTGGTTCAGACATGATTGGATCTTAAAGGTTTCTGAGTTAAAAAAAAAAAAAATAGTTCTTTGCTCTCCTCTCTTGCTTTAAAAATTCTTTTGATTCAGTATTAACCCAAAATAAGGATTCCCACTCAAAGCAGTTCTCTTGGTGGCAGGTGACAGATGAAAAGGGCCCAATCTGTGATTACTTGGTTCACTTATGCAACTGCAGTTAAGCTGCCTGTGAAGTTCACGTAGCTAAATAAAAATTGCAACCAAGTTACTTATTAGCTACCTTGAACCTGCCTCTCTGAGAGCTGGAGAGGTGGTGAGAGAGCCAATTTCCAAGTGAGCTGGAGGGATCCGTCCTGCTATCTGTTGTGCTCAGGTGGGTCCCAAGCATCCTGTGCATGACTGAACAACCAGAGCTGCCCAGAGATGTCTCAAGACTGATCAGATTAGTAAACCCGCCAACAACCTGCCAAAATGCTCAGGCCCCAGTCAGAGGAACCTGATCTAACTCTCCCACAAATAAGTGATGGGCCCCAGGCCCTTCTCTTCTGCACACGTCAGATGAAAGTGGGAAATATCAGGCAAAGGACAAAGGCAAAAGCCAAAAGGGTTTTCTTCAAAGCACAGGAAGGGGGGGAAGCTCTGTTATAGGGGAGGGTTTAGGGCATAGACATCGCCAAGGCTGTTTCACCTGTTACTGCTGCTTGTTGGTCTCGAGATTCTCTGGGGAAGAGATGGAGTGGAAGGAAAATCTAGGGGTAACAGCTCACAATTGGCCCAGTGACCATGGCCACCTCTCAAGCACTCATTCAGGATTTCCAGGATTCCCGGGACTTCTGGAGGAGCCAGTTTCTCCCACTTCTTGCTTGAAAATTTGTGGATTGCGCTAGATACATAGCAGTTTGGCTTTCTGGCAGGGAAAAATGAAGGAGATGACCCTGTAGCAAAAGACTCTTGGAGACACAAATGGCTAAAACATAGGAAAACACACAAGAGAAGGCAACTCGTTTTATCCAAGGAGAGAGAGATCCTTATAGGGTATGAGAAAGTGAGTTGTATCTTGGAGGATCCATATTATAAAATTCTAGAGTCATTCATAGAGACAGAAAGTAGAGCATTGGTTACCAGGGGCTGGAGGGAGGGGAGGTGGGGAGTTAGTGTTTAATGGACACAAAGTTTCAGTACAGGATGACGAAAAATTTCTGGAGATGGATGGTGGTGATGGTTGCACAACTATGTGAATGTATTTAATGCCCTTGAACTGTGCACTTAAAAAGGTAAATTTTATGTTAGATGTATTTTACCATAATAAAAATAAATTTGAGAGTCATGCGATGACAATGTAATTTCCTGTGTAATTCATATACATAGACATATAGTCTACTGCTAAGTCTTCTCCATGTTTTTTAAAAAACATTGCTAAGGCATGGGGAGGGATAAATTAGGAGTTTCGGATTAGCAGATGCAAACTACTATTTTTATAAAATGGTTAAACAGCAAGGTCCTACTATATAGCACAGGGAACTACATTCAATATATTGTAATAAACTTTAATGGAAAAGAAAAACAAACAAACAAAAACATTGCCGAGGGACACCCGAAAGATAAAGACCTCAAGGTGTCGGAGATGCTCCTGTATCCATTCAAGCTCAAGGCGTCTGTGTGAAACACTTCCCAAAGAACATGTCAGCCCAGGTCCCTGTGTCCTCAGCCTGCTGTGTGTGCATCTGGCCCTGTGCCCTGCACCCTCCCTATGTCCAGGAAGGGTTGCCGAAGAGCCAGAGTTTGTCTTCTTGACGCTTAGTCGCCCCTGCCCTTTCTGCTTTTCTTACCCAGTCATCAGTCTCTTTTCTTTCCTGATTTCAGAAAGGGATCTAATACATTCATTCACACAGAGGTATAAGGGTCTAAGAAGATTTATACAGCCTATCCGCAAATATTTACATTTTACCTGGAAGCTAAGCTTTGAGCAAGAAGAGTTAAAATACAGAAATGGGAATAGAGTTTGCAACCTCTCCAACTCTTTCCCCCAGGCTGTTTTTATGCCTCAAAATCAGATTCTGCCTGCATGTCTCAGATAACCTTAGAAATGTCTTTTCCACAGTCTCTTTCCCTGGTCAGTCTCTCTCTCAGGCGCTTTCAGAAGCCCAGACCATGCTCTCGCCCATTAGCCCTCTTGGCCAGAGCCCTGCACCAAGTTAAGTTGTTCATTGGGCACAGAAATGTCTCCAAGGCACCTTCTAAATCTGCCAAGGCCAATTTAGAAACAGAAGGCTGAAGCCAAATGGAAAAGTTGGGGGAGCACTCGTGGAGAACAGAGCTGGCCTGGGCCTGAAGGCAATTTATTACTAATCCAATGAGGGGCTGCAACCAAACAAGACGCTGGCAAAGAGCACACGGAAAGTTCTATCTTCACTCAAGCCTGTAGCCTGTCCTAGAACAAAGGAGCAAAGGTTCCTTAAACATAAACACAGCTGACTCTCTGGAGGGAAAGACAGTCTCTCTTTTATATCTGCAAAACCAGAACCAGCAGGGGCTGGGCCCAGGAATCTGTATTTTTACAAGGCTCCCCAGGAGGGCTGATGGTCTAAATTAAAGTGATGACAAATAAAAAGCCAAAATAGGGTGGTTTTGTGTTCGCTTTTGTTCAATGTTGGTGTGCATATCAACAATAAAGAATGTGATATTCATCTTATTTATTGACTTACTTCTTAAAACAGCGGGAAGATGCTGAGATAGGAGACTCTGCTCAACATGGCAGTTCCCAATGATCACAAAGGACCTGTTGTTTCACAGTTGAAAGAGTCACCAACTGTCAAGGCCAACAAAAATATGTTCTACGGCTTTGGTTTCCCTTTACTTTGCCCTGATGCATGGAAAACCCTTTTACCCAAGCCAAGTTATAGGGCAGAAGATATATTTTGTTTCTGAATGTGGGAGTGTAGGTTTGGGGGTAAAACAGAAGGCTGCAAATAGAAGGGAGGCTCCAAGGAAGTCTGTGACGTGGAGAGTAAGCTATGGGCACACCTTGGAATTCTACACAGATTTAGGGGAGGGACTGATTCTGAGACAGAGAAGCCATACCTCTCTCATGTGCAGATCAGTGTGAGCACCTATCTTAGTCTGTTGGTGCTGCCATAACAGAATATCACAGGCCGGGTGGCTTGTAAACAATAGGAATGTGTTTCTCACAGCTCTAGAGGCTGCAAGTCTGAGACCAGGGTGCCAGCATCGTTGGGTAAGGGCCCTCTTCTAGGTCACAGACTTCTTGTATCCCACATGTAGAAGGGGAGAAAGAACTCTTTGGGGTCTCTTTTATAAGGGCACTAATCCCATTCATGGAGGCTCCACCCTCATGACCTAACTACCTCCCCAAGGCCCCACCTCCTAATGCCATCACCTTTGGCGTTTAGGATTCCAACATATGAATTTGGGGGGACACAAACATTCAGACTGTAGCAGCACCAATCACATGGGTGAAAGGGTGAGGGGCCAGTCTGTCTCATCTGAGGGCAGCTACGCCACCATCTTTCACAGTCAGCTTCCTCCTCCTGGTTCCTCTTTCCTTTTACATCAACCCCTTTACTCTCTCCCCTAACCTCCCATTTCTCTCTGTCATCCAGCCTCAAAACCTTTGAGTTGATGAGGCATAATGAAAAGAGAAATTGACTTGGGGTCTGACAACCTGAATCCAGATCCCAGCACCATGAATTTTTGGCCATGTGACTTTGGACAAGTCAATGACACTTTTTTGTAGCTCATGCCTCAGTTTCTAATAACTGCCTAGTCCACCCCACTGGGCTATTATAGGAATCAAAATGAGCTATATGAAATGCACTTATTATACCTCCGTGTACATGTGATCTTGTCTTTGACATAACCTCTCACTTGCCACCATATTTGATGAGTCACCAAGTCCTGCTGATTCTGCTCTCTTTGGGTCCCTCCCATACATTTTTGCTTTTCCATTTTCATTGCTACCACTGCCTTCCTAACCTACTCGTTCAAGTTGACCTGAACCAATGGTTGTTCACTGTTACAGTATTAGGGTTTTAGCCTCTGTCAGCCTTCAGTGGCTGGAGGAAATGAGGGTCATAATCGCCTCTCCCTCAGCCGCTCGACCAGGTGGCCTGTCACAATAAAAGCAAGTCTAGAGCTGAATTCTGGCACATAGAGACGCTTATCAGTCAGCAGGAACAAACACCAGACCTCCTGGTTTGTAAGCTCTGCGAAGTCCCAGCTCTCCAACCTTTCACTCGAAAAAGCAGATGTGACAAGAAGCTAGCAGCAAGAGTCAGTTAATTGGTCAGATGACAGAATTCTCTTTAATCAGATAGACACAGAATCTAATGGAATTCTAAGATCCAGAGGCCATTCCAAAGGATACGAGCTGCTTATACTCTGCTCATGTGAAGGCATGACTGTACAACAACACTGTACAACTTGTCTACCAATCCAACAAATACAACTCATTCCAACAACAAAAAAATAAAATATTAGCAAAAAACAACAAAAAAATTAGCCCAGTATGCTAATTAATACACCTTCTGATGTCCACTGGAAATACATATAACTGAAGTGTTAGCGTCAAGCTCTGGAATATGATAGAACTACTCTTAAATAATCCAAGAGTACTAGGAAACTTCAGATGTTAAATAACTATGCCTAGGGTAGCAATTAAATAAACTCAAATACACACTATCATCGCACTGTTTAAACAGAGTTCTTTAAAAAAAAAGTTATAGATAATATATCAATGCCACACAGGGACTTTCACTTCTCTTTGTCAAACTGTCCTTCCTTTTCCTTTGAACATAGCCCACAAGTATTAGTGTCTTTCTCCTCTTCCTCTTACCTCAAGTAAGCCCTGATTATCTGTAACAATCCTTTATCTCTTAAATGATGCAATATTACCTTTCTGTTCATTGATCTAGCAAACACTTGAACCCCTAACACAACCAAAAGCCATGCAAGCCAAGATGGGAGGGCTTAAGTAAAACAGTGCCCTGACTTCAGGGAGCTCTCAGTCTGGCCAAAAGGCAGACACTGGAACTGACAATAATAATACAAGGCAGTGAATCCAAAGACAGAGGTGTGCACAGGTTACAATGGAAGCACAAAGGAGGCACTCATGAGGCGGAAAATGTCCAAGGAAGCTTCCTTCCAGAGGAGTGTCATAATGGCTGAGCCTTAAAGAGTGGAGGGTTAGGCTGTGCCTTCTAGGCAGAGAAGCTAAAAAAAAAAAAAAAAAAAATTCCAATAATAATAAATAATAATAGCTAAACTCTATTAAACTCCTGCTCTGTTCTTGGCACTCTTCTAGATACATCACCTCCATTGTTTCATTTACTCCTCGTACTAACACTCAGAGATGGATACCATTATTATCTCCATTGTACAGAAGAAAAACTGAGGCTTAGCATATTTAAATCACTTGCCTAAGGTCATACAGCTGGGATGTGACAGAGGTGGGATTGGAACCCAGGGTTTTCTGACTCCTAAGACATGACCTTATTCTCTATTCAGGAAACACATGCAAGCGGTTGACTGGGCTTGAAACGGAAGCTCCAGACAACATGGCGCAATCAGGTTGACGAGATAAGTCAGCCTGATGATTTTTCTCATCTAGATTGTAAGTACCTGAGTCAATCCCATTTCTCTGTTTCTACCACAGAGTTAAACACACAATAGGAGCTCAAATAAGTCAGTGACCAGGTTTAGAGGGAAAGAATTTCTGGAATAGCTTGCTGCACCAAATCCTGCCTGGGTAGTGATTCGTGCCTTCTTTACAAAATGAGCTGGTTTCCCTTTAAAAATAGAGCTTCTAACATGCCCAGCATCAAGGAATATTTGTGTGTCTTCCATGAGGCATGCACTGTTACGGGCAGGAGGATTCAGCAGGGAATAAAGCAGACAAGGTCCCTTTTGTCAGAGAGCTTAAAACAACTGTCTCCTAATTTGACCTCTCTGGTCCCTGAAAAATGCCAAGGAAATACCAACCACCAGTCACAGCAGCTCGGGACGTGGGCATCCCCAGAGGCAGGCTCTACACTTGCGTGGTTCCAGCATCTTGAGCCCGTGCTCAGGCCCACCTGAGCATCCAGCCCCTCAGCCCCTGTCATCACTGCTAGGTTCCCACCCACTTGGGGCCCAGGACAGTCACTTGTCTGGCCACCAAGAGCTTGTCCAGGGCACATCCTCTGACTTTCTAAGGTGGCCCCAGCCAGGCAGCACCCGCCGATTCCAGCACTAGCACCCAGACTGCCGTGTGCTTTGGCCTAAGAGCTCAGCCTTGGGCAAGGCAGTGGGCTTTTTCCCCTAAGAAGAAGGCCCCTTTATTCAAACTCCACTCTGCAGGAATGCCTGCAGCGCCCCAAACCAAAACAGTCAACCGAACAAAAAGGATTCAAAACAGAGCATTCTGATGTGAAGTCTAGTTGTCAGATTACATTGGCTTTCTTACTCCAGATCCCAGATGGGCTGAATGTGGAGACTGGAAACATCCCCCGGGTTGTGTGTGGACAAAGGTGGGCCCCGGGAAGCCTGGAGGCTGGGTATCCTCTCTCTCCCCAGCAGGGTGGGCGGGCAAAGTGAGGAGAGGCTGGAAACCAAGAGCTCAGACGGCAGGCGGGGCAGAAGCAGGCCACTTACGAAGAGCAGAGCGTGTGCGGCCTGCTGTAGGGTCCTGCCCAGGCAGAGCTTAGGTTTCTGCAGGAAGTGGCCTCTCTCCCCCGCCCACCGTGGGGAATCAGCTGGCTGAGCTGGCCGAGGCCTCAGCTCCCACGTGGGGCTCCCCTCCGCGTCCCCTCCCATCCCAGGCCTGTGTCCCATCTCCCGCCTCCCTGACAGACTTGACCATCCCCTCCTGCTCCTCCCTTGGTGGAGCCGATGGGCCCTGCCAGAGACCCCCGCCCGCCGCGGGGTTCCGGGGACAGAGGAGGCTGTGTATGTGCTGCGTCCACATCTCCCAGCCTCAGCCCTGAGACCCAGGCTCCTGACCCTCCCTGGACCCTCTGCGGGGCCGTGTGAGGAGGGCGTGATCCAGAGCTCTTTGCTTGGACCAGACTCATTGGCAGGTTTGGAGCACAAGCTGCCTCCCTGGATTTGGAGCTGCTCAAAGTGCTTGTGACCCCCTCCCCTGGGGACCTGCTCCCTCCTCTGGGCTGGTGGGGTCTGACGGCCCCCACGGCCTTAAGCCCCTGCGCCACAGACTTCCCGTAAAAGGTCAAGTAGTCAACATTTTAGGGCTTTGTTGGTCTCAAACGATCTCTGGCCCATATTCCTTGGTTTGGGAGGGTTCTGTTTTTTAATCCTTTAAATCTTATCAGGGCCATGGGCCAGATTTGGCCCGCAGTTGGCCAACGCTTTTGTGAGATTACCTCGGCCTTTGACAAGTCCAGCACAAGTAGGATGACGATCTCCTCGGGAGGTGTCCTGACATCCAGACAAGCTGCTCCCTGGTGGTGCCCCTACCAAGGTTATGACGATGTCCTGATCCAACAAGCAAACATCTAAGATCCCAATTAACCAAGAGGGAGCGGGATTTTTGTTTTATGAAAAATAGAATTCCTTATCAAAATAGACAAGCTTGGCAATTTTTAAAATTTATTCAGTAACAACCACCACATTAATCTTGGTTTCCAATCGTTGAGGACCTACTAAGTGTCATGATCTGTGTCCTGCGATTCACATGTGTTTTCTGCTTTGATTCCTGCAGCTGCTGAGGTCCCTGTGTCATTTGGGATTGAAATAAAATTGGCTTAATGCCTTGACCTTAAATTCTGTGGGAAGATCAAGATTCTGGCAAGTTCTCAGGCAAGTTCCAGCAACTCCTCAGGGCTCTTTGGGCTTTGTGTTTCCACTGTCTCTCTCTGTCCGCTCACACAGCTAATCCTCTTGCCCCAAGACCTGGGACACAGCTCTTTTCTGTGATTTTCTTCCAAATACACTCATCTAGTAGCTTTGTATTGAAGCTGACTTCGCTAAAGGTTTAATACAGTGCAGAGACCCGCCTTGAAGTAGCACTGTCTCAAAACTGCCTGTTTCCATAAAACCAAACATGAGTCACCCCGTTTTCCAAGCCTTTTGGCCATCCCATCAAATATCAGGGGTTTCCCACTGGCCACATTTCTCCTGGGCCTCCCTCCCTCACAGAATGCTCTATGCTTTGAGGTGATTCCCCTGGTAAGAGAAATCTAATTCTCCAGGATTTTGTACAGTCACATGACTCTGGATTTTTCTACTAAACTTCCGCCCTTTAGAGCAGCTGCTTGGTTGTCCCCTAGCCACGATGGGACATAGTTATTGACGCTGAAATGTCTCCAGTAGGTGCTAAGGGGCACTTACTACCTTTCCCTCAGTCAGAAGTTGCCCTGTGTATATACAAGTTTGGGAAGCAGACCTTTCAGTTTCCTGAGGAAGTTCTTGTACAGACTGAAACTGAATACAACCATTCTCTTGGCAGCTGGAAACCATTAACACAGAGCCTAGTCAGAAACAATTTCCTCAAAATACCTGTATCTCTTCCTGTATAAAATATTTTAACGTACAAATTCAAACACACACGCACAAATAGTCAATGGGTCCTAATAGACATTTAGGGTGTCTTTCAGACATTTCATACCTCTTCATCTGCAGCAGAGCTTAGCAGAATTTCCAAACAGAATAGCAAAACTTTCTAGGAAGCTTAGACCAGCTGCAGGAAATATGCAGACTTCATGCTCTTGTAGCTTCTACCCAAGAAAGCGTGTCCACCCATATGTGTCCTCACTGAAGAATACGCTGGGCTCCCCCTAGAAGTCAGAACACTTCTTTGGCCTTCTGGGCATTATCTCGTGGTTTTTATTTAGGGCCACATAACAACCAGTGCAAAGGCACAGACCCCAACAATACCAGTCATTTTTTTCTGAATAGAAGAAAATTTTCTTTACTTGGTAATTATTTTCTAGCTCCCATGTGGGAGTCTTTTTTTTTTTTTTTTTTTTTTTTGCGGTACGCGGGCCTCGGCAGGTAATAAGTTGGAGCTTGTAATGGGCGGAAACAGGTGAGCATTGAGCATGCTCAGCCCCAGTGGCCGGATATGTGCAGGGTTAGGATGTAGGAAATCTGGTCATTGTCTTGCGCTGGGGAGCCACAGTGTTTATATAGATTTCTCTGATTGTCGAGCTCTCTTAGTGGATGGTTCTCAGCCCGTGGCAAAGTTCTATGTTTAAAGGGCAACAGTTTTCCCAGTAGGGGAAGAAGAGAATACATTTCTGTGTGAAAGCAAGGGGCAGAAAGGACAGGTTTGGAATAAAAGCTTTGGAGAAGCTAGATCATCAGGGGCAGGTGTCTACAAATAATTGGTTTTGCGCATTGGCGATTCGCCAGTACAGAAAAGCTGCTACAGAGGATGGCATAGCTTGGCACACATGAGCGGTATTGTTTTTAGGTGACAGTTCCCTGAAAACCCATCGTTTTTCTTGACAGTTAGGGTCCTTGCTGTGTAAAGAGAAAGCATCTCCTTCCAGTAGGCCCTGGAGTTCTTAGAAACCAGCGTGGACTTGTTTTTCATTTTCTTTGATGAGCTTTGTCTATGTGCTTTCCAGATATAGCCAGGGTTGGTCCTGGAGTAGACACGTGGCTATAGGGAAAAGTCATAATAAGCCAATGCCACCTGCTGTGACCCTGGGGTACAAAAGGACCCTCATGATTCAAACACCAGCCAGGGTATCAGGCACCATTATGAAGTGCCCCCCCGCCACCCAGTACAGCAACTTCCCCAATCAAAGAGAAATTGGCAGAGAGAAAATACATTGTTCGAGGGCAAGGTGCTACCAATTCAACACATCTCTGCTTGGTGATCTGGGGGCTACCTTTACTTGTGAAATCCTATCATGTGTGTTTCCCTTCTCCTTGCTCATTAGATTGCACGTGTAAAACAGTTGTCCTTATGCGGGCATCATCACCGTGGGGCGGGGCCACCGCTGTAGTAATAGTTCAGGATGGTAACCAGGTTGGAAGAGCAGAGAATGGGAGCAAGTCTTTATGGAGCGCCCAGAACATGCTGGGCTGGCACTTGATGAGCAGAATGTCACTGGGTCCTCAGCACAACACCCCCAAACCCAGGCACAAGTTCAAGGACACCCAGGAGTAAGGACGGCACATACAGAGTTCCAGCTGCTTTTTGGAAAAATTAAAAAGAGCCACCTTTACCAAACTGACTGTAAAAGCAAGTGTCAGTCCCTGCATCCTCAGAAAGGTTATAGTGGAGCAGGAGGTACTTTGGAGGAAGAAGATTTTGCAGACTTTCACGAAAAGAGTTTCCTTAAGCGGTGTTTTGCGAGAGAGAAAGTGGGCGCTGCAGAAGTTTGTTACTCTGACAATGATGGCTTCTCCAGCGACTTGCCAAGAGCTGCTTTAAAAGCAGGAAAAGAGGGCAAATACTTGAAAAGCATGAACTGAAATAAACCTAAGTCACCCGAAGTGCCTATGAGGTGCTGCACCATTTTAAGTGCTTTATATTATTCACTCATTTACCTTCACAAAAACCCTATGAGACAAGTACCGTTAGTAGCCGTTATAGATGAGGAAACTGAGGCCTGGGGAGGGTCCACCAGCGAGCAGCAGAGCCAGGATTCAAAGCCAGGCTGGCTGCGGGGTCCGTGCTCTTCAGAACTACGCTGCTTTGCCCCTCTGTGCAACTGACTATGCAATTCCGCCGTAAAAAAACGCAAAGTTCACTCACTTCTGCCTTATTCACTTTCTCTTGTCACGGCCAAGAAAACCTAGAGTGACTGCTGTCAGCACCAGGTGACATGTGAGACATATATCTAATTAAAACAGAGTGGATCTTTTCAACTCAGCGTACAATTCTTTTTGCAGGGCTCTGTGACATTAATTAAACAAGGGAGGCCATTGGACTGAAGTGGCCTTAATGCCATGGCAGTCTATGTAAGCAAACCCAAGCCTAAGCCTGTAAATGTCTCAAGGTTAAGAAATTGAAACCTGGGCTTCCCTAGTGGCTCAACGGTTGAGAGTCCGCCTGCCAATGCAGGGAACACAGGTTCGTGCCCCGGTCCGGGAAGATCCCGCATGCCGCGGAGCGGCTGGGCCCGTGAGCCATGGCCGCTGAGCCTGCGCGTCCGGAGCCTGTGCTCCGCAACGGGAGAGGCCACAACAGTGAGAGGCCCTCGTACTGCAAAAAAAAAAAAAAAAAAAAAAGCAATTGAAACCTAAGGACGACCAGCCTATTGACACAAACAGCCAACTAGGTTTTGAGCTGTAGCCAATCGACAATGTCCTTGCTTTGCTTCCAGGCCTTCCCTGCATAAGCCTCTCCCCAGCTCCTGTTGGTGGAACGCTCCTAACAACTTCCAGTTTGGTCCTGCCCAATTTGAATCAATTTTACTAAGAAAACCCCCAAAAAACAAACAAAAAAACCTCTTAAACGTTTTAATATGCCTCAGTTTACCTTTTAACAGTTCCAAACACAGCTGGGCAATGGCTCCGGTTTTAGTGGAAATGGCTAGAGTTGAAGCAACTGTCAAAAGTAACTTGAATTTGGCTTCTGCTTTACATTATATCGGATTTCCTCTTTTAAAAGAATACAGGATACACTCCTGAGGTCACATACTTGAATAAACATGGATGTGTTCTCATCGTCCCTTGTCAAGGGGACAGTGCCCACCTGAAGCGCAGAGGGTCCTTAGCAGCATCCAGTGCCATCCTGTTGAGACTTGTTCCAGAAACGAAGCCTCACTCTCCAGCCTCCACACTCGCTGGGAGTCCGGGTGTGGTGTGAAGAGGTGATGGGTGGCTAGACGCACACAGGGACTGGCTGAAGTGTGCCCAGGGCAATTCCAGTGCATCTCCATTGCACTACCCTTGAGACATGGAATGATGTCCCCTCTTTCCTTCTTGAGCAGGGAAGTGGGTTTGCGCGACCAGAGGCAGATCCTGGAGAAGGTAGGCAAGAGTTGGAGCTTTTCACTCCATCCTCGTTGCTGAATGTTTGTGTCCTTTCCAAATTCATATGTTGAAACCTAATCCCCAGTGTGATGGTATGAGGAGATGGGGCCTTTGGGAGGTGAGTAGGTCATAAGAGTGGGGCCTTATTGCTTATAAATGGAATTAGTGATCTTATAAAAGAGGCCGCACAGAGCTCCCTTGCCGCTTCCACCGTGTGAGGACACAGTGAGAAGACTGCCATCTACGAACCAGGAAGCGTGCCCTCACCGGACACCAAATCTGCACTTTGGCTGGTGTCCCAGCCTCCGAAACTGTGAGAAATAAAGGTTTAAGCCACTGTCTATGGCATTTTTATTTTAGTAGCCCAAATGGACTTTTTTCTCCCTCTGAAGTAGGTGTGAGCTTTCTGCATAGAAAGCAGATGCATCCTTCCCACAGATGGGAAGGCAGCTGCTCATACCTAACAGAGGCCAGGGAGCTGTGGCTGGCACCGCTGACAGGCCAGCAAGGGTACAACCCCACATCTCTTCTGCCAGTTCCCTCTTCCTGCCTCTTTCCTTCTCTCTCCTGCAGAGAACTTTCTGCCAGGTCACATCCTGTCATGGTTGCAGCACCTCTGTCCCACTTACAGGGTTTTACAGCCACAGTCCCTGGTGCCTCTGCCTGCATATCTCTGGGACGTCTTCGAGGGGCCCACAGGCTCTGGGGGCAACGCCAGATGAGGTCCCCACTGAAGAGAAGGACAGGACCACTGAGCTGTCAAGACAGTCCCTTCCAAGATCAGCTCGGTGCTTTGTGACCACCTAGAGGGGTGGGATAGGGAGGGTGGGAGGGAGACACAAGAGGGAGGGGATATGGGGATATATGTATATGTATAGCTGATTCACTTTGTTATACAGCAGAAACTAACACACCATTGTAAAGCAATTATACTCCAAGAAAGATGTTTAAAAAAAAAAGCTAGTCCCTTCCACCAGCTGCCACTGTCCCCAAGATCCTCCACACTGGAAGGCTCCAGATTGTCCACAGGACAATGATACCTAATGATGCCTAAGGTCTGAGGACCACCCAAGCGAAAACACCTTGAATGCTGCTTCAAACATGCAGAGTCCCAGACCTCCAGAAGCGGACCCCTGGGAATAGGGCTCAGGAATCTGAGTGAAAAAGGCCACCGGACTTGGAGAACCACTGCTCTAAATGCCTCCATTCCAACGGGAGCCAGAATAACAGTAAAAGAATGACCTGCTAACAGCGGTGGGAAACGAGGGGACGGGGCCCGAGTTTGGGGAAGCCTGATAGAGACAAGAAATCACCTCTGTTTGGGGCTCAGGTAATGCCACCGCTTCCCCATGGGGAGTTGCTGGTCCCTTAGGGACTTAGGGCCTTCCTCTTGAAGCCCCGGGAATTCCTTCCCTGAACTAGTTATTTGGTTTCATATTTTCTTATTATGGCATCAAAGAACATCACCCTGTACCCTCCCATTCTAACCTCCTTAACGAAGGGGCCTTGTCGGTGTCAGGGACAGAATGGAGGCCTCAAAGGAATGTGCACTGTGGGTTCCGTGGGTGAAGTGACGGGATGGCCTTTACCAGAGCGTCCCTGCTGAACTCCCTTCAGATGGGTCCCTGGGGCTAGGCTTGGGGTGGGGGGAGGTCGGGGGGGGTAGCAAGGAGCCAGGCAGGGGCTGGGTGGGATCTGAGAGTGACAGGGCTGCCTCAGAGACAGAGGGAAGAAGGGGAAGGAGATCCGTGGATATCAACTTGATCCCCTGCAGTTTATCAGGCTAGGAGATCAGGTAGTGTCACGGGGCAGAAGCCCCTATAACACGATTAGGAGCGTTGCCCCCCATGCAGCTCATTCCGCAAGAATCAGGAGGGAGCACCGGTCAAGAAGCCCCTTAACACAGATACAGAACCTATAAAGGGAGACAATTGCAACACCTGGTCCTGGCTTTCTCCGCCCCGTCCCCCATTCCCCATGTGCCCCGTCACCTCTGCACACTTGCTCGGGCTTTAGAGTTAACCTCGAGCTTGTAGAAGGTGGATCCAGACGCTATGCAAAGCCATCCAGTGTTGCCGTGCGCTCGGCTGTATGTCTAAGGAAGTTCTGCACTTCACACGTGTGTGGTTTCCTTAGGCTGGTGGAGCGGTTTCCTAGGGCTGCCACAACAAAGTGTCACAGACGGGGTGGCTTAAACAACAGAAATTCATTGTGTCACAGTTCTGGAGGCCAGAGGTCTGAAATCAAGGTGGCAGCAGGGCTGGTTCCTTCTGGAGGGCCCCGAGGGAGGGTCTATTTTATGCCGCTTTTCCAGCTTCTGGGGGCTGCTCGTAATCCATGGCGTTTCGTGGCTTGTAGATGCATCACTTCAGCCTCTGCTTCCATCTTCACACGGCCTTCTTCCCTGTGTGGGAAGGAAGAATCTGCCTTTTTGTGTAAAAGAAACGTTCAAGTCCTCACCTTTGGCATCTGCAAACGTGACCTTGTTTGGAAAGAGGGTATTTGTAGTGTAATCAACACCTGGATAATTAAGAAAGGGATCCAGAGTGATTTCTGTGCACAGACCCGGCGACCGGCTTCGAGGTTATTTGACCTCCCTGGGCTGCAGCTTTCACTAGCAAAGGAAGGAATTAAATGAGATAATCTCTTCTGGGACTAAAGGTCTCTGAATCTGTTTTCTTTCTTTTTAAATTGAGTTTTAATTGACATCCAATATTGTATTAGTTGCAGGTGTACAACATAGTGACTCAATATTTCTATATATTATGAAATGATCACCAACCTTCTCCTCTGTTATTTCCTCTGCTGCTTCCTTCTCTGATTGGAGATGGAGGGTCTGGAGGGGGATGGGCTGATGCCCACATGTCTGCCCTCCCTCCCTGTCAGTGTGCTGGCAGTCTTAGAGCTGGCAAAGATTTTTTTGTCCAATATTCCAGGTCTGACCCTCAATTCCTGGTGTAACAACAGAATAGGGGGTCCCCGTGTGCACCCATACTTCCTCAGCTCCCTCCTGGCCCGGCGGCCACCTACCAGCTCGAGCATCCACACCTTCCCACAGGCTCCTGGCCTGAGCAGCCTGTCTCCCTGCTCCCTTGATTTATTTCTCGCCCTTTCTCTTGTCTCACCTACACACCAGGTTTCCGGTCTTTCTTTCCATCCATTGTTTAGCTGCCAGTTGGCCTAACCGCTCTATTTTCCACTTTTCTCCCCACCAACACCCTTGTTTATATAGGACACACAGGGTTTGGCATCTTGTCCACAGACAAACGGTCCACGGGATCCAGGCTGAGACAGGAGGCCCGTGTTTGCACCGGGTTGGGCTGAGCTGCCCTGGTGTGACTGCCGCATCCCCGGGCCTCGCTTTCTCCCGTGGATGATGAAGGTGCGGGACTCAACGGGGGTAACAGGCTCCACACAAGCCAACAAGGGTGAGCAAGGGACGTTAGATTACACCCTCTGCCAACTTCGTGTTTCCCACTCACTCCAAAGTAGCCAGAGCAACTCCACCAAACCTGTGGCTCCTCGGAGCTCTGAGGATGAGGCCAGGGTTTGCTTTTATTAATACAGCGTGTTCCCCAAGCATTCAAATACAAGCAACTCGGAGTGACACTCCCACCCCCAAATAAGGGTTTTCAGAGCTCTAGGGATCAAACCCAAGGCTGCAGGGGCTCTGAGGAAGCACAGATTCCTGCACTGGAAGCAGGGCACTGGTCATCTGTTTTGACTCTAAATCTGAGAAGGAATTCTGTGAGCTGCTATGTAAACTGCACGAGACTCTGCTGCGTCACGGAAACCGGCGCAGGCAAGGTTCCTAGGCAGAGGTGGTGTTTATCCCTGTTACATGGGCAGAAGGTCAACAGAAAAGGAAGTCCCTCCAGAGCCTGAGCAGCAAGGTGGGCGTAAGGGAGGGGAGTCGGTGGGTTCCAACCACGTTTCCACACATCTGGCCGTGAGAGGAGGAAACCTGGGTCACCTCCGTGTCCCAGCTATTTTGCTGGGCACCTAAATGCGAGATCTCACTTCAGCCTCATAACTCTTGCCGGCATTATTATCACTGTCTTGCTTTGCTGTTTTAGCTGAGGGGAGTGAGGGTAAATCACCTTCTCAAATACACACATAGAAAGAGAAAGGCAAGACTTAAACCTGACTCCAGCCTGCGCTTTTCCTGCCATGCCTTCCCCTCTGTGCTGTGTGAGGGAAAGGACAGCAGCACAGTTGTCTTGAAAGGGTAAAAGGTTTTATGAAGTGATTGTGCTTTTACGTTAAGGGAGAGCCATGCATATTTGTCAGGGAGGGAAAGGAGTCCATAGCAAGAGGAAGAGGAGACTTCAAGACCAAGAGGAGGGCTCTTCTTTCTCTGAGCTGTGGGGATGGGGGGAGGATGGGAGACCAAGGAACAGAGACCTTTCTCCATTTAGAATGGTTTGCAAATAGCCTCAACCTGGATCTTTCCACTGCCTCAGACTGGCCTCTTCTCTACCAGGTATAAAGCAGTGAGGTTTCTCTATGGCTTCCTTGCTGGGTCATGGCCAAGTTTTCCTAGAAAAATCTCAGCTATCACTGATTCAGTGTTCTTCCTTTTCTCTCTTTTACCACCAACTTCTGATACCCCAAATGAAGTGTTCCATGAGAACAGAGGGAGATCAATGGTGTGGAAACAGACAAAGGGCGTAACCTTGACCAATTCTGTATGAAAAACTTGCCAAAATGTCGTTTGATTTGTCTGCCATCAGAATGAGTCTTGGTCATCGTTACAAAGCTTTAGAGCCCCAATATGGTACCTCTTATTCCTAAGTCTCCTGTACGCACTGCTAGAACCTGGCGGATATTGCTAGCTCCACTTCAGAGATGGGGAAACTGAGTCAGGGAGAGAGAGCACCAGACCTGTCTGAGCACCAGACCTGTCTGAGATAAGCAGGCAGAAAAAGACTGAAGTTCAGTCTTCCAGCAATGGGCTAAGGTGTCTTCTTTTGTCTAGAGTAATAGAAATCAGGATTTTAAAGTCTATTCCCTTACTTACCCCAGAGAGCTCAAGAAGTCTTTCTTCTTGCTTTTTAATAACTCTGGTTTTGCCTAGAGAAGTAAGTAGCACTGTAAATCCCAGATAGCTTCCTACCTGCTGTTCTTCCCTAGCGAGATTAGAAGTGATTACTAGATATGGTTTCCAGCTCTGCAGAATGTAGGAAACTTAGAGAGTTTGCTTTCTGCTCAGATTTACCAGGGAGAGAGGGTAATGTAAAGGGCATTTCATTATCTCAAAAGAGGTGGCAGAAAGCAATCTTGAGAATGAAAAATGGAGCTGGAGGAATCAGGCTCCCTGACTTCAGATTATACTACAAGGCTACAGTAATCAAGACAGTATGGTACTGGCACAAAAACAGAAATATAGATCAATGAAACAGGATAGAAAGCCCAGAGATAAACCCACACACATATGGTCAATTAATCTATGACAAAGGAGGCAAGAATATACAGTGGAAAAAAGACAGCCTCTTCAATAAG